>NC_056661.1:41965727-42283406 GCF_018350195.1 Panthera tigris | reverse complement strand
TTCTAGCATGAATCTGGTCAACAAAATTATTCAGGAGTTGCACAGAAGGTAATTCCTTCCCCAGTGCACACAGGGCTGGGGTGGGGGGTTGGGGGCGGGGGGCGGGGAAGCTACTGAAAATTCCCTTCCTCTGCAGACTTTTTAAACTGCTAATCAGCACAAACGGGTTGGAGCAGATTGCGCACAAAAGGTTGCTGAAATGGCACATAACTAATTCTAGGTGATTTAATATCTGACATTGCCCTAGTGAAAATATTGACAAAAAAGAAGAATATGATTTGGAGTCTTTCTGCACTGCTGAATTTGGTGTTAGCTTTTAAGCCTCTATCAAAACATTTCCATAAATCAACATTGCTAAAAAAAAAAAAAAAAAAAAAAGAGAGAGAGAGATCTGGGTGTGGCATCTGGAAACCACTGCCAAATTAGGAAAATGCTAGCAAATGGCAAAATGCTAGTTCTCTGGGTATGAATCGCCGTATTTAGCAATCCTTTCCCAAATGTTCCACTTTGTCAATGTCAAAGGTTGCCTCCAGCAGTGTTCCTTGAGTGTCCAATGGCATATTATGCCTACTGGAGAAATAAGCCTCCCAAATATATTGTCGATACCTATGGTCAGTTAAGAGTCATAGAGAAATATGAAGTTCCAACGCTTCTGGTAAATCCACATCTTACTATTCCAGGCATCTATCAGCACAAACTATTTTATGTTTATTTATGGAAAGATCTGCTATATGTTGACTATCTTAGGGTACAGAGGCTATTCTGGTACATTATTTCACAATTCACTCTCAACTGCTTTACCAGAGTATTCATTTTCATCCTTCTCATGGACACTTTAAAAAGAATACACAAAAAGTAAGAAGATTCTTTTCAACTGTCATATAGAAAAGTCAACTGTGGATTCAAAACAGATCAATAAAAACAAACTGCAGTTTTTACAATTATTCTGCCATACACCCTCAAAGAGCCAAAGCTTCAAGCTCCAGTAATACTATTTTCCCCACAATACCTCAATTCAAAACAGTACCATTAGTCATGGATTTTTCTTTATGTATTTTAAAAATTTTATTTTTAAGTAATCTCTACACGCAACATAGGGCTTGAACTCACAACCCTGAGATCATGAGTCACATGCTCCAGTGAATGAGCCAGCCAAGCACTCCTGAGTCTTAAAATACTATCTCATTAGTGTTATTCCTCTAAATACAGTGTTATTTTTTTAAACATAAATTTTTTGTTTATATTTTCTGCCATATTTTGGCAGGTAGGACTCAGATCTCACATTCTTGGGGGTTAAAATATCTCTAAAGACATTTATGCCCATTTAGAACATTCATTATACCAATTTCCAAAGCTTTAGGCTGGAAGTTGACAAATATGATGGTGACTATTGCAAATAAAAAATGGTAGAAATGCGGAAAGTAAAAAAAAAAAAAAAACAACTTCTAATTCATAAAATGGCGAACGCGAGTAAACTTCACTATCGCATCATTTCAATAGATGGCAATGGCATCTTTGTCAAAAGTCAAGTTGTAAAGCTTTTGAGAGTTACGCTTCAATGCACAGCAAGGTTTTATAATTAGTCACTTAGTATGAGGCCGAGAAATAAATGTCACTTTTCGCACTTAACAAACATACAGTGGTATAAGCTAATCCATGACAATTTTACAAGGTTTTCATTTTGCTGATACATGCTTGCTGAGAAAGCAGAGCCTAAGACAGTGAATTCAGCATAAGTGAGGTTATGTGGATTTACAAAAGAGCAGTTATGTACGTGTATGTTATGTATATGAACACATGCTATGTGTTCAAATTCTCAACTTTATAGTCTCTGTCTATATGCCTTGTCACTGTCACTGACTAGGTGTACATGATTAACATTTGTAAGGAGTAAGTTCAGAAAATAAAGCCAGGATATTTCATATCACTGCAACTATTGCTTTTTCAACTCTACTAACACACTATGCTTTCTCCTACTGAACTTTAAAAAGTTATATTTTCTGTATTTCTAGGTATTAATGAAATACCCACAGTAATGAAAGAGAAGAATGCATTATACAAGATGCTATAGGAAGCAAGAAGTCATCACTAAGTAATACTGTGGATATTCATTTCCCTACCTTTTTTAAAAAGTGAAATTACTGATGTAATTAAAATGCAATATATAAAAGATTCAAGAAGTCAATTATGTAAGTGTTAGTATGGCTAATAAGAAAACAAAAAGGAGGGGTGCCTGGCTGCCTCAGTCTGAAGAACATGCAACTCTTGATCTTGGGGGGTCATGAGCTCAAAGCCCATGTTGGGTTTAGAGATTACTGAAATTAATAAAACTTTAAAAATTGTTAAATGAAAAAAATTTTAGAAGTGATATTTGTAATGTACCACATGGGCTCAAGTCTCTAAGAAAAGCACAAAATATTTTCACTTGAAAAATGGATGACTATTACACAAACAATTTAAAAAATCCTGGTATTTCATCATCAGCTCTTAATATTTGATGACCATATCATTACTTTCCTTTATTTTTTCCCTTTTCTTCATTTCACAAGCATATTAAGTCTAGAGAACCAACCACACGACAGCCTTCTCTGCATTATCTGACCTTCTAGGACTGAGAACCAGGTCCTAGAAGGGACCACAGAGCAGAGTCGGCAGTGCGCTGAGACATAAAGGAGAAATTAATGCACCTGAATGGCCAGGGAAGTGCTGTGCTTTTCTGCTGGGAACCTCTGATTTCCTGGTCACCTCAGAATTGAAAAGCACGTCCCAAGGTCATAGGACTCAAACATCCCTATGATGGCTCTGGATGTCCATATCCCCTGACTTCCCAATCAAGCAGGTATTAGGTTGGCTCCCTAAAATAGAAATACGGTGAAGGTACCCATCTTCCACCTAGGTGTGGCTTTCTCTAAGCCTATGCCAAATTAGGGAGGGCTCCTGTTTTATATAATACATGGATAAATAAGCCTTTCAGAACTTGAGAAAGGTAATCAAATCACATTTTATCACACAAGAAGGTTTTCTCTAACAGCACAAGATTACAGTGTAATAAATCCTGCTAAAAATTAATTGCTCATTAATTAGGGATTGCACATTTATTTTGCTACAGAGAAATGGTAATTTCAATGGAATTTCTTCCTTGTCTTTCAAATCCTACCTCTTCCCTGACACTTTTAATAGTGCATAAACTGGAAGTAATCTTTCCTATTCTGATCATATACTGTCTATACATTCCTTGTGGCATTTTTGGTCCTTCTCTTTTACATTGTACTTGAGTACATGTCCTTAATTATACTGGAGGTTTGTAACATTTCAGAGTGTCAGACTGCAAAAACCACATAGATGTTAACACTAATACTATTTTGTGGGCATATATTCAGTGGTAACTGCAAGCATCTTCAGGCCAGCTACTGTATCTGATTCATCTTGGAATTCATCCATGCAGCAGAGAGATTTTCACACTGCAAGAACTTCACAAATTTTCATCTAATGGTTAAATGCGGGAACGTCATAGGATAAAGGCATAGAAGTGTGTTGAGTTTTTCTAAGGGATGTCTTCACCCTCCTTGAATTGGGCTGCATGTCCCAGACACTGTTCTCAGTCCTGCGGTGATCTTAAGAAGTCCTTTGGGATGACCTAAGTGAACATCCCCTTTGCAGTCTCTTGTAATCCTTCTGACTGTACAAAAAAGTAGGAGTCTCCAGGAGGTCCTAATATAACACTAACAACACTAACTTTACTAATCTTGCTGTTTTATGGAGGCAACCCAGAACCACTGGCAGGCAACACTAGCTAGCTAGCATTTAATGACCTTGGACTGTTTTCATTGTTTTAACATTTGTAGTTACCTCTCTTGTTTCCCACTGACACTGGGGTTTCATTTACAGTAATGAAATAAAACCTCCAGCTTAAGGCAACATATTTTTTTTAATGTGCCGTTAAAAATGTAAGTAAATTATGACAAAAACACTGAAGATGGTGTATTTCAGGGAGTCTCAGAGAATGGGAGATGAATGAGTGACCGGTTATTACAAGAAGAAAGAACAGCAGGAAATCTATCTGGAAAGACAGGAGTGCTAAGAAGGCAGGAACAGCAAGCTATTGGGTAAAAGGACAGGTCTCTAAGGATACAGGAAAGTAGAAGGGAATAATGAAGGCTGAGTCCGGCTGAATGTGGAAACCAAGTGTGACAGTTACTTGGCCTGAAAAGTAGTGGGGAACCAGGGGAAATTTTCGGGAAGTAAGTGACATCATGGTCAAAGTGACAAGCGAGAAAGGGGATTTTAACAGTGACATTTAGACCTTAGTGGACAAGAATAGTTACAAAAGGCAGAAATCCAGGGAGAGGGAGGCTGTAGTGGTCTAATGATTCAAAAGCTGAACAAGGAACTATCCAGAATAGTTCATGAGAAATAAGTCTCGGTGTGTCAAGGAGAAAGGTGAAGCAGGCTTTGTGGTCAGTTAAAAATAGAGAAAGGATGCACAGGATAGATGGAAAACTGCTAAAGCAAGACTGGCCAAGAGGTGCTCTTTGCTATAGTAAAAATGTATTTTGCTAGAACAAAAGAAACCACAGAAAAATTCTGAGGATTGCCTGTGTTTCAACAGTCCCAACAGTTTTTAATACGACTTTACAGGTGGTATCATCTAAAATCTTACATTCTCTGAACAAGGAAACATTTTACCAATGGCTAAACGATTTGTCATTGCAATACCTTAAGACAAAATCAGACAACATGAGTTCCTTTAACCTCTCTGAACAGGATTAATACCCACCTTGCTTAAGCACCTTGTTTTTATAAACGTCACATTAAATCATATCTATGTGTGCCTCTTATTTAAAGGCAATTGCCAACATTAGCAATATAGAATTAAATTCACCATACCATAGCACTTTAGAGTTACATATATTGCATTTTGCCTGCTGAAAGAGTTTTTGAAATATGACAAATATAGTACAATACTCTGTAAGTGTTTTTGGCAAGACTGCAGGAGAAAAACATCCACTCATGTTTATCAGAAGGGTGGGATAATGTAACAGAGGTGGAAGAATAATAGTATGCATGGCTCCCAAGCACTGAGAGAAAAATGGCATGCCATAGCAGGAAGAATATGATGGGAGGGTGTGAGGAAAGAAAGAAGTAGAGGCATTGAGAACACAAATTGAACCCGTATCAGGCACCGCAGTAGTTGTTCTCCATCCATTATCCGTGAGCATTTGAAGAGAAAGAAACAGCCCAAGACAGCTCCCTTGCTGTATATTCTTGACCTGCTTCTTGCTCTGTGCTCGCAAAGCACTGCAGGAAGATAGGAGAATAATGTTAGTATTTGTCACCTGTTAGTCCCCTTTCCATTACAATCCTGCTTCTGGAAGTTACAGGTAAAGAAAGGCTGAAGCCAAATGCACAATCATCATTTTGGTGCATGAAGCCTGCTTCCTTTTTTGTTAGAGGCTATGACAGATAAATAGAAGGAAACGGAGAGGCTCTTTTCCATCCCTCCTCAAGCCTAGTGCCTTGTGCAATCTAAGTAGTCAACTCCCTGTTTCCTAGCATTTGAGTTTCACCATGGCCCTTCTGACTCTGCTGGGGTACCCTTAGTTTTCCTGAGGCCAACCCACTTCCAAGATGAATGGAAAAGAGTTAGGATAAATGCAAACAGATGACAGATAAAGAGCATCAGAAAAGCCCATCGCACTAAGGAATCTGAGCCTGAAGTGTCCTCACCTAACTCACTGCACAGCCTCTCACTTCTATTCTCTCTCCCTCCAGGCACGGGGGCCTCTGGCTAGCCAAAGTTCACTCTTGTGTCACATTCCCTTCTCAAAGTCGTGTATTCTCCTGCAGTTAAGAGATCTAGGAAGTAGGAAGAGAAAGGAGTGTCCCTCTGGGGCACAGCATTGTTCCACCTGTTCCATGTTTTCTTCCACTTTGGTATCAGTCATGTGGTGAGTAAATGGTATCACAGTGGGTTTAATAATTCTCTTATTAAAGAGAATTCTCTTATTAAAGAGACTGGTGTTTGATTGTTTGGACTACGGTGGAAGGGAGGCTGAACCTGCTTCAGGCCTAGTCTTTACAAGAACCAACAATCTTCTAACTTGGACTTGTGGAGCTCTGAGCCATCATATACGAAGTCTAATGATCTACTTGAGAGACCAGAGGAAAGACCATGTGCTACATGAAAAGAAACAGAGGTCAAAGAGGGGCCCAACAGAACTCAGTTCTGCTTGAATGTGCATAACACCAGACATGCAAGTGAAGCCATCTTGGGGCCACTAGGGAAGCCCGGCCAAGCCACCATCTGAACACCATGTCACCCCGGTTGTCACCAGGTAGGTCACCACCTTAGCCCTCCCTGAGTTCCTAATCCACAAAAGCATGACCCACAAAAGCATGACCCACAAAAGCAATTTATAAAATTGATGTTTAAGTTACGGGTTAATAATGTGCCAAAAAATAACCCGACAGTGTCCCTTTACATTTTACATAAATTGCTACATAGTCACAATTCAAACTAATTTTTCATCATTTTCCCTCTTAGCTACACATAAGTCTCCAGGTATTTTTCTTCCAAACGATAAGCAACTTGTGTATTTCCCCCAAGAATCTCATATGCAAAGCACATTCCTACTGAGGTCTTAAACAGTTTAAAGCCATATGGTGAATTCCCCATGCACAATTCAACAAAAATAAATGATGAAAATAGCATGAGCTCAATTTCAGAAGTCAATGGAATGGTGATAGTATTTACAAAGCATGGCCTCCCTAAGTGATAGTAATAAAAAAAAATACATTATGACACGCTTGCAGTGCGAAATCTTATCTCCAAACGATAGTACCTTGGACAGTTATTAGTGCCTTGCTTCTAGAAGAACATCTTGTAAGAGGTTTGGGGAATTTAATATTGCTGTTTTGTATTTATATGTAACATTCTTAAACAGGTCAGTATGAAAGATGATTTCACATGATTTTCAAATTAATGATTTATATACCTATAGGTGATATACCAAAATATTTTTTAGTTTAAACTACTTTGCAGTAACTTCTTAATGACTCAGGACCACACATAGAGCCATCATGATTTCTGAGTTGCCTTTTTCCACCCTCTCCATTCTCCTCCCTTGCTGAGGACATGCTAGCAGTAACTTCTTTTGTCTGTGAACGAATCTGCAAAATTTCCATCATCTGTTCTAACTTGCAATGTATATGTGTCATCCACTAAAATAAAACAGAGCGTTATGCTTATTAGAATGGTTCTAAATTAAGAGTAAGTAGTCACTTAGACAGGTCTTTCCATACGAAAATGCTGGTAGTGAATTCAGTGAATTTAGGTTGCTATGAGGCCTCTTCATTCAACTTTTAGATATTAGTTTAGGATTTAGACACTGGAGGTAGCTATTGAGTACACTTCAAATTTACTTGTCATTCTAATCACTAATTTATTTTAAATCTCTTACTCTTATCTGCAGTAGTACAACAGCATAGGGGAAAATGAGCATTGTTTTGGCAATAGGTGAGAAATGCCATTCAGTATTTTAGGACATCTACATAGATCAAAGTAAATTAGTATTGAAGAAATTTAATACAACACGCTAATTACAAATTAATGAACTGCTCTGCATAATTCAAGACCTCCATTTTTATTTTTCAGTATTTGTGGACTGGAAGTAGCTGCATCATTACTTCAGTTTTCTACTTCATTTTTAGCATCAGTCATAAACAGCACAAACCCTGGCCTGCTCTCCACCATGTGTGCACACACACGTACGACTACTCAAATAAACGTACTTTATTCATGGAACCAGTTTGAAACAACCCTAAGGACACTGGAATACAATCTCCAAAGGCAGTAAACGTGATGTGAATCCAGTTGAATAAAAACCCAGAAGTCGGCACTCCATTCCCTTCATAGGGCACAGAACCAAATGCACAGCCAAATTAGCCTCCCGTTAAGGACATAGTCTGGTTTTCAGCAGAAACCATCAACCTACTCTCCACTATAAGCATCCAGTCTGTTAAACCCATTATTTAAATGAACTTGGGAAATAACAACATACACCTTTCTGTCCGTCCTCATCAGCTCTGAATTTTGAGGGGCAAAGGAAGTGGAATGCATGCTTAATTGAGGCAGTAAATACAGGGCTGTAGCAGATTGTTTTACTGTTAAATACAGTAATGAGTTTTTAATGGCTGCTGTCCAAAATTACAGTGGAGAAAAATGGTTTATTAGTAATAATAATAGCTGGCACTTTTATCTTCAAAGCACTTTACAAATATTAGCTCATTAATCCTCCAACACTGGGAGGCAGTGGTAAATGTTTCTGTCCTCAGTTTACAGCTGGTGAAACAGGAAAATAGAGGAAGTAAGCAAGTTTTCCAAAAGAGGTTTTAGGTATAGAGGTCAATTTCCAATTCAAACGACTCATACCATTTTTGTAATAGTGTCATGATATTACTAATACAAGTACAACATGCACAGAAGCTGTTTATTCATTTTCTTTGCTGTGCAGCCTGGCATTGGGACTGGCAACCCTGATGGCCAACTGGGCTGCTATTTCCACAATGGCTCTGCGGTTCTTGGAGGAGACACTGTGAACAGTCTCTGCACAGGAAGATTTGCTGCACATCAGCAGCACTTCAAGCTCCTTGACATGGTGGACTAGGAACTTCCAGAAGCCACTGGGAAGCATGTGCTTTGTTCTCCTGTTGCTCCCTTAACCAATGTTGGGTATTAAGATCTAGCCCTCAAATCTTCTGCACACCCTGTTATCAACATCTCTGGGGTTCCATCAGTTGCGCTTGATTCTGACCTATTGGTCTGACTGGTGCTGGATGAACTACTTGGTCCTCTTTTCATTTATGTAATTAAGTAAAATATTTTATTTTTAATTAAGCTCTATCCCCAACATGGGGCTCGAATTCACAACCCCAAGATCAAGAGTCGCAAGCTCTACCAAGTGAGCCAGCCAGGCGTCCCTCTTGGTCCTCTTTTTAATGATCTTGGGCTTCACCAGAGGTCTGAGGGCAGCCATGGTGCCGAGCAGGAGATGGCTGCTAGCTCCCCAGGCAGCGCAGAGGAAGAGAGGACTCATATCAATTTTTATACATAATTGGATGGCATTCACTGTGATGACTGCCAGCCCCTTTTTCAGGGGTTAGTGGTTAAGGTCAAATCCAGTTTATTTGAACCTGACTCACAAAAGCACACGAGTTGAATCCGAATTGCTCATTGGTGGTCCTTTAGTATTATTTCAAGCAAGTCAACTATCTTAAAAAATGCAGCCCAAGACAATTACATGCAGATGCTTCTATGCATGGAAAGGTGGTCTGTTGATACCCTTTGAAATCTAGCACCACTGAGAATTAATTGCTAGACGTTACAAAGCAAAACTGAATCAAGGTCAAATTTAAACACCTTTATTTGGGCTTTCTATTTTTATCCATTCACTCAGATCTCCTTTATAGAAAAATAGTATCCATCTCAAATTAGCCAATAATAAAAAATAATCCAAATAGCCTATTATTCATTCTGGTGCAGTGTATAGATGTTAAAATTGTTATTATTTTTCTTTGTTTGCTTACAATTGTGGGCCATGTTACAATTTATTGCCATTGTATAATGCCTTAGATGTTTTAATCCAATGAATTCTCCACTGTGTCATCAGATACATTTTACAGAACAAGTTTAGTAAGTCTCTGGATTTGTAACACAAAAATGAATATATTTCTTGAGAAGCCAAGTACTGTACTCTAGAGAAGCAGACATGGGTCCAACAAAAGCCCTACAACAAATCCATTTCCCATGTCCAAGGAAATGAGAACAACTGTCTAGGCAAAGCAAAAAGCAAACATTTTTGCCTCTATTACACAAAAAGAAATGGGAATTCCTTAGTATCTGAAAATACAAACACTGTTTATATTTTGCACATTAAAAGAAAATAATAACATCTGTTTCTAAATACCCCAAACCAAGAAATCAAATACCTCTCAAAATCCCAAATATATTGACCATGCCTAGGATAGGGTTAATTTTTTTTTTTTTTTAATTCTAAAGCCTTAATTGACAGCTGTGAATAAAGATAGTACCATCATGAAGATTGGTGTCATTTTAAGAAGAGTCAGGCTGCTTTACGACATGTGCCATAGTCAACTATTCCTATCTTAATCTGGCGTGGCAGATACTCATACCTTTGTCGAAATGCCAACCGTGTAATGTAATTGGTTACATGTAACAGCCAGATGTGAGGGAAGTCCATGCATATCAGTATGACAGAGCATCAGAAACATTTCTGCCAAGACAGAAGAATGGTAATGAGGGCAAGCAAAAACTATGGGGAGGGTAAAGGTTGAATTTTACATATACTGGTGCCCAGGGACAGGAAGAGTCAGGCACCAAATGCTTTTACGACAAGACTTTGGAGAGAATACAAACATCCTCCTCTCCCAGTGTATCGCTCACATGGAAGCCCCTTACAATTAATCTGTTGCATTAAGGCTTTTGGATAGTCTTTTTAAATGCTGCCATTCCTGGGATTAAGCATGCATTTTCATGTCATACCTTAAGAAGAATCCTTTAGATCTCCTTTTCCACATGTTTAACTGAGATAATGAAGACACAGTACAGGTAAACTTGGATAAACAACAGGGACACATGCTAGGTCTTGATGAAGACTATAGTTATAGAGAATATAATATTCTCCATAGACTATAGAGAATCCTGCTAACCAAGGGGGCACTAACACCGCACACTTGGGAAATGAAGTCCTAGAGAGAAAAGAAAGGGTAGGCAAAGGACTGAATGGTTGTGGCTTCCCCCAAAATACCTATGTTGAGATCCAAATCCCAGAGTGGTACTATTTGGAGGTATGGCCTTTGGTAGGTAATTAGGTAGTGAGGTGGAGCCCTCAGGAATGGGATTCGTTCCCTGATGAGAGAGACTCCAGAGAGCTCCTTTGTCCTCCTTCAGCCATTCTTGTGAAGACACAATGAAAAGTCAACCAGGAGGAAGGCCCTCACAAGAGGAAGCAGACTATGCTGGCACCCTGACCTCAGACTTCCAGTTTCCAGAAATATAGGAAATAAATTTCTCTTGTTTATAAGCCTTTCTACCTAGAGTACACCCTGAATTAACACAGGGTGCTGATGGTGTATGAAAGAATCAAAGGGGGTGCAAGGTAGCAGTTAGGGACTTGGGGCTGGGAATCAGACACTTCTGAGTTTCAGTCCGGATGAGTTCTGGCTCTGCCAGTTCTAAGCCACATGGGGTGACTGTGGACAAAACCCCCACAATGTCTGTGCCATCCAGCTCAAAATGGGCATTATAATAATAGTACTTCACGGAGCGTCTGGGTGCCTCAGTTGGTTAAGCATCCAACTTCGGCTCAGGTCATGATCTCACAGTTCATGGGTTCAAGCCTGCATCCAGCTCTGTGCTGACAGCTCAGAGCACGGAACCTGCTTCAGATTCTGTGTCTCCCTCTGTTGCTGCCCCTCCCCCACTCATGCTCTATCTCCCCCAGTTCCTCAAAATAAATAAACGTTAAAAAAATTTTTAACTGAAAAAAAAAATAAAAACAAATAATAGTACTTCACATAAATGACTTATGCAGAGCATGCAAAATATATCATAAACATTTAATAGGTGGTAGCTATTTAAGCATCAGCCTGGCACACAGCCTTAGTCTGTCTGTAGGATAAAGCAATTATTTAATAAAAGCTTTTTAAAATGACTGGTCAATATCTCATAGGACCTATAATCAATTAACCAATCAGTCAATATATCACTGAATTAAAGAAGCTATGGAAAATCAAATCTCCTTATGTTTGGCCATGGCTACATTCAACCTTGGAATATAACTGGTTAAGGTTCCATTATTTCCCCTAAACTCATTACATCCTTCGGTTTACATATTAACTTTTTAAAAAAACTCATTTATACCGTATTTTTCTTGTGTCTCAAATAAAATCTAAAAGTACTAGTGTGGGTATTGAGCTGGGGTACAAATCAGGATATCTGAGCCTTAATTCTGGTTTCACCACTGCCTAACCAGCTATTAGACCGTATTTGTTTGTTTACAGTTGTTTTTGTTTGTTTCTAAAACAGGCTAATGATTTATTCCTTTTTGTTCAGCATATCACTGTAAAAATCAAATCAGATATGGTAAAAAGAAAATCTCTAAAATACTGAAAGCACCCAAATAATGTAAGACATTAATAACTTTTCTTTTTAATAGAAATCTTCCAAAGTAATCTTCTGAACAGATGGAAATATAGTGTTGAGTATGTTAGAAAAGGTCAGTATTCACTTCTCCTTGCAATTTTGCATGTATGAGATGTGTTGTGTCCTTTGAACACATCAGTACACAAAACATCCCATAATAAGCTGATATTCTGTCCCTTTACGTTCTTTAGCAAAGGTCTTCAATGTGATGACAAACTGAACTCACAATCAATTCTAACTACATGGAATGACCAAAACAAACAAACAAACAAACAAACAAATAAAAAAAGCCACATTTTCCTTCCTTCCTTACCTACTATTACACTGTGGATTTCACCCCTTAGCCCCAGGAAACACAAATGCTTCCTATCAATAGGCTACCAATGCCCCCCACCCCCCGATCTATTTCCTCACCCTCTTCACTCTACTGCCACTATGCCAAAGAAGAGGGGTACCGCTCCAGAGATTCAAATGTCCAGGTTACAGTGACTTTAAGTTGCTGGACTGTTATCTGAGGGTGTGTCTCCTTCGCAGGCATAATATCTGCAATCACTAGTCTTACATTTACCACTTACAGCAAAAGCTTTTGTGAAGGAAGAACTTCTGCTAAAAATGCAAACCTGTTACCATAAGGCTATAATAAGCCTTTTGCATTAGTGTCTGTGCTGTATCAGCTCTCATCTTGGAAAGGGGAGATTATATGCAGGGGAACGGACAAAATTGTTTGGAAGTCTGGAGGCTGCAGCTGAAACCTACCTCTGAATGGGAGCATGTCCACCTAGGGAAATGAAAGAAGGGCAAAGAAAGCAACGACCAAGGAAAGTGGGAGAAGATGGTACTGAATGCACATTTAATGGTTCTCCATTTTGTTCCACTTTCGGCAATTCAAACCTTCTCCTTCCTCATTATCCCTTGTTCCATACATTTTAAGGCTTCAAGGTGTGCTGAATGTTCTTCATTAACCTTCCAGATTCCAATCCATTCTCAACCCTCCTCCATCCTCCTCTGTGCAGAGGAAACTAGTCTCTGCAGACCAATCAGGCTCCCCTGCCGTCTGACTTCTGGTTGGTTCGGCTACTCTGAGAAAAGAGAAGATCTGCATCTCCCACTTGACCGTGGCTGGTTCTCTCCGAACAGCCACAGGTCCTGTCTGGTGGCCTTTCCCTAGGCTACTGCTCTCACCTCCTTAGTAACTTCCCTCATCTACTGTCTCTCTCACTGGATGAGGGGCAACTCTTCAGCAGCCCTTTTTGAGTTCTCTCAAGCCTGTCTAAAAAGATGTGGTTGCTTCTTGAAACTCCCTTCAATTAACCCCTTTGAGTATGATTTATACATAAGAAAAAAATAAAAGTAAGAACAAGAAGAGACCAAGTTTTACCCGGAGAAGACACAAAACTCTGGGTCCTTTAAGACTGCCAACAGCACTCTCTGGACACTCAGGTTCAAGACTGTGAGAACATCAAGGTTTTTAAGATAAATCAGAAATACAAATTTTTACGTAAAATCCCTGGTTTTTACATATTGGCTGAAATATTTCTTAAACACTCCTAACAAAACACATGTGTAGGCTAGGTTCAGGGTTTGGATCCTAAATAGAGTCTTCTTTAGAAAAAAAAAAATGTGCTTTTCATTGCAGTGTGTAATTACAACAAGGTAGAAATTCACATCTCTAGCATCCCTTTATTACACATTTAGTCCTAAAAATATAATTCTCTCTCCCTTATTTGAAAACTTGAGGTAAAACACAGAAGCATCCGGACTCGAAAGTAACAGGAATCTGGCTATCTGGGTCTGTTCGAAATGTATGAATCTAATCAAATCATCTAATTTCAGTAGGGCTCACTCCATTCATCTGCAAAATCAGGATAATGACTTCTTTCCTACCATCTTCACAGAGACATTTGGCTGAGAAATGAAATAATACACAGTAAATGAAAAGTGCATTTGAGCTCTTCAGAGAATAAAGTGCTGTTTAAACCAAAGGGATTAGTAAGAAAAACCTCAGAGGTTTGCCAAAGCTTTTTTTTTCTTTTTCTTTTCCAACCACATTTCACAACACCAAGGCCAACATGCCTCAGGCCAACATGATGTTAAAGAATGTCTACCCCAATCTATGTTGGTGGTACTCAACCCCAAGGTACATTACCATCACCAAAAGCTTTCAAAAATCCACAAGTCTTAGTCATCATCCCCAGGGATGCTGATGGGATTCATCTGGGCTGGTAGTTTTACAAAGATCTCCAGGTGATTCTCATTTCAGTCAAGCCTGAGAACCAGAACTCTTAGAATCTTTCAAGTATGTGGAACAACCACTATTAGTCTATGTGTGCATAATTGATGTAAGTATCAACAGTTTTCCATTTGATTGTGCCATGATGATGGTTCACACTGATTCATATACATAGGTATACACGCACATCTCTGTATCTTTATCCATTCATAAACTGAATATGGAATAGATGGATAATAATAATTATAATTAAAAGCCAGAATTCATTGAGTGCTTAATAAGTTCTACTAAACTGTCTATATAGATTGCCCCACATAATGTTCATAATAACACACACAAGCTGGGCATGTATATTAACCTCCATCTCATAGAAGAAATCAGTGTTAGATTAAAATGACTTAGCCAAGGCCACATACCAAGGAGTTAGCAGACTGTGATTTTGAACCCAGGCAGCCTGATTACTATAGCCAGTGCATTTAACCACCACACCAGTTTGCTTCCTTCCCACTGTGCCACACAATATAAGGTTTATGAGATGCATAAAATGGAACGTATTCCCTCAAGAAAGTTAAGATCTGAGAAGGGAATTTTGATGCACACTAAAATTCACAGGCTGAATAGCAAAGTGTTCTATCCCAAACCCTGGAGTTGGGGAGTGTTAGATTAGAAGATGGGCAGATGATGGATTTGCTGAGCTCCTACTTTGCAACTACGGTGAAAATGAGATGCAACAGAAGGGAGAATGATTATGATCACCAGGAAAAGAAACTCTGGTCAAAGAACAGAGCACAGGTCTATAACTGTCAAACTCAGTACATTTATTATTATCATCATCTGCTAGTATCACTCAGATTGGATATTTATACCTTCTTCAATTTACCTATATTGCCAGTTCAAGCAACAAACCACAATTTCGGAAGAATTCATCTCAGTTCAAATTCTATCTCTGATTCTTCTTGAAAAATTGTGTATAAATACATAAATACATAAACACACACACACACACACACACACTCCTAATAATCTGACTTCCGAAGAGATAAACAAGTTGTAATCTTTTGGTAGGAACAAACTATTATGAAAATTAAAATAACATTTTTTACACAAGATTTTACAAACTGAAAACAATATGCATTCTCTTTGTATTTTCATTATCTAAACACAATAGGAAGGTAAGCAGGATCATTTTTTATCCACAATACATAAAATCTCAATTAGTTATGGTCTATTTGTGCACTGACTAAAAACATTCGTTAACAAAACAGAATTTTCTAGTTTACTGGATAAATATACCAGAGGAAATTGCAGAATAATGTTAGGTTGCCAAGCAACCACAGCTCTACTCCCTCTTGTTTGTGATCAATCCAACTCATTCATCAAGCTTCCTATCCCAGTGCTAGAGAATTCCAACCAATTTGTTTCTTGGGGAAATTATAGTGACTTTCGGTAACACAATAACACTTTTATTCTCAGAAGATAAACTTAGATGTTCTTTCGATCAAAGGGATGTGTTAATTCATTATTCTCTACATGGTGCTAATGAGAAAGCTATAATTAACTAACTACACTATTGCGACACACATAAAATAAACTGCAGTAATTAGTAATGTTTAAGGTGTTAACCAGCCTCCAAAATTAGAAAATACAGAATCTTTCCTCCAATAAAGATGTAGAGAAAGGAGAAAGCACCATATCTAATTAAATTGGGAATTGTTTCCATTCTCCCTTCCACCCCAAAGAGGGGGAGAGGCATAGTCGCCAAAATGTGAGAGATTTCACTTCAATAGCAGAGAAAATGGCTCAATGCCAATCCTACTTGTAGGTAGACATAAAATGCTGGCGAATAATGTAATCTTTTCTTTGAAAGAATGCTTAGCACAATATTTTTCCAGGAATGAATAGAAAGAATATTATGCTTTCACTCATTAGCTGTGTTAACTTAGCATATTGTATGTAAATCACCATAATAATTGCATTCTCTTCAGACTAAATTAGTTAGTTACAATGAAGCTGTAATCAAAATGTTCATAATTGAAAATATAGTATTCTAGGTCTCGGTTTGAAAAAGTAACAAGCAACACTGATTGAATCAGATAATACAGCACATCATTGAAAACACCCTTAGTATGGAGACAACTCCCTCCTCTAGCTTATACCTTTGCATGTCAATTAGCTTCCCAAATTCAGGACTCAGTACCTCCACATGTGTCATGATTTTCCATGTTACCCTTTGTCTTTGGCCAAACTTAAGCTATCCATATGCATCACTGCTTAGATTTTTAGGGGAAAATACAAAACAGTGAAAAGCCAAATTTTGGTTTCTACAATGTATTAGGCTCCATGGCACTGCTGGCTGTCATAAATCAAAGGGCAAAATAATTTCCAACAAATGAAACATTTAATGCCAAGGCTCCAGGGAAACAATATGTAAATGATCACATGAATTTCAGGCAAGCTGTCACACTAATTCCTCAAGGTACCTTTTAAAGATGACATATTCACGGTGAAGAAGAGGGTGTTGTCATGCAAAAGTCAAACTTAAAGCAATACTCTACTATCTGAACTGATACTCACAAGGCTTCCTGACACTCATTCCTTCAAATCTGATGACATTCGGCCCCCTCTATTACTTAATTTTCTTTTATGAGATTAAAAAAAAAAAACTAGTAGAATTGTAAATCAATCTTGATCACTACTCTTACTTAATTCTCCCTAAAAATAGCAATCAGCCTAATTATTTCAACAAAGCAATTTTAGGTCAAAGAACCTATCTTCAAAATATTCAAAAGTAAACTACAGTTTATCCAGCAAATATTTTCCAAGGTGAGGTCTATTTTATAAAATCATAAGGAACTTGGGGATGGGGACATCTGTCCGGTTTTACTTCCTTCAGATCCACCAAGACATGCCTACATTTTAACAAGTAAGTGATATTTTTAAAATGTATTTAAAGCTAATTCAGTAAATGGGATTAATTAACTTAAAGGTAATAAACATATTATGCACAATATCAAATCCTGTCAGTCTCACAATTAGCTTCATGGAATGTTTTGCTCATCACTAGGTTAGTTAGACCACCTAATAAAACCATGAGGTAGCAATAAACACCTGCAGCTTTTTTTTTTTTTTAAGGAACACATCTGTAAGTATAGATGCAACAGAGCAGAAACTGAAAAAAAACATGTATTAATCATGATAGTCCTACTCTTCTACAGTGATGTGGGTAAACACTTGCCCAGAAAGAGATTTTTAATGAACTGCCATAGCCAGTACTCACACTTGCCAAGAAATAACTATTTGTCTCTATTTATTCACTGACAATATTCAGGTGCTTGTGAGGAATGATTACACACTGTGCTCTGCCATTACTAGAAGTAAATCCACTGCAGCACTTGAGGCCATAAAAAGGGAAGCTGGGTTAGACACTAGACTCTAGAACCAAGTTAAATTATGAAAGCCAGAGGCTGGTCCACCACAAGAGACTGGAATTAAGACAAACCCAACTAGAACATCAGCCTATGAAAGATGAAATGGAATCTTACACACAAGCTCTAGAATAAACTCTTTCTTTTCCTTGTCACTAAAAGTTTCCCCAAATAGCTTTCTAAGTTTTTCTTTCCAACAACGTTTGACAAGCCATCTTGACCAGCAGTTGGTCACTTTGTATATTCCAATCTGCTGCACTCCAGAGCTATGCAGGTAGTTTCACGGGGCAGAAATACTGATTATCCATCAGTATCCTCCAAAATTAGAAAACAGTACTTTGTCTTAAATAAAGATGCGGAGAAATAAGAATGCACCCTATCTAAATAAATTGAAGATTAATTAATAATAACAGTAACCCCATCATAACTAAACTAAGGTGCTTATTAAGCATTAAACACTAGGCTAAACTATCTTCTTGGATTATCTCATTCCAGTCCTGCAAAAACCCAAAAAGTAAGGTATTGATATTATCGTTACTATTTAAAAGGGGAAACCGAGGCCCGGAGGAGTTAAATGGCTCGTCCAAAATCACACATCACAGACGTTGGAGCTGGAATTGGAACCCACCTAGGCGCCGCCAGAGACTCTGCCTTGCGTGAGCCCAGGTGGATCACCAGTTGCCCACCTCCGCGCGCACGCGCACATGCCAACCCACACCCCCTCCCCTCACCACGGGCGTTCCAGAGAGCGCGCCGTCACGCACGCGCCTGCCCAGGCGGCCACTTGCTGGCCCTTGGGGGGGGGGTGGGTGCCCTCAAACGGTTCTCCAGGCGGGGCGGAACCCCAGCGCCCCTCGCTTAGCCCCGCTGTGCTACTAGACACCTGCCCTCCGCCGCTCGCCTTCCACCCCATCCCCTGCCCGCCTCCTCGCTGACAGCCGGACCCCCACCCCGCGTTCGCCCCAGGGCGCGGCTCGGGGCGTGGGTACCTGGGCCCGCGCGGCAGCGGCTTCTTTGGCCCTCAGGTTTTCGCTGGAATTCCAAAGTGCAGCTCCCACAGCGAGCAAGAGGAATGGGAATGAAGGGGCCGGCGTCCCCCAGCCTCTCAGCTTCCTGGCTCCAATCCCTGCTCTCCAAATTAATCACTTTCTCCCTCCCCACGCATACTCTCAAAAGAAAAAAAAAAAAAGAAAGAAAAAGAAAGAAAGAAAGAAAGAAAAAGAAAAAAATGAGAGAGAGAGAGAGGCACAAAGAGGAAGAAGGGACCATCCGTGACTGGCATCTCTAGCTCCACCGGCTCAGCTACCAGGGAGCCATGGCAACCACGCCCCCGGCCTGGCTTCTAGCCCCCACGGTGGTTTGGGGAGGTGGAAGTCCTGAACCTCCCGGCTTTCTTGCCCCCCTTAACCCTGCTGTCCACAGAGCTCCCTTTCCAAGCTGGCGGCGTATACAGAACCCCAACCAGTACCTGGGATTCTCCCCTGAGAATGGGAACAAGCTAGGGGCGGAATGGGGTGCGGAAGAGAACAAATGCTCTACGACCCTAGAGATGGTCCGGGTCAGGGGAGAGTGAGACCAGGATTGATCCCAAACCCAGCTAGACCTCCGAACCCCTACTGGAAAGAGAGGGCTGCAATCTCTGGGAGGGTCTGGAATCCTCTCCAGGGGGTAGGGAGTACTGAGGGGAGGAGGGTTGGAAGAAAGACCGAGGGTCAACCTACCCGTAACCAGGAGGAGAAAGTGGGAGCCGGAGGATTCGCGGACCTGATTCACTCTATCCGAATAACCCAGAGCTGTGTTTGAATACAGCCTCAGCCACCAGGGGGCGGGGCTGGGAAAGGGGGTGTCTCTTCCCGGGTTAGGGCTGAGGGACCTCGGGCCACCCCACTTTTAGGCAAGGATGAAGCCCAGATTGCGCACCATTTCCTACCCACAGTGAGTTGACCCCTCCCAGCCGCAAACCCTTAATCCGCCTTCCATCAAGCCCAAGAGAGTTGACTACCCGGCGAACTGGGAGAACCCGCAGGGCTAGCAAAACAGATGCAAATTAACCCCACCTAGGCACACCTGAGCGTTCGGCCTTAGCTCGGTTCCGTACCTTCCCTCGGGGAAACTTCTCCCCCCAAGCTGCCTTGCTGCGGGAGAGAGACGTGCAGGGTCCAACAGCTCCTAGCGGATCCAAGGGAGTTTCTTGCCGGCTGCTCGCTGCTGATCCACACGCGAGTCTGCCCGCGGAGATCCTGCCGGGCCCCGCCCGCTGCTGGCAGTGGCCGCGAGAACGCAGGACCTGTTCTGGCTTGCGCTGGGATCCACGCCCTCCGGGCAGAGGCTGGCTAGCGCCTCTCCTCTCTCCCTCGGCTCTGCTTCGCCACCCCTCACCCACGCCGCCTATTTTCCCTCCCTTAGCACACTCCCTTGGGACAGGGAGAGCTACAGGCTTAAGACTTTGTATTCCATGCTGAAAAGCAAGGGACGAAGCCAAAACTTCGCTCGTCGTTTTCAACATTTATGGTCAAAAGAGGTAGGATCGCTGTCCCTTTTATCTGCAAAAAAGAATTAAAAAAAAAAAAGAAAAAAGCCCTCCCCCTCCCGATGGTTCCACTCAGTACATATTCTAGACACGGGTCGCCGGTCTGGTTTTCCCTCATCGCTGCATGTTGGAAGGGTGTGGTGCCATGTACCTATTAAAAATATTCTTTTTGCTTTCCTGCCCCATTTATAGGTGTGATGGGGCTTGCTATTTAATTTGCAAAAGATGCTACTACAGTAAGCTGCCAAATTATTACATACATAAATTTGGGCACCTTTCACTGTTAACCACTTTTAAAATTTTTGTCTTAATACCTATGGTCTGTATTTTTACCACATTATTCCGTAAAGTTTTTTTCGTACCTATTCTGTATTAATTCACTACTATACGGTAGAAGAAAGCCCGGTGTGCTCATTTCCAATGTAAAAGGCCATTTCTGATCCCTTATCAATTCCACCAAAGCATGTAAATTTTACTGTAGGATTCCAAAATTGATTTGGAAAAGTTACAGGCTTTTGCAGAGTAAGTTATTTATACATCTTTTTTGTTGTTTTTTTTTTTTTTTCACGCAATACCACTTAAAAAATTCTGTTGAATTTAAGTTCTCTTTGATGGTAAGAGAATCATTGACTTCTAATTTTTACTCCACTAAGGCAGTAAGATTGACTTTACAGTCGGGTTTTGTTCTCCTCTTGTGCTTGAACAATGAGGACATTTAGAGCTGTGAGCTCCCCTCAGAGTTGGATACCACTATAATAGCAGCAAGAGGGAAGGCAATTCAGAATTCTGCTTCAGAAGCAACTGAATAAAATATTTTGAAAATGAATTAATGGACTTTTAAACTTTAATAATTGCTAACCTTGGAGCCCTGATTCTGTCAGTTCATGTGTGGGCCCAATTCTTACTGACTGCATTGCAAATTGCAAATGCAAGTGAGGGCAGGATTTGTCCTGAGCTTAAATTGTACTGGTAGAGTAGTAATTTCTTTGCCCGGGGCATCATTATTCACATGGCATGTTTTGTAAAGTAGAACAAAGATAGAATATTGAATAAAATTCCTACAGGGAAAATATAGGGAAACACTTCCAAAGTCAAGGAGACACAAAAGCTGAGTTGATCTCAGAAGGTGAGCACCGTCTGGGTAAACATTTTCTGAACAAAAGATTCAGAACTCATTCCTGGCCAGACCAACAGAATACTCTTCAACATAGAGCTCTCCTTTTCTCTATGATTTGTTTGCTTGACATTAAGATCATTATTAAAAGATATATAGGGAAAGAAGAAATGAGATCCTAGTATTGATCAGTTAGTGTTCAAGGTGCTAGGGTACAGTGGAAAACTCAACAAGGCTACCTGCTTCTTTTTAAGTCAAATATCCAAAAATGTGTTAAGGATTCCAAGGCATAATACTTGAAACAAAAAGATGAAGTGTCTATTCTTAAATATGAGTTTTCTTCAAAAGGAAACAACGGACTTCTGAGTCTCTGACACTGCATATAAATGAGGAAATAATAGCCCAATAGTAAGTCCAAAGCTTACAAGGGACAGCCATGAAGTCTGTATATACACAACACATTTTACCCCAGTCAAGTAAATCTGAAGCGAGGGAAATAGGGAAAAATACACAGGGAAAAAAGGAGGCAGGAAAGAGGAAGGGAAGAAGGAATGGAGGAAGGAAGACAAATGGTTAACCAACAAAGGAAAACAGTATTTAAAACAGAGAATTTCAGGCAACTAAGTAAGCCTTTTTAAAGAAATGAAAAAGAGAAGCAGATGATTTAAGTTTCCACGTCCAAGAAACACCTCATAGATGTTATCTCCAAGGATAACATAGGATAATGTATAAATGTACACACACACACACACACACACACAGACACACACACACATTTCCAAAGGCAGATAACAAATGTAGGCTTTCTGACTCAAGGAACTTAAACAGCTCACAGCATCAGATTCCTGAAAGGCTGGAGCCCAAGACCAGAAGGCAGCCTTCAACCAGAGTGGATATTTGGTGAAGCTACCTTCTGCTGCTGCTTTGAAACCCTCTCTTGGCTCCCATCCTCCTGTCTGACACTTTGTTCAGACTCAGTTCCCATTCAACAATCCTAATCTATCAGGCATCACACAGTTGCACGTGAGTGCTAGAGAAAGACTAGATTCTTACCAGTCACATGGAAATAGGGCTGCATTAGCTTTGAAAGGTGTGAATTTATCACTCACAATTGAGCGAGGCCATGTAAAATAAAAATACGACCATCAAACCACAAATGAAGGGGAGAAAGGAAGTCTTACATGAATAGAAGCAGAAGGTGGGAGAGATAGGCCAGTCATCTGGAAAAAAGAGAAAGGGTATTAAAAGCTGGAGTATTTTTCAGCTTTTACTGCTGATTTACTGCCTATCCCCAGCTTGAACCATCATTTGGTATCATTCCCAGAGCTGGGACCATTGGAGGAGTATTGCCTTTTGGCAAAGCCGAGTAGCTAGTGATATGGCAGTGTTCCTAGAAAAATTGTTTAGCAGAAGAGCTGTAGTTTTTGAAATGGCATTTCAGTCTAGCAGTTCTGAATAGTCACACATCCACAGGGGTTTTCTGGCCAACTACTGTAATAAAGGAAAGCACGATGTTCCACTGAGGGATAGGTCCTCAAAGGCAACCTTGGAAGTGCAAAGCAGCTACCCTCAGCTTGGATATTAAGAAAGCTAAAGAAGACCATATTAATTCTGCAGAGTTAAACCGACAGTGTCGATACTCCTTTAACTTGCCCTTTAATACAAGAACAAAAAGACATGTATTAAAAATCAAAGGGCAATCATTCTGAAACAAATAAAAAGGTGAAATCTTGTCTTTCGCGCCCTGGATCATTAATACGTGTGATTCAGCCTTAGAGGTCACTGAACCAGATATTTTCACTAGATGGATTTTTTAAAGGGCTAGGTAATTTATGGCCATTAATAACATTATACTTATGTACCTATGATCATGCTAAGTGTTATCAAACCTCATACTTTAAGGCATTTGTTGATTACTTGTAAAAGATCAGAAACATTTCTGGTCCTCCAATCAGAAATGCTCGAATGCCCATTATGACTAGCTTACTCTCCTATTGGTGATTCTTATCTCAAAGGCCTGAGAACAGGTTTATAGTATGAATTCATATTTGTTGGAAAAAGTTCTCATATTTTTGGAGGATGAGAATTTCATTTAAACCTCTCTATATCCAACATAATATAAAATCTTTTCAATCTGGAATTTACCTCAGAAAGCATATTCTTCCTTTTATACTTGAGGAGGGCAAGGTTCAGAAACTTTCTTGAGATTGTACAACAGGCTAGTGGCCTAGAATTTATATATATGTATACACACACACACACATATATATATTCTTAATCTCATTAATAATTAATACCATATATTCTTAATCATGTATGATTTTAGAAATGACAGGCCACTGCCATCTTGAAGGACAATTGTATTTATTCCAATTCTGCTACAGCCAACAAGATAAATGCTGAATAGTGAGATGGTGAATGATACCAGAAGAATAACGGCTAATCTTTAGAGAGACAAATAGCTGAAATGAGGGTCTTAGTTGATCCTTTTCTTCCATCTATTTTGTCCAATTGATTTTGGAAATTGGTGTTGTCCCACTCTCAGGATAAAGGAAACATGCTAGAGAAAAAGGAGAGGCCCACTAATTCTCCTTCATTTAAGAGCTTGTGGCAGGCTTCTGGTTACTTGTCTCTTTGCCCTGACCCCCTCACCCTGCAATCTGTTCTCTTTTACTTCCTGGGCACATAGCCACCTACCCTTGTGACCAAGTTTAGCTCCACCGCTAGGTTCTCAAGAAAGGGACATGAGGAGAAATCCTATTGACAACTACAAGGTCATCTTAAAGATAATCTAGATTCACTCCTCTTTTTCCTTGTAGCTAGCCTCAAAGAATGAAATATGCATGTTGATGATGACAAAAGAATTCCTATCATCCCGAGTCCCTGGTGACTGTAGGAATCAGAGCCCACATATTACCATAAAGAAGTGAACTTCCCTATTCTTTAAGCCAGTGTCTATATTATAACCGTTTAGTCTTTTACCTAATTAATGCCACTGTAATCTCTATTATCAGAACAATTTCAGAACAGTCAAGAAAAATAAGAATGGATGGTACAATAGGTTTCCATTGTTTTCTGCTTGCCCACCATTTCTAGACCTTTGTACAAGTCAACGAAACCTAGGAAATAACATCTATGTTTATGTGGGCTGACAGAGGCTGATGCCAATACTCCCTATCTACTGCTAGTCCAGGTAAGTGACACAGGTACATATTTCCCATCCCTCTGTCTATGGTGATTAGAGCAATGAAAAGCATCAAACTCAGAAGTAGCTACTGAAAGATCTACAAGGGATGTATGCTTGAACCATCAGGAAAAAGCACAAGATTGCTCAGGAGGCATGATATAGAGAAGGTGGCTGCTTACCACCACTTAGAAGAAGCATGCCTGAGAATAAAACCACCGCAGGGAAAAGAAAAGACGGATACTTGACACTTTATTTGAAGACCTAGTTCTTCAAATAGCTGAAATCTTATTGTGTATTAAAAGCTTAAACTGAAATGCATCTTGACTAGGTAGCTAAGTGAATGAAAAAATACAGTAACCAACTAGTTTGACTTAGTTTCCTGATTCCTGACATCAAAATCATTTTTATTCGCCATAGATTCCTAAGTAAAATCATTCCCTTTGAATAGGTTCTTCAGACAAAAAGTCTTCCTTTCATGAGATAACTCTTCTGACTGGTAGTGACTCCTTGAAATACTATGTCCAAAGGGTTCCAACCAGGTATCTAAGTTTGGCTGGAAAAAAAACAAAGTGATTATTAATGATGCCTGTCATTGATATTACACAAGAAATGATTCTCACATGCTAGATATTTGCCATCCTTCTGTTCTTAGTTTAAAGTTTGGCATAAATCTAAACATGCATGGGGGCTTTTTTTTTTAACTTTATTTATTTTGAGAGAAGGAGAAAGAGAGAGAGAGCGGGAAAGGGGCACAGAGACTGAGGGAGAGAGAATCCCAAGCAGGTTGTGCACTGTTAGCATGGAGCCTGATGCAGTGCTTGAACGCATGAACCATGAGATCATGACCTGAGATGAAACCAAGAGTCAGATGCTTAACTGAATGAGCCACCCAGGTGCTTTTTTTTTTTTTTAATTACAATATAATGGTACGTTTGGGGGGGGGGCATATTTTTAGCAGTTTTAAAAAGAGCCATGGAACAACTAGTCCTTTCCATGCCATCGTGTTTAGGGGCCATAATTCACACTTTCAATGGACTTTGTTTCCTACAAAATAAATTAATTAGCAGACATGCATTTAAATCACAAATTGCTAATATGTGATATACTGTGTTAACACAGACCCAAATGTAACTGAGACCCCAGGGGGCAAGAGCACCTGGCTCTGGGGGTCCCAAACAGAACATGTTCAGCCAGCTACTGACAAAATCCAAAGGCTGAGAGATTAGTGGCAGTGAAACAAAAAAGGGATTATTTTAGTGAGGCCAACACTTGGAAGATTGTGGACTAACATCTCAAAGACGGTCTCCAAAGTGCTGAAAGTACTTCTAGGTTTATATAAGGACAATGCAGGACAAAGGTCAGTGGGTACTTGCAGGTGAGCAGTAAAGTTCACATTAGTCGTCCTGGAGTCAATCACATGGGGTCTTGCTGATGTCAGGGCTGTTGTTATTGCTTGAGGTTTGTGTTCCCATCATGGGATACTTTGCACACCAGGTCTTTTGCCTGAGTTAAAAAATTAGCTGGAAAGAACTCAATCTATTAGAAAGTACAGACTGAGGTCAAAATGGAGGTAAAATCTTCTTTCACAAACTCAGTTATTCACAGGCATTGCATGGAATTTATTGTCTTTCAGGGGTTAAATGAGACTTGTCAATCTATGTCTTTATATTTTAAATTTAAAACCTTTTTATTATTTTTTTATCAATCTATTTTTTTCATATTGTTTTTCAGAATATGGTACACAGGGGGACCTGGGTAGCTCAGTCGGTCAAGTGTCTGACTCTTGATTTCAGCTCTGCTCATGATCTCACGGTCTGTGCGTTCAAGCCCCACATCCAGCTCCGTGCTGACCATGCGGCGCCTGCTTGAGATGGTCTCTCTCTTCCTCTCTCTGCACTCCTCCCACCTCTGCCTCTCTCGCTTTCAAAAATAAGCATTAAAGAAATAAATAAAAATAAAAATAAACCTTAAAAAAAAAGAATATGGTAAACAGACAAACCCAATAAGGCATTTAAACTCCATGCCACAGTACAATACACCACAACAAGGGTTCTGAATTTCCTGTTTATATTGATAAGAAATATTTCCCTCATCTTATGGGCATTGGTTCCTCAAGCTTCTGCAACTTTCTCAGTCAGGTACTTTTTTGGTGTGTCCCCTCTATCCCCCGTGGACCAATCTAAGTTATCGATTTAAGCCATCTCTGGCCATAAGCAAAGGGATGGAAGATCAGTATCCTGGTCATCATTTGATACAAGCAAGCAAGGTTAGCTTAAGGTCCTGTAAACTTGTCTGTGTGCAGAGTCATGGTCCAAACCAGTGCCGTGGTTCCCACTAGGTAGTGGTCCAGGTTCACTTTGTTCAACTTTCTAGCCGATAGGAAGTAGATTCACGTGACAGTTATGGAATAGAGTAGGACTACCATCTCCCCAGGGAAAGGGGTTGGACCCGATGCCGAGATGGGGGTTGGCGATCAACTTGGGTTTCTTCTACTCTCCATGATGTGACTTCAGGAAGATGTTCAGCCTGCTCACTCCCAGGCCAGGGAGCACTACAAAGTAGTTGAGGGCCTTCCACATACCAGCAGATCCCTCCTCACCATGGAGGTCGTTTGACATGGACTGCCCCCGCTGTGCCGTAAACCAATGTAGCAGCCCAGAAACCCAGGATAACCCAGGGGCTGCCACCTTTTTTGATGTGGACCTCACTTAGGTAGTTTTTTGGCAGCTCGTCATAAAATATTTAAGGGCTCATAAGCAGGCATGAGTTTTACATAACACTTATTATTGCCCATATATAGTGTTTCCCCCACACAGGCAAAATTTATCAGCTCATATCCTGTTTCCTATAGCTCCGTACATCCACACTAATATAAATATAAAACACACTTGCAGGATTTCCTATCTTGCACATAGAAGCCATCTTCAAAGTTTCTTAAAATTAAGCAGATTTTAATTTCTCAAATATGAATAAGGAAGGAAATTTAATGATGAAAATCTGAACTCTTCCAGGGTCCCCAAAATATTCTGATACAGTTTTCTGAAGAAGACATACAGAAGTTACCAAGCATAAAAATTAGTAATTCTTTCCAATGTGAATTTGTAGACCTCTAGTAATGTCTTTTTTTTTTCCAGAACTAACCTTCCTGCAAGTAAAAAAACTACAAAGTACAGAAAAAATATAAAACATAATACCTGAAAGCACTGTGATCCCAAACAAACAGTACTGGAGAGGGGAGACAGTTGGAGGAAGGAGACAACATTGAATGAGTTTCCTGGTTTACAGGTTTGAGCTGGAGGGCAGGACCCAATCTGTCCATGCTAAATGGGTAAAATAGGAAAAGAAAACTTGAAGAAACAGAGAACAGAGATTGTACAACCAGACCAACTAAAAAAGAAGAGGGGGAATCCCATAAAGGAGAGAGCCAGGGAGAAGGAACCCCAGATTCTGTGTATTAACACTGCCCCATCTTTGGCTATCCTCTGAAATACACATTAGTAGGAAAGTCTTGAAACAGCTCTGCCGAGACTCCAAAAGAAATGAACTGAGATGTCAACCATCCGCTACAAAGGAGACTATAGTTTGATCTTATCTACATTTATTATGGTAATAAAATTGATAAGAAAAATAAAATTAAAATCTATATTATTTGGAGAACATAACAGAATCCAGACTATCTATAATGCCCAAGAAACAATTCAAAATGGCTCAACATATGATAAAGTATATGTGATCTGCACCCAAAGAGAAGCCAATAGAGATCAACCGTGAGATGATCCATGCATTGAAGATAGTGGATAAGGAATTTAAAGCACAAATATAATTATGATCATAGAAATAAGATATTCTCACAATGAATATAAAATTAGGACAACCAAAGCAGAGACATAAAATCTCTAAAAAAAAAAAAAAAACAAAAAAAAACTGAATGGAAATTCTAGATATGAAAAAATATAAAAATATAAAATTTTCAGTTTGCTTAATAGCAGTTTAGAGATGACAGAGAAAAGAGTCAGTGAATCTGAAGCTAGATCAATATAAATTTTCCAGCATGAAAGAGAGATTAGAGGCAGAAAAATGAATACAGCATTAACATATTTAATATGTATGTAAGTGGAGTCTCAAAAGAAGAGAGACATGGAACATAAAAGTAAATTTGAAGAAATCATGGCAGAAATTTTTACCAAATGTGGTGAAAGCCAGGAACTTATAGATTCAAGGATCTCTGTAAACTTTGAGCAGGATAAATGCAAAGAGAGCCCCACTTAAGGGCATAATAATCAAGTTTTCAAAAAAGCAAAGATAAAAATAAAACCTGGGAAGAAGACAGAGAAAAGCAGCACATTACATACAGGTAAAGAGCAAGTTTAAAGTGCTGAAGCAAAAAAAGAAATCAACCTAGAATTCTGGATTCAGTGACGATATTCTTCAATTATGAAGGCAAAATAAACATAGTTCCAAATAAAGGAAACTAAAGAGGGTTATAGCCATCAGAGCTGCAGTCCAAAAAATGCTGAAAGTAGTTCTTAAAGCTGAGGGGAAATGATACCAGATGAAACTCAGATCTTTAGAAAGAAATAAAGAACACTGGAAATGGTACATAGCTAGGTAAACATAAAAGATTATTTTTCTTTCGATTTACTCAAAGTGTATAAGACCATTTAAACCAAAAACGCCTACTTCTTACATCTAGTAAAACTGACAATTCCCCTAATTCAATAAAAAATGAACATTATCACATGCACAAAAATGTCATTTCTTATATGAAGATACGTTTTAATTATCTGTATTCCTGAGTAAAATATAGCATCTTTCATTATGTCAGCTTCACCCAGTGTTTTATTATTAGCACAACTGTAGAAGCCTGCAGAGATTTTGCCGAAAGATCAGCCCAATTAGATAAAAATGAGAATTCTCTTTTCAGATCTAAATTTTGCATCATTATCACTCTAGGAAGAGATCATTAAATTATGATTTAGTCACTGGGTTCTTTACTGATTAGAATGCAGAACACTTAACCATTTGCATCTGAAAAAGCAAAGTGGAATAAATACAGCCAGTCCACTTAAAAATAAAAGAACTTAAAATTTATCTAACTTTGAATGAATTGTTTAAGAGGAAGTACAAAACAACTCTCTGCCCCGAATAATGTGTTTTTCTATTATGCATGCCCAGAAGAAAACTGGTTTTGGTGAAAAAATCTAAGACTGATTAATTGATAAATACCTTACACACAAGGTAATTAACAATAACTCTTGTACATCAAACATGTTTGCTTTATCCAGTGAAAAACACATTTGAGGGCAGCTCAGTTTTGATTCTCAAAATTAGACTGATGATTATAAGAGTACCAGAAACAGTTATTACGAACCAAGAAAAGGTTTCCCTTTTGATATTTCATCCAATATCATATATCTGTTCTTTTATGCAACAGTTGAATATCAGGAATGGAAGAAAGATGCTATTTGTGTCTTAGAGAAAGAAAGATGCTATTTTTAAGTCTTCATGAAGACCTAATAACCAGAAGTCGTAAAAGGAGAATGCACAATGCATTTTTGTGTTTTCAAGGCATTGACAAGCGCCAACAATCCAGTTAAAAGGGAGGACAAGATGGAATAAATAAAAGTAAGTTTGTTTTGTAGTTCTAAACTTTTTTCTCTATGAAGTAAACACATGGAGGATAGTATGCTTTTTTTCTACACATAAAAGTACCACAAATCTAATGAACATACAGAAAACATTTTTCCATTAAATGCTACTCAAATAAAACGTAAATAAAATTTTTACAAACTAATATTATCTGGCAGCCTACTTATGTCTTTAATTCACAATCTACTCTGAAATGTAGATACAGTGAAAACCTAAAATGCTTACCAAGATATTTAATGAAGCATAATACTAAGTTTTAAAAAACTTAAAATGCTATTGAAATAAATTTCATTTTGATAATAAATTAATGTATTTACTAGGAAGAAATTGCAAAGCATTAAATACTGACTAATTCTTACTCAACTGATTTAAATATCAAAATATGGTGCCAGATTTTGAAGGTGATGGCTGGCAATTAACTTCTCTAAAAGTTTGTGAATAAAGCAAGGCATATGTTCCACACTTGACGAATTACACACATCCATTATAAGATCTAGGAAAGAAAGGCATTCCCATGCCAACCTTCAAACCCTCAAGAAGAATTTATTCAAGCTATAACTCTACACCCATGACAGAGCAAACCAACATAAAATGGGGACGTTACCAAAGGGACTGTTTCTAGAAGGGTCAGAAGAGATTTTCCCGTAAAATGCTGTAGAAGCCCAAGTGTTTTGTTCTATTTTATACTTACCGTAATAAACTCCTATCCTTTAAGCTATAGAGTTTTCTCACCATCATGTGATCTAAGATGTAAGGTGAAACACCCCTTTGTCAGAATTATCTCAAAGAAGGAAAATACAATACGTTCTCTGAAATGGTTGTTATGTTCATATCCTTGGCCTCCTTGGAAATTGGTAGTTAAATGGAATTCTACTCGTGGAGAGCATCACCAATTTTGTACTTACTACTATCATTAGGAGTAATCTTGTATATTTGTTGAAGATGGATGACTTTGTTTTTGCTCTTGATTCCCAAGAGATTGAACTTCAGTAAAAGGATACAGAAAGTGTTGTTAAATGGGGCAACTGTGGTGCATATTAAAGTAAGAAAAGTGCATAATAAAGTCATAAAAATAACAAGCCTAAAATATGAGCAAGCATTACTTCTCTAAGTAAACAGATGTAATGGAGAGAGAGAAAAGGTTGGGGTGGGGGGAGGAATCTCATTATGCATGCTAAAGAATGCTCCATCCAGAAAACAAATTTTTATACCTTTATTTCACATTCCTTGGGTAATAAATAGCCCTATCAATAAAAACATGCGCTTTTCTGGGATCAAAATGCTAAAGTAAACTTTAAAAAGGTCATTAAGAGTTTAAATGGGAATTGGAAAATACACACACACATGCAGTTGCCAACCAGGTGAATTTTGTGAACCTCACACTTTGCAAGCATTTCTTGAAACCTGCAAGTGAAGAATCAGGTGAAATTGTATTAATGATACCATTGTTCACATAAATTATCTTAGGAGAAAGGGACAGCCTGTAATTCCACCTGAGTCGTCATCTAATACATACACACATATGGACATACATATATACACATGTACAGAATCTGCATACGATAAACATGAAGCATGGCATCTCTCCTCGAACCAGTATAATTAATTTTCCAATATTTAGAATAAATGGAACTTGACTTTGTTTTAAAACGCCCTCAGTGGTGAAAGCAGTAAGGAAGAGAATAGACAAGACCACCTTGAATACAATACAGAACCAAGAGTTCCCTTCTGTGTCTAAAGTTGGAGAGATTCAATGCCTTCATAACAGCCTAATCCAACCAGAGTGGTGTCCTGTGGAGATTTTCAGTACGGTCCATAATAGGGATCCCTTTCATCTCAACTGTAGCTCTGATAACAGTACTGCTTGCAGGATGCTCAGAAAATGAATAGAAGGGGTACATCCTGCTCTGAGGAAAGAATAAACAGACAGCGGGATCCTTACTATTCTGCCAGGCCAATGCCAAGCCTCCAAAGACAAAGGGGTCTTTCCTATCACTGGCACATGCAAATCATACCAGTAAATTGTAACCTGTAAAGCAGATTTGTTGTCCCTCATGCATCAGTGCAGTTACAGTCCAATTCTTGCAAACGGCCATTTCATTAGGGCCCAGTGTAAATATGGATGTGGCTTAGTAGCTACCCAAGTTATGAATCAAATATTCATTCTGAGAGGTAAACAAGTTTAAATGGCTCCTTGGCCTTTATAATCATAGTATATGATCAAAACAACAAAACCATCAAAGGAGAGCCAAATAAGATGTTTCCACGTAAAGTAAATGATGTATTCTCACAATGGAAATCACAGTAGTGATGTTCATATATAAGCAAAATCCAGGAGAATAATCGAGTTCTTAATCATCATGAAAACTGTATCTCAGAATCGTAATCAGTTGATTTTGTACTTAACTCTACGGTAGTGGAGATGAGTTAGCTGTTACCTGTAGCCTTGCTGTCTCATAACACAGCACCACATGCATTTTAAACAATTAATTAGCCTTGATTTAATGGTGCAGAATGTAAGGATGGAATAAAGTGGCAAAATGAATACATCTTCATAAAATGAAGTGATCCAAACATTCCTAAATCATTTGCTTTGATAACAAAAGCTATATTTCAAAAAATGATCAAGTATTTTCTGAATACTTATTATACATCAAAAAAAAAAGAACCCTGAAATAAGACATAGTTCATTCTTATTCCACTTGGGACCGTGTAATATATAAATGGGGAAAATTATGTAATTGGCCTTAACAGATGTCAGGTTTGACATGGATACATGAATAAGATCATCATAAGACTTAAAGGTGTTTTAAAACCTGAGTCTAGCGGGCGCCTGGGTGGCTTGGTCGGTTGAGCGTCCGACTTCGGCTCAGGTCATGATCTCACGGTCTGTGAGTTCAAGCCCCGCGTCGGGCTCTGTGCTGACAGCTCAGAGCCTGGAGCCTGTTTCGGATTCTGTGTCTCCCTCTCTCTCTGCTCCTCCCCTGTTCATGCTCTGTCTCTCTCTGTCTCAAAAATAAATAAACGTTAAAAAAAAATAAAAAAACAAAACAAAACACTGAGTCTAGCATATTACTTATTTCCTTATTCAAAAAGCTACAATGTCTGCACATTGTGAACAGGAGAAAGACACATCTCTTGGCTTACTATTAGAGGGCCATCACCTATCATAATCAGTTTTACCAGCAAAACTCACAAACACCAGGCCTGTGTTTGCATTGGGATGGATATTCAGTAGTCTGGCTCTAGAAAAGCCCAGTTTCCCTGAATCACTATAACTTTAGATGACTCATCTTGGCTCTTAACATGTGAAGCCTTGTTACAGCAACTTTCCCTTCAGTTTTTATTAATAAAAATAGTGACAATAATAAACGCTAACATTTATTGAGGGTTTATTAAAGGTTTTGCACAATGTTAAGGCTTACATGTACCACCACCTAATTAATATTCACAAAGCATCTATCAAGTATGTACTATTATCATCCACATTTTACAGATGAGAAAGTGAGTCACAGAGAGATTAAGTAAATTGTCTAAAGTTACAGGAAGGGATGGATCCAAGATTCTGACGTAAGGCAGTTTGATTCCGTAGTATATGAACATGACTATTGTCTTAGTGTCCCCTAAGAGAATGTACATTCTAAAAAGCTAGGAGTGGACTGATGTTTTGTGTATGTCTCAGAGCAAAGATCAGAGACTACTTGGTGCCATAGTAGGGTCTTAATAGTAGTTGAATAAATGCCTGGATAGATAGATGGAAGAAGAAATGGAGAGACACTGAGGGCACAAATTAATTCAAGGATAAGATCTGAGATTTTTCCAAAGGAGATGGGGAAGAAAGGATACTTTGAGGGAAGAGCAGTATTGGAGAAATGAATAAATATGAAAGAAGAAGAAGCAGGAGAGTAGAAAATGACAGAATTTGAAGCCTGGGAGACTGACACGATGATGGCAAGTAAGGAACATGAGTCAAGTTCCAGACCATGTGATCGGTTTGGATGTACTGTGATATAGCTGAAGCGTACTCATAGAAAGAGCAGATATTCATAACATTGCAAAGGTGGGCTTTTAGAGCATTGAAATTAAGGACTTTGTTTTATGTGTTTCTGGGGTTTGTTGAGAGTTGCTGCTATGATAGGATCCTCAAGGGTGGGGAGCATGGGGAGAAGAAGCCATGTCTACCCTCATATTTTAAGAGTCAGAGAAAGAAGGGACACCTGAGTGGCTCAGTCAATTAAGTGTCTAACTCTTGGTTTCGGCTCAGGTCATGATCTCACAGTTTGTGGGTTCCAGCCCCCCATCAGGCTCCGCCCTAACAGCACAGAGCCTGCCTGGGATTCTCTCTCTCCCTATCTCTCTGCCTCTCCTCTGCTCTGTCTCTCAAAATAAATAAACATAAAAAAAAATTTTTTTAAGTCAGAGAAAGAAAACTATCAAATATCAAATTATATGAATAGTAAAGTATCAAAAAGTAAGAGATAAGCAGAAAAGTACAATGCCACGAACATTATAGCAGAAAAGTATGTGAAAAAATTATGTTTAACAGTATCAAATGAGGGGCATCTAGGCGGCTCAGTTAGTTAAGAGTCCAACTTTGGCTCAGGTCATGATCTCATGGTTCATGAGTTTGAGCCCCACATCTGGCTCTCTGCTGTCAGTGTAGAGCCTGCTTCTGATCTTCTGATGGATTGTGTCCCTCTCTCTCTGCCCCTCCCCCATTACTGCATACACGCTCTTTCTCTCTCTCTCTCAAAAATAAATAAACATTAAAACAAAAAAGAATAAAAGGCTTTAGGACCACCCCACCACCACCAAAAAAGCAATTGTTGACTTTGGTGAAACGTTGGCAGAATTATGGTTTTAGAAATCATATTGTGTTGGGGCGCCTGGGTGGCTCAGTCGGTTAGGCGGCCGACTTCAGCTCAGGTCATGATCTCACGGTCCGTGAGGGCTGTGAGTTCAAGCCCCGCGTCGGGCTCTGTGCTGACAGCTCAGAGCCTGGAGCCTGTTTCAGATTCTGTGTCTCCCTCTCTCTGACCCTCCCCTGTTCATGCTCTGTCTCTCTCTGTCTCAAAAATAAATAAATGTTAAAAAAAAAAATTAAAAAAAAAAAAGAAATCATATTGTGTTATAGATGGGATTCTTAAAGAAAATTAAAATATTAATCAACTATTTTCAAACTCTTATCAGGTACCAAAAAGTGTATTTGATAATCTATGTAGATTAGCTCATTTAATCTACACAAAAACAAAAAGTCCCTGAGTTTGACACTGTGATTATTCCAACTTTAAGGATGAAGAAACCGGGCCTCTGGGAGGCAAAGTGAAATGCTAAGACATATGGCTAGAGAGTGAAAGATTAGAGACTGGAACTTGGATCTGATTCACACATGCTTCAGTATACAATTTGGCAGATCTGAAGACTGTACTGGAAGAGACAGCAATACCCCCAGATGGCATTTACAATATGAAGGAGATAGGCCAGTAGAGATGGACCAAGTAGAGATGATAGCTAAAAACAAGAATGAAAGATTCTTGGAGATTGAAGAAATACTGAAATCAAGAAAGAACAGCCCTTCCTCTAAGATAAATCAACGTAAGAGTAATTAAATATCACATCTTCTAGCTGTATTCCGTCACTGTCTTAGGCCTGTCTCTTTCACTTTACTTTTATAACCAGTTCAAGAAGTCACCTTTGAGATAGAGGCCACTTTTCACAAAGTAACTTTGTTCTTATTACTGTACAGACGATAATCCATGAACTTTGCCCAAGTAAATGAGAGCACAGCAAAACTTATTTTGACGTTACTGCTGGGCAATCACCTAGGCTCACTGCTTCTGCACAGTTAGCTGCTGAGCATAAGACTAAAATTCTTGCAAAATGACAGATTACCTAATATACTGTATGAAAGACTCATAAACCTTGATGGCCTCAGGCCAAATCTGGTCTGCTACTTGTTTTGTAAATAAAGGTTTATTGGAACACAGTCATGCACATTCATTTACAGTGTTAGCATATTTTCTATGCATGCTTTAATGCTACAGTGACAGATTTGAGTCGTTTCAACAGAAACCATACAGCACTCTGTATGAAGCAATCTGGCTTCATACAGAAAAAGTTTCTCAACTCCTGTGCTAGAGTTTTGAGGTTGCCAGCAAATGTTTATATTGTTAAGAGTAAATCCCCAAGTCCAGGTGGTCTTCTGAATTATCCTGATAGAAACGTATCCTATATCAGATTCGTTACTTTTTTCCTCTCCCCACTATACGTAACTGTGAAAACTAAAAATTTGGTAGGCCATAAGGCAGAGACTACCAATGTTAGCATTCCATTCTCCTCTTGTTCCTGGGCACACAGGTTGACCAGATTTCCTAGGATCCCTTGTATCTGGGTGGATTCATGTAACTGAGTTCTGGCCATTGGAATATTGGAGGAAGAAATATGTACCACCACTTCCACGGATGGCCATAAAACAAGCTTTCAAGTTCTCTCTCTTCCTACCCATGTGACTGGAAGGAAAGGAGAAAATGGCAAAGCTTTAAGAGTGAAGGGGCTGCACTCTTATTATATATAATTACTATAAAAATTAATTATATAATTACTATAAAAATATAAAATATATAAAGTATAATACTTCTACAATATTTATTTAAATATTTTTATGTATTTAAATACATTTCTACAAATATATATTTTATCTATGAAATATATACAAAAATATGAAATAGTTATGTAGTCTATAAGATAAGCATTCTTCTCAAAATAAAATGATTAACACCATATTAAAAACATTTTTTAAACTTATTCTTGAAAGAGTGACAGAGAGAGAGGAGAGACAGAGCATGAGCAGGGGAGGGGCAAAGCAAGAGAGGGACACAGAATCTGAAGCAGGCTACAGCCTCTGAGCTGTCAGCACAGAGCCTGATACAGGGCTCGAACTCACAGGCCATGAGATCATGACCTGAGCCGAAGTCAGATGCTTAACCAACTGAGCCACCCATGCACCCCGAGAGCATCATATTTTAACCGTTATAATATAACCATCAGATCATAAGAAGGCAGTCATTAAATTTAATATACAAAGCATGAGCCATGTCGACATGACCTTGCTTATACTAATTGTCTACATCTATCCAAATATGCTGTACTATCTTCTCTATTTCTGTGAGTGACATTGTATTAGTTTGCTCAGGCTGCCATAACAAAACACCACAGACTGGGCAGTTTAAACAACAGAAATGTGTTGTCTCACAGTTCCGGATGCTGGAAGTCCAAGATCAATATGTTGAGAGTTTGGTTTCTTCTGAGGCCTCTCTCCTTGGCTTGCAGACGGCTGCCTTGTTGCTGGATTCTCACCTGATCAATCTTCTGTGCGCGTGTGTGTGTGTGTGTGTGCACGAGCGTGAATTCCTGGTGTCTCTGTGTAGCCAACTTTCCTCTTCTTACAAGGACACTAGTCAAATTGGATGGGGTCCACTGTAGTTGCCTCATTTTAATCTAATGTTAAACTTATTTAAAGGCCCACTCTCCAAATATAGTCATATCCTGTGGTAGTGGGGTTAAAGCTTCAAAATATAAATTCAGCCCATAACCAGCACAAAGAATCATCCAATCTTTGACCCTTGATACTTTCCTTTGCATCACCTCATGTATTTGCCAAGTCTGATTACATTTATTCCAGAATTATCTTTCATTTCTGTGACTTTATCTCCATTTCTACCACCACCTAGTCCTCCACAACGTAATTCTATTGGTCTGGACTTTAGTAACTATCTTCTAAATTATCCTCTTGTATCTCCACCTCCAATCCATTCCACCAAATTTTCAAAAATCAACAAAGTCTTTCAACTGTCCTGTAAAATAAATATCACACCTTTAGGCCTGTCATTCAAGAGCCCAGAAGATTGCATTTCAAACTAATGTTTCTAGTCTTCCATCCTTACACTTGTTTTCATTCAAATTTGACCACATTTAGTCCCCCAAATCACATCTGGTTTTTCCTAACACTCACTCAGCATTTAATTTCTCCACTCACTGCTCCTGAAACACCTGTGCTGTCATCTTGATTAATCTTAAGTCAGTGTACCTTTTAACTCTCCACTAGAATGCTTCTGATCTCCCAAGGTGTTCCACAGAAATTCCTCTCTGAACTTCCACAGCAACTTGGGTTTCGTTTACACTAGTTGTAGTCTATTTCATATTATTATTGTAATACCTTTACGTTAGGTACTGTGATAAATGCTTGACATATATTACCTATTTCATCTTCAAATTCATCCTTGATATCTACAAATATTTCCATCATTTTACAGATGCAAAAAACAAATTCTTATACAGTTGAATATCTTCCTCAAAGACAACAGTCAAAAAGCGGAAAAGCATGCACTTAAATCTGTGTCTGCTGATTCTAGGGATTTTAAACATATAATATATAACCTCTGAATGTTTGCACAGAAGTTTGTCTCTCTGTGAACATCTCACTTACGGACTTGGTGGATGTAGTCAAAGCCATTTCACAAAACGGAAGCACATCAATTCTGCCAGCCACTCACAGATAGTATGTGATACAGTTTCACTTTGGTCTTTGCCATGTTGTCAGCGTACAGCTCATTTTTAATTGATGACAGAATCAAAGGTCACCTTGGTAATACACGTAGTGTCTACCAGCTCTTGTGTGTTGCATATGTGCCTACTACACAAAATAATGCGCAAATCAGATGGAGAAATGGTGACTATTACCACCTTTATCCAGGAAGACTATCACGCTCACATATAATGAATATCCATTTACTGAAAAAAAAAGGAAAGGAAAAATTACCCAGAAGTGAAGTTCATGTTATAGTTTTACTCTTATGTATTTCATTCTTGATCATTTCTCTCCTCTTGCATAGGATGTCAGACATACATGACTGTCAAAATATGTTCTGCTTCTTTTTTTACAGAGTGAACAGATTAAATAAAATACTATAGCCACCAATTATATACATGACTTATTCAGGTTTGTGTGAAAAAATACACACACACACACACACACACACATATACATATTAGGATGAATATATATAATTACTAAACTATATACATAATGCCTATAAACAGGCACCTGAAGTTGCCTAAACTAAGTATCTGAAACATTATACATTGATTTATTCATTTTAAAAATCCTGACCATTCATTTTAATGCCATGACTTAAACCATATCTATACCAGGTAAAGTAAATAACAGAGGTAGTCATCTGAATAATTCATACCAATATTTAGCACACAATATTCAAATAATCCTCCTTTCTAAATTATCCTTTTAATTGTTTGTTCTCTGAACTTCACTTTACTTGGGTAGAAACAGCATTATTTCTAAATCAATATTACTATTAAGTCTGGATCATTAATTAGTAATATATTTTCTGAGCTCAGAAAATGAGGTGCTGACCATGTACTTAAGGGATTGGCTCTGTTGGAAGACTAATTTTATGATCAATACAGTAACAAAAGAAATGAAAATGGTTGTCTAAATTTGTTTATTTAGTTGAAACAACAAACATATCTGCATGAATGGAGTTGAATCTCCCCTTTTCCATGGTTTCTCAGCAAGTTAACAAGGGCTAAAGACTCCATCCATAAAACTTCTTTTCCTCAGGTATATTCTGGGCAGTCCATAGAAGGAAAATTAGTCTCTGGGCCCAAAGAGAAAATGCTCACATTTCCAATGAACTGCCTTAGTTTGACAAAAATGCTTGTGGGCAAAGATGTATGGGACTGCTCTAGTAAGTTCTTGAAAATGAAGAAATGATTACAATGCATTTAGAAAACATGTTAGCTAAAGCAAATGAGACCTAAATTTAGCTTGAATGGTGGCGAAGTGGATAAAGAGTGATTATGACTGTTTGTTTTGATGGGGTTAGTAGCTTGGATCATGACCTCTCCAGAAAAATAAGATAGAGTGTTCTAATGGATTTTTCTTAATCTAATGTGGAAATGACATTGAATGATGGTTCTTAATTAGCATTCTCCTCTTTACCTGCATTTGGTGTGACACCCCCACATTGGCCTTTATAGTCTGAGTAATGCAAAAGGCAAGCTTCTTTGCTGCATTGAGGACACAAGAATGACAAATTTAAATTGGTTCTGTGAAAATGAAGAAAGAGCTATTGCTTCCAATTTTCCACATGTAACTCAAATTTGTATTAAAAGGTCATAAGAATTCTGGACAACAGACACAACACATCTAATTCCTTTACAAAATTAAATTATTTACTCTTGAATCTATTACTCATCACATATATAATATTAAAAAACACAGAGCAGAAAAATCATGGCGGTGAATGTTGATCATTTTCAGAGGCAGTAACAGCCCCCAAGAGTCTATGCATATTAGTTCATCTTATGCCTAATGATGTAAGGAAAGGTGCCAGATTTATTTTCTCCTTATTGCTTAAAGAAACAGCCTGTTGTTCAACATTCTCCTTATGAAACAAGACAAATTAAAAGATACAAGATAGAAATAATATAAAATTTTGAAAATCCTTTCTCAATTAACCTACTGTCTGCTTCTTGACCTTTGGTTAACATACTCTCTTACTCTGAAGCATTTAAGTTTCTTCCAAGATTTTTCAAGAGGAAATCTACTAAAGACCTTAGAAAGATACAAATTGGTGTGGTAGCTGAGGTGGGGGGTGGTGAGGTGTGGGGGGCTTGCTGCTCTGACCTATGTTTTAAGATAACCTCATATCAAGCATTGAATTCGACATTCAGAATCCATTCCAATTCCTTATCTTTAAAACCACCTAGAGCTGGTAATTCGGAAAAGCTGGGTAGATAAATGGAAAACCAGATTCTGTTTTCCTCAGGAGAATCAGTTTATAAATCCCTGCTGGATCATGGAAATTAAGCATTTCCCCAAACCAACCTTTTCTTTTGCCCTAGGATAACCTGATCAAATTTCTTGGCTTCATTTTCTCTATGGGGCTAGCGGTAATGTGAAACTGCAGAAACCTTGTCAGATCTAAAGCCAATTTCAAAGGAAAGCCAGTTCCTTGGGGGAAAGGCGGCCATGCAAAGGCAAGATTGTGCTAATAGTTAAATCCCATCTTCAAATGCCACCAACTGTCTTAAGAGAAAATGATATAGCATGAGAGAAAAAGAGAGAGAGCCAATCTGAGGAAAAACAGAAATGAGTAAGAACAGCATAAAACGGAGACAGAGGGGAATCAGTGGAAGCGAGCAGTGAAAAACAAAAGCTTCCACATGTTTTGGGAAATGTGCTAGCCTGGCATCCACAAGCTAAATGCAGACTAGTTTTTCACAAATAATTGGAAGCATTATTCATGCTGATTTGTGACTATGTGAAGAATTAATTCAAGGTGATATTTCATACCACCTTTCAAATCATTTAGGCATATATATATATATGAATCACTAGGAAAAATAGATATTTATTTACTTCATGATATGTCAGCTTATAACATAATCCTTTATAATTCTGGAGAAAAATTAGCTAATACGTTCTGAGAAGTATTAACTTATTTATAGTATCAGCTATTACAGATTATTATTGTAGCAGATTACAGACTATGGCCAAGTATTATATAGAGAAATTTTTGGCAAAAATTTTTAGCATTACATGAATATGTATGAGTAAAATATTATTATTGCGAAAAGGTACAGAATAGAAATATTCCTATTTAAAGATCTTTATCTGGTAAAATTAGCTTTGAATTAAAAATTCATAAGGTTTATGAATGCTAATCAAAAACATGGGAATTGTAACATGAAAATTAACTAATGGCAAATCACCTATTTTTACCCTGATTGGCCATAAATCTAACATAAATTCAAATTAAAATATAGTGACATTCATGGACACCTGGGTGGCTCAGTCGGTTAAGTGTCTGACTCTTGATTTTGCTCAGGTTACCATCTCATGGCTTGTGGGATTGAGCCCTGCGTCAGGCTCTGCAGAGCTCTGACCATCAGTGCAGAGCCTGCTTGGGATATTCTGTCTCCCTCTCTTTGCCCCTCTCCTGCTTATGCTGTCTCTGAAAATAAACATTTAAAAAATAATAATAAAATAAAATACAGTAACAATCATGTAGAAATTAAGAAAATTGTTCACTTAGTAAGCTTCTGAAATATAGCTTACTTGAGCTTATTTTATTATGAAGTTTCCAAGTAACCAAAGGAAAAATGAAGGTTTATTTTTAGTTGTTTAATGATCCAAGTTATGCACAATGCAGAAGACACAAATCTCCATTTTATGCCCCAAGACCACTTACTTCCTCATGCTTAGATTTTTTTTAATGAAATTTATTGTCAAATTGGTTTCCATACAACACCCAGTGCTCATCCCAAAAGGTGCCCTCAATATCCATCACCCACCCACCCCTCCCTCCCACCGCCCATAAACCCTCAGTTTGTTCTCAGTTTTTAGGAGTCTTTCATGTTTTGGTTCCCTCCCTCTGTAACCATTTATTTTTCTTACCCTCCCCCATGGTCTTCTGTTAAGTTTCTCAGGATCCACATAGGAGTGAAAACATATGGAATCCGTCCTTCTCTGTATGACTTATTTCACTTAGCATAACACTCTCCAATTCCATCCATGTTGCTACAAAAGGTCATATTTCATTCTTTCTCATTGCCACATAGTATTCCATTGTGTATATAAACCACAATTTCTTTATCCATTCATCGGTTGATGGACATTTAGGCTCTTTCCATAACTTAGCTATTGTTGAGAGTGCTCCTCATGCTTAGATCTTAAGCCATGCTTAAGGCTTGTAATTTTTTTTTTTTCAGTAGACTTCATGATCAATGTGGGGCTTGAGTTCAGGATGCTACGACCCTGAGATCAAGAGTCTCATTCTCTACTGACTGAACCAGCCAGGCACCCCAGGATAGTAATTCTTTATCTTTCTAAGTCCCATATTTTGTTTTTGTTTTTAAGGAGCTTCCATTTCCTTTGTTTACACTGAATGTGAATATCCAGAATATCAAATCATGATGATACTAACTGCAGACCTTCATTGGTCATTCTGGGTCTCTTAATTAGGTGGAACAATAGTAATGATCTTAAAGTTTCTTCTATCTCAGCATCACTTCCATTATTAATTCATTATGGCTATGCAGATCGAGTCAAGTATTTAACTGAATAAATTAGGTGGATAATTCAGGCAAAAGAAATCTTACCTGTATGCATGTGTGTATGAGAGAGAGAGAGAGAGACAGACAGACAGAGACAGAGAGAGAGAGAGAGAGAGATCCAGTCTTGAATATCAAGTTTGTCTTTCAAATTAATCAAATTTGCCGGAAAATTGCTCATTTGATGGCTACATGGCTTAGTGAAAATATCATTTAATATTCTTTTGATGACAGTGAGAAAATCCAAAGCTCATATTATTTTTTTAAAGGAAACTTATTGGCTCATTTATTTCAGAATTCCAGTAGAGTATCCTGGCAGTCAGGTATGGTTGGATATATGGACTCACTTAGTAAGCTTTGGCCACTTTCTCCTTCTTCATCCCTAAGAATTTCTTCTGCTTGGCTTTACTTTTTTGTTCAGTCATTCCCTGTGTGATGAGCAAGATGGTCTCTGAAGCTACCGATGCAGAACCTATTCTCTTGGCAATCCTGGAACAAAGTGATACCAATAATGGTAATAATAATGATAGCTGGTGATCAGCTACATTTACTGAGAACTTACTTTATGCCAGGTCATTTTTAGGTTGTTTAATATTCATGTAGTAATCAAAAGAATTTTATGAAGAGGTATATTATTCTTCATATTTTACAGATAAGGGAAGAAAAAAAATTTTTTTAATATTTATTTTGAGGGAGAGAAAGAGGGAGTGCACACATGAGTAGGGGAGGGGCAGAGAGAGAATGAGAGAGAGAATCCCAAGAAGGCTCCGTGCTGTCAGCACAGAGCCCAAAGCAGGGCTTAATCCCATGAATGGTGAAATCATCACCTGAGCCAAAATCAAGAGTTAGACATTCAACCCACTGAGCCACCCAGGCATCCCAGGAAGAAAAATATTTTTTGCTAAGTCCATGACAAAATTTGGAAAATCTCTAATTGATCTTGTTTGCCTAAACTCCTGACAGAATCTATAGCTAAGGAAGATTTTATATAACAGGTCCAGCCCAGTTCAAATTCCACCCTTACGACCAGGGAAAATGTTCAGTATTCTCCAAGGAAGAGAGGGAAATGTGCTAAAACTACCAATCCTTTACAAGTTAACAATTGAATCAGGTCATGATCCAGATCTAAATTTCAATGGCTAAACTTGAATTTAATAAATTATCATTGACTGTCATAACCAAGATATTGCAAGAAAGGCATACAAAATTAGGAATATAATTTATACTCTACATTTAAGGAGTTAAACAGATAGGTGGGGGGTGACAAATAAAACATGCAGAATTATAAGAAAATGGGTAGGAACAGCAGAATTATAAGAAAATGGGTAGGAACAAAGGACACATGAAGGGTAACATAGGATGAAATTGCATGCAATAGAAATAAAAACAACAATAAAACAATCATAGTATTAAAAACCTATTATATGCAGTACACAATTAATCAAGGTGGCAGATACTTACATTTCGCACATTATCTTGAAGAAGTAGCTGAGGCTGAGATAAAATATTGAATTCATACAAGGTAACATAGCTACAAAATTACTGAGCCTGCATTTGATCCAGGATATCAGACTCTATGATGCTCTGTTAGTGATGGCTCTAATTCCTGAATAAAATAGGACATGGATGGGGCACCTGGGTGGCTCATTTGGTTTAGTTTCCAACTTTGGCTCAGGTCATGATCTCACAGTTCATGGGTTCAAGCCCTGCATCGGGCTCTGTGCTGACAGCTCAGAACCTGGACCCTGCCTTGGATGCTGTGTCTCCCTCTCTCTCTGCCTCTCCCCTGCTCTCTCTCTCTCTCTATGTCAAAAATAAATAAACATTGAAAAAAAATTAAAAATAGGACATGGATAGAATTTACTTAATTTAATTCAGAAAAAAAACACACCTCAAACTAACAGCATTCTTTATATCTCATATATTTAAATAAATCTTTAATATTGTCCTCCTAGTTTGCAATTTGTAATTCTGACTTGTAATTTGTCATTCCAACTCCAGGCTATGTACAAATGCATTTGAAGTTACATTATAAGAAAAATAAATTTCTTTAGTATTCTACCTTAAATTCAAAATATGAGCCCAGAAACAGCATTAGTTATAAAGAAAATTAATGAACACATTAAAAAAATATCCTGGTGATATTGCTACAGTCCATGTGAAATACAACCGCAGAAAGGACCACCATATATCAAAACAGAAACACATTTTGCTAAGTTGGTAGGGATGATGTGTATATCTTTTTTCATAGCTACTGTTTAAAGACCAAAAGGTCTATTTTCAGATTGTGGCATGCCTTCTTTAATGTCAGATAAAATGTTAAGAACCACCCTTTGAATTTTCAAAAAGCTATCTTATAGTCTACCACTGCAGAGTTCATTGGGTATCAGCTAGTGCTTTTTATTTGCAAACCTGGAGCTGGGAACAATTCAAGGTCGTGTCACTTGGCAAGGAAAAACTGAGAAACAGACTACCCTGTGCAGTGAACTTCAGGAATAAGTTCTAGTTCAAATTCGAAGACTGAATAATCTGCTATGTTAGCACACTATCCCAGGGTACACTTTATAAAACCTGAGGATTTTATCAGCTTAAAAAATTACACCTTTAAAATTTGCTTTCAGGTGAAGTGAAACAGTCTCTGTCTTTGCCTAGGAGGAAGACAGTAATGACTTTAATATTATCAATGTTTTGTTATTACTATTTGTATTTTTTAGATTTCGGCATTTTAATTTCTTTTGAATATGTCACTTTTTGCAAGCTAGAAAACAGAATCAAACTAAGGGTCTAGTCCTCTAGGGATCTAGGCCGAGTTTTGTGGTCTTCAGCAGATGACATCATAATACAAGGTGCTAGCAACAGGCTTGTAATCGGTAAATAATAACCACTTATCTATATTTTTTCCCCCTCAAAAAACAGCCAAAAGTCCAGCCCTTAAAGGCATGATATACAGAACATCATGAATGACAAAGAACAGAATGACCCAAATTGTATGCTGGCCAGTTTACTGGTGGACCAAATCAAGCTGACCAAGGACTGGTGAACAGAGACAGTGTTTACCTTTTGGAAACTTGCTCTGAGGTTAAAAAAAGTCCTGGCTACTGTTAGTAAGGAAGCAAGTAAAAAATATTAACAGATACACCCACACCAACACTTGTTTTTGCCAAGGTGTTCCACTAGAATACAAAGTTAGAGATGCGTACACGGGTAAGAGACTCAAATGTTTTCAAAATGAATTACTAATGATATGCAATTTGACATACTAAATTCTTCCATTTCCCGCCAGAACAAATTGACAATGAAGACTATTTAAAAGAAATGCTCAACTCCAAAGAGGAAGGTAGCAATGACACTTTCCACAACAGAATAACCTCCTGCTTTCCCACACCACGAATGTTGCTACTCTTGCAAGATACCTATACATGTGGAAAAACTTGTCAGCTTTTGCCAGGGCCAGAAGATGAAAACTAGAGCGTGTCCTAATCAGTTAATTTGTTATTGTAAGCTCAGCTGACATCTTGGGGATGGACCCATAAAATCTGGCCATTTTTCATTTGTCATCTGCAAAGTGCAGAACTCCTTAGCCCTCAGTCACAGTTTCTACTCAATATCTTAAAGCTGGGCTCAGTCCCATCTGTGACTCATCCCCTCAGGGTTGAGGATGGGTGCTACTCATCAAAATCTGGAATGTCATCGTAGGGGTAACCCTGGTAGCCTTTGGATGCATAGTAGGCCATGCGCAGGTGGTAAAATTCTGGCAGGAGCACCAGGGTGCCAAGGATCAGGACTGGACAAGCCTGTTTTCCCTCCCCCCACTCCCCACTCCTTCGCTGATATAGCCCACCAGCAGAAGGGAGCCTATGGCAATGAGAAAGGCACCAATCCAAACCAGGGCTGTAGCAAGCATAATGACCTTATATGGGATCTTAGGAGGGCTTTTTTTTTCTTTTTTAATTTTTTTAATGTTTATTTATTTTTGAGAGAGAGAGAGAGAAAGAGAGAGAGAGAGAGCGCCAGCAGGGGAGGGGCAGAGAGAGAGGGAGACAGAGAATCCGAAGCAGGCTGCAGGCTCTGAGCTGTCAGCACAGAGCCCAACACAGGGATAGAACCCATGGACTGTGAGATCATGACCTGAGCCGAAGTCGGTCGCCTAACTAACTGACTGAGCCACCAGACACCCCAGGAGGGCTTTTCTTAAACTGAAGGTCAATGTGGCCATTATCTGTGCTGGAGAGCCTTGAATATTTCACTTTAGTATTGAGGATTCCAGCAGCCAGGATGTAAGAGAGAGCATCATAACAGGCTGACACAGCTACAGTTGGAGAGCCACACTAAGCCACCCGTGCACAAACAGCTCACTGTCCATTGGCAGCAGAAGCACCTGAGTCCTCGTGGTATGCCTCACCTAACTGCCCCCTCGCCCTTCAGTATACTATCAATATTTTATTTATTTTTTAAAGGTTATTTATTTCGAGAGAGATCGTACATGTGCGAGAAGGGCAGAAAGAGAGGGAGAGAGAGAATCCCAAGCAGGCTTCATGCAGTTAGCACAGAGCCCAATGCAGGGCTCATTGCCATGAACTGTGAGATCATGACCTAAGCTGAAATCAAGAGGCCATCGCTTAACTGACTGAGGCACCCACGCACTCCAATGTTTTACAGATCATTTTAAATTTGCCTACATGTGTTAAGTGCACTGATATCTAATGCATCCTCTACGACTATATCTAGTACTGTGATATTTTGCATAATATCTGAAAACCATAAACATAATCATAAAGACACTAGGAAGAGCTTATGTGCCAAAAGTGTCCGGAAGAGGAAATCTATGGGGGCCTGTTGATAGCCTGTTGATGGCTCTGTGTGGATAAGACAACCAGTCCAATGGCTGTATCTTTTACTATGCATCCTGCTGTCTGCAGCATTCTATAGCACTGTCAACTCAGATTTGCAAAGGTGAAAAGGGTAATGGTACCAGAAAGATTCAAAGTTTCCACCAATTCATTAAAAAATCAATTTGCAAGCAAAGAGACGATATCAGGTATTAATAACCTCTTATTTATCAAGTTAAATGAATCCATTTTTTTTAATATCAAAGAACTGATCCTGCAAGTAGGGTAATTTCAGACATAAGAATTGCTTTGATTATTGTTTTGTTTTGAACCTATCCTCACATGAAGTTTTTCCTTACAAGATGGTGAAGGATATTACATTTGGAATAATAATTCAGAGGAAAAAATACCAGTATGCTTGTTTACAAGCATACATATGCTTGTATATATGGACACATAACAACTTTCTGGGGTTTTCTGGCCCTTTCAGTTTTTCAATTTCACATCACCTTGGATTGAGGATACATAAAATTTAGGCAAGGAAGAAATAGAATAATATATATAACATAGTGTGGTATGCTATAACATACTTTTGTAGTGGGAACATTTAAGCAAATGCATATAAATGGGCACAACTGTAGCTTATTTATTATATATTGAGAACAGTGGGCCATCTGGCATTGAGAGGTGTGTTGGAGAAGAGCGGTGGCAAGAAGAGAGGCAGTGGATGAGGAGTATTCAGAATGAGGCAAAGGAGTTTGTATTTATATGAATTTCGGTTTGAGCATTCATGGAAGATTAAAGTGACAGCAGAAGTGTCATGGCTCTAGAAGTGTGACCTTTCATGATGAGTAAATGGATTCGAAGAGAGAGAGGAGCCAAGAAATGAGCTAGGGAGATACTGCAATGATCCAAGCATGATGTTGATACGGTGGCAGGATGGTAATGGAGGGAGTGATATACAGGAAAAAATACTTCAAAGACAGAATTGAGAGAATCTAGTGTTTTTATGCCCTGTAAGGAAACCCTAAACTAAGGATTCGAGTTGGATGGAAAATGGGAGAGAAGTCTTCATAGAAGCACCAACTCTGAGATTTGCTGCTCATCATGTTTTCCCTTGAGACTCCATTTTTTTACACCTGTAAAACACATTACCAATAGAGGCTTTCAGCTCTGAAATGTACGTTTCTAGAATATAATACACGGGAAGAATGGCCAGAGTAAAAAGGACTGCAATGAGATAAAGAAAAGGTAAGAATGGGTAGTCGTTTGAATGATAATGCATATAATTGAGCATTTAATATGTACCAAGGATTGTATTAATTTAAAAAATTTTTAGTATCCTCTTTAGTTCTCATAACATACCAATAAGAGAAGAGGCAGATAAATAAAAGAAGAAAGGAAGAAAACCAAATAAAGAGAACTACTCGTCAAGTGAGGCAGCAAAGTATCCTCCGGGGAAAGATTAGACAAACCGAAAGGGTAGAAATCTGAGGGTTTTGGGGAATGTGGAAGTCTCCATCAAGTCTGGCTGAAGTGGCTTGGGGTTTAGTTTAATATGAACTCGATGCTATCTCTTGTTTATTTCACTCTCAATGGCTCATCTGAAGAGAAAGAGCAGTGACACCCATTTTAGCGTGCACTTACCAGCAGCGTTGTGAATCTTCTTTTTTTTTTCTCCTACTTGCCAACCACAGACCACTAAATTCCTGTAGCTGCCTCATTACTACACCATTTCAGCAGCAAATGCATTGTTCTGCACCTTTCTTGACCAGGAGCAAAGTAGGGAACAATTCTTTAGGTGACATTAGCACTTGAACTTAGATTAACGATGCCAAATCTGATTTATATTGTCTTTCCCCAGCCATATGATCTAGCATTCTCCCTGCCCTTTCACTGCGGCTGTACATTAAGCTGCATGCTTTTAGAGGTTTTCTCCAACAACTCCCAGACCACTTTCCTAATCAGTATTCAACAGTATCTTTCCTTTCAGCAGATGCACATTTTCTTCGCCCTTTGTTCTTATATTTATTCTTCTAAGTTTTATTGACATCAACTGCCTTTGTTGTTTATCAGCCTACTTTAAATAATGACCGCAAGACCTAAAAAAATATACATTTAAGTTGCTCGATAGCAAAACACACCAAACTGTTTATAGAAAAATTAAGAGAAAAAATTTACGAGGGATACCTAAAAAAAGGCATTGTTCTTCAGTTGGATGATCCAATAGTGACAGAATTTTCAAAGTTTTAAGATTTATAGTGGAATCTTGTGTTAACCCCTTCATAAAGCATTTTATGTATCTAAGTGTGTACAAAATTATTTTAATCAAAATAGGGACAGTGGCTTCAATTTATTTTTGGAAGATGAAGAACTAATACATTCTTGCTTTATGAAGTTATTACAAGACTTACTTTTTGAAAAAAGGTCTGCATATTATATTTTAAAAGACAATTTGTTGCAAAAGCGTCATTGAGTCAGTCTTATATAAAAATCATTTTCAATTTTCTTGATATGAAAATGTGAAAAGCTTGATGAAAATCAAAGAATATGAGATGTTGGTTAAAGATAATCATCTTTTCATTCCAGGCTCACAGACTGTGCCAGGGAGAAAACACAGGCAAACAAAAGCATTAAGTCCCCAGGCTTCCAAATGAGGAATAGTCATGATCACAATCCGTCAGTTCACTCAAGTAGTGTTCACAGTGACTCACCAGTTGAATTCTGGCTCTAATTGCCATTACTCAAACTATGCCTATTTATCACCAGACAGGACAAAATGGCTGTCTTTGTAGCCCAGCTTTACAGCAGCACATTTGCCACAATCAGCACTTGTGGCTGTTCTCAATTCATACTTCCAAGAATACAAATTGCACTGAATGGTGAGAAATAGCAATATGAATAATGCTTAAATTCTGAGTCAATCAGATTATGCATCCATCCATCCACCCATCCATCTAATGTATATGTGGTAGACATTGTCCTAAATGTTGGGAATAAATGGTGATTAGGCAATTTCATTCTCATTTTGGCTGTGCTGAAATTAGAAAGATCCCAGAGAAGATATTCTTGGACTCAGCTGATATGTCACCTTGTGACCCAATTATTCTGCAGTGAGTGTGGTGTTACGTGAATAACCTAAGGAGGTATGAAACCAAGTTGTCTATCAGCCTCTTTACCTCTGTGACCACAGCACTGGTTTGAACTGCATGTTTGCCTGCATTACCTCAATCACTGTCTCAGTAGTCATCCTTCTCCTCTTTTATTCCCATCCAGTCCAATCTCAACAGAATCACTAGAAGGATCTCATGAAAATATGTCAAATTGTGTCACTCTTCTGCTCTTCCAATGGCTTCCATCTACCTTGGAGTAAAAGTCAAAGTTGTCACAGGGTGCCTGGGTGGTGCAGTTAGTTAAGCATCCTACTTCAGCTCAGGTTGTGATCTCAGTTTGTGAGTTCGAGACCTGTATCAGGCTCTGTGCTGACAGCTCAGAGCCTGGAGCCCGCTTTGGATTCTGTGTCTCCCTCTGCCCCTCCTCCACTTGTGCTTAGTCTCTCTCTCTTTCTCTCTTTAAAGATAAAGAAATTTAAAAATTTTTTTTTAAGTTAAAGTTGTTACAAAATGCTTATAAATGTCCTAAGAGATCTTTACTCTTAGCCTCCTGTTATGTGTCTAATCTGGCTTCCTCCCTATCTCTACTCTCTTCTCTCCTCCCTCCACCAGCTTTCTTTCTTTGAATAGGTATACTCTTGCCTCAGGGTTTGAACTTGATGTTCCATCTGCTGGATCACTTTTCTTCCAGATATCCACTTGCATGGCTCCCTTATTTCCTTAAGGTTTTCACTCAAATGTTCCCCTTCTCACAGAGAGCTAACATGACTAGCCTATTTCAATCTGTACACAACCCAATCTCATTCATCAGGTTCTTGCTAGCATATCCCTCCATCCTGGTTTCATTTTACACCCCACCCAAAATACATGATAACAATTGAAAACATGATTTGCTTTATTTTTTGCTTTTCTTATCTTTCCTTTCTTACTAAGATTTTTTTTTTCTGTGTTGTTGTTTTCTGAATTCCCATGAATAAGAAGAGAACTTGATGAATCATGGGCTCTCAACACATATGTGTGAAATGCATGAATCTTGGGCCACTATCCAATGCTTCTGTCCAAGGAGTCCAACCAGGAAATTTCTCCTGCAAGTATTTCATTGCTAAATCAAAGCCTATTTGTTCTCTAACTAGATCATGTGCTCTCCACATCAACTCCATATCAACTCCATTTCTTTACTGGATTCCTTTATTCATTCAAGATGTATTACTGCATCAGGCACTTACAAGGTATCAACTATGAGATGAACTCCATGTGCTATGCTAGGAATTCGGTCAAAATATGCAGACTCAGCTCTCCAATATCACAGTCCTGGTAAAGACTTACATACACACCACAGGTGTAGAATATACCAAGTGTTATTTTGGAGGTCAGCCTGCTACTTCTGGAGCACAGTGGGGGAAGAAACTAGCTTGGACATTTAGGAAAGACTCCAAAAAAGAAATTATTTTGATATAGGCTTGCAAACTAGCAGTCAGCAGGCTGACTCCAGACTACAGATGTATTTAATGCAGCATGTAGAATGTTCTCTTTCTCCATTAAATTAATTAAATGATAAATATGTATATTCATATACCTGGATTTTAAAATGGGATGCTTCATATTAAACTATGGATTTCTGGGGCACCTGGCTGGCTCAGTCAGTTGAACATCTGACTCTTGATTTCCACTCAGGTCATTGTCCCAGCGTTGTGAGATTGAGCCCCACATCAGGCTCTGCGCTGAGTGTGGAGCCCACTTTAGATTCTCTCTCTCTCAATCTCTGCTCCTCTCCCGCTCTTCCGTGCTCCCAATCTCTCTCTAAAAACAAAGAAAAAAAAAAGAAACAAACAAACACACCAAAAACAAGACAAAATAGGCCACAGAACTATGGATTTCTAATTACTACCCCCCCCAAAAAAAAAAAACTTAAAGGAAATAGAAGATACGACAATACTGTAGCCATATCCCACACAGCAGTGATGAGCCTAGGCTGATCATTACATTTCCATCAAAATTCTTTTGTCTAAAAGAACAACCAAGAAGAGAGAAAATGTTAAGAAAAAAATGGGATGGAGCATATCTCTTGTTGCAAGAGTTATTTCTATGTGTTTAATATGCATCCACCAGCACATTCTTCTCATTTGCATTGTTTCTCTGTCCCTGTAGGCATCTGAGATTGTTTGATGTGATGTAGACCTTGAAAGATGAGTCAGGAAGGACACTGCAGGCAGAGAGAGAGCAGCAAGGTCAAGAAGAAGATGTTATTCTCCGAACACATGAGTTGCTGGAGACAAGAGAGTGTGGAAGAAGCAGTGAGGAGTAAGACAATGAACAAAGGTTGTGACCAGATTAGGAAAGCCCTTTTATAAAATGCTAAAATATTGAGTTTACCCTTTAGGCAAAAACTGAGGCAAACCTATTTTTCAAGCTGTGGAATGAGTTAATCATTAATTCTGTTAGCACTGTGAATTAAAAACTCATAAATGAAACTGAAAATGAAGGTCTGAGGCATTTCCTGTAAATTTAGGCGCACGAACTTGATTAGAGCTCTTTGAGCTGCTTGAAGGTGTTTTGCTACTTTCCGGTTCAAGAGTATATTGTGATATGTTTGAAGCTACGGGAAATAATGGACTTTAGTACATTTATTGTACTAGCACTAATTCGCACTTCAGTTTACAAACTGAAATTAAGATACAGTGAAGAGGAACATACAAAGAAATGTATGCACTGTGTGCACGCACTACTGATGGGCACTCAAAAGCTGTTCACGACCCCAGGTTCCCTTGCTGCTCCTATATCAAGGTTGAGGGTAAACATCCACCACTCACTTCCACCTCTATTTACGGGAGCCCAAGTGACACAAACAAATGTCTTCCAGGAAGACACAAGAAGATATTAGCTTCCCTAATAAAAAGGAGAGGCATGTCTGGCATAGACCTCCTTCTTCCTCTCTCCCCTTGTCCCTGTCAAATGCCAGGAGATGACTGGCATTCTGCTTTCTTGGCAGCCCAGAACATTTTCAGCTACTGAGCCTCTCTCTGGCTTCTTGTTATGTGAGAAAGAAAAAGCTCTCTTTATTTAAGCCAATTCTGATTCCTGGCTGCCTTAGGCTATCTCTAAGATGTCCCTCAATGGTCTTCACTCTCTGGTATGCCAATCTTTTTGTAATCTCTCCCCTTGGGAGTGACTTAGACCTAGTGGCTTGCTTCTCAAGAACAGAGTATGTTAAAAGTGAAGGGATGTCACTTCCAAGATTAGGTTACACATGACCATGGCTTTCATATGGGGTTCTCTTTGTTGCTCTCTGGATCACCTATTTTAAGGTGTCATACTGGGAGCTGTTCTTTGGAGAGGCTCACATGGCAAAAACATTGGTGTCTCTGCAAAAACCCACAGGGACTCAGGGATTGAGGCTACCCAACAACCATGTTAATGAGGGAGCATAAGGCAAGCTGACAAGGTGGCAGACACCCACCACTCCCAGGTGGGATATGTGCGACATTCCCTGGGCACTCCTGGCTACCCAAGAACAAAGGAAAGGGGAAAAACAAATGGCTAACTGATGGTGATCACAGTCCTGCAAGACTTGAGTCTCCATCAGTTTACACATATCTTAGTAAAGTACAAGAAAAAGGCAATCATCAATAGTCCAATCTCCAGAAACCTGTAGACTCAGTTTCCTGGAGCCCCAACACTTCTCTCCATAGTGTCTGGGAACAAAGGCAAAAAGGAAATGGCAGGTAAAATTAAATTTCCTTATAACCTGCAGCCCGTTGACAAATACTTGAGACTGGCAGAGTAAAACGTTTCTCCACAAACTGCGAGATCATGACCTGAGCCAAAGTCGGATGCTTAACTGACTGAGCCACCCATGCACCCCAATAAAATCACCTTTTGGAACAAAAGTCATCTTCAAGAATTCTTTCTTGGCTGTCGGCTCCAGACCCCACTATCACCCCAAAAGACTCATCAGTGTGAGAGGGCTAAGAAGCAGATCATCCCTCAGCTGAAGCTGGACACAACTGTAGTCCCAACTGATACCTTGATTAGTCTTGGGACAGAGCCTAAGCCGCAGGTACCCAGCTCAACTGTACCAAGATTCATGACCTAAACATGTAAGATAGTAATATTTATTGTTTGAAGTTGCTAAGTTTTGGGACAATTCATTATGCACCAATAGATAACTGATACATAGACTGACAATAGAATGACTAAGAGAATTAAAAAAAAAAAATACTTATACAGGAAGAGACCAGTTTCACCAGAAACAGAAAGAAGTGGAGCTAATATTCACTCATTTTAAATGCTGTCTGGGTAATTCTAAAATCAGCCATGTTTTAGAACAACTGCTTCAAGCTATTTGTGGTTGGTTTTTCTGCTACCTGCAGCTGAATGGATTCCTAACCATTACTACTCAATAAACTCAATAATATTCTATTAAGAATTTTAACTTTAAGTATATAACTAAACATTTTGTTATCCATCATTTCTTAACTTCTTTCCTTTTTTTTCTTTTTCATTTAGCAAAATACTTAACTTATTCTTGGTTGTTATCTGATCTCATTATAAGTAAGAAGTCTGCTTTTTTTTCACCTATTATTCATCTTAACACATCAGTTTTTATGAGGGGAGAATCTGTTCTCTTCTCATAACAGCTATATTTGTCTATGTTCTGATCCTTCTAAGTTTAGAATAGGAATAGAATGAAATGTCATGTTATAAGACTATATTGGGCACTACATAAAGACTATATAAAATCCCTGTCTTTGTCTTCTTCCATTCTGTAAAAAGATACCATAGAAGCTACATCTGGATGGTTCGTCCCAATTCTGTGCTCAGATGGAGTCTGTCCTTTCTCGGTTAACATTACATCACTATGCTTTTCTGATTTGTAAAGTTTTACAAAGTACTCAGACAAAGTTTGTTTGTTTTCTAGCTTTAAATAATGATTACACATTTCAGGCAGCTCTTACTGAAAGTACATGAACCCTGGACCCAGAAGGAACTGGTTTTGAAATCTCCTTTCATTTACCAACCATATTGAGTGCATTCTACTTGTGTGCAGCCTACTTCATGTATGAATAGTAACACTAATATATGCTTAATAGAATTATTTGAGATTCATACATAAAAAATATAAAACTCAAATAAATCCTAGACATTTAGTCAGGGCTCAGTAAATGCTAATTGCTGTTGCTAGTGTTGATGTTTTTATTTTTAATAAGAAAAGGAATCATTTCATGAAATATAATGTTGCAGTTAACTCACCAGGAATAACAATAATAATAATCTCTTTATTTCTAATTTTCTAGAAAGTTGTTAATAGAGGGGGATAAAATGTTTTTTTTTTTAAATCACGTCTTTGTAGAAATTATTGCCTTGTAAGAACATTCTGTTTAAATCTAGGGCATAAGCCTTAAAGAATTTTGAAGATGGCACATAATGTTTAAGATAAGAGTCCACAGATACCTTTAAAACTGTGAAAGAACCTAGTAGGAATTAACAGGTACTATATATTTAAGTGAGGCAAGGGAGCTGGACTAATGAGTCCCATGAACATATTTCATTCAGATTTATGTTCATTCTGTTTGAATTCTGCCAAAGCAAATTTCCCATAATGGAGAGTCAGATGTTTAACGGGGATTATAGTGTAATAGCAAAACCACTGGAGCTTCTATGGGGAATTTTGTGTAAGAGTTCCCTCAATTCAGTTCATATTTCTTCAAAAATAAACCACAATCTGGATTGTCTTACATAATTGATCTAGAGATAAGGATTATGAACATTAAGTAGAAATAAAAATCAAAATAAAATAAATGGAAGAATCTTGAAAACACTAACATTTTATAAAAATTAAGGTATGTTTTAGATTCTGGCAACTATGACCAAAGTTAGAGTTGTCCTCAGCAAAAAATAAAATAAAATAAAATAATAAAATAAAATAAAATAAAATAAAATAAAACCAGCAAACTTGATCATCTCTGTGAAGCATAGAGTCTAATGGAGAAGACAGAGTAGAACAAATAATGCAAATATGTTCAATGTAACCATGAAGAGGCATCAAATACTAGGTATAGAAAAGCATAACAACCAAATTTAAACACGTTGGGGGAAGACTTCGCATAAGCTTTCTAGAGGATATAGCTTTTACATTCAGATTCAAAGACAGAAATGCTATTAACATGTAGACATGGAAGTCACAGGTGTTGTGACAGCCTTTTGCTCAACAAAGAATTACTAAAATTATAAGAACTTTAACTGGAAGAAATGTTGGAGACCATCCATAGTAGATGAGAATCATGAACGATATGCCTCTGTCCAGGAGAAATTGTCTGGTAACAGCAGTCGTGCAGTGAACAAAGCTATGGAAAGTGGTAAGAGTGGCAAAGCACAAGAGCTTTCTTTCTAGGTACCAGGGATAACCAGAAGAATAGATATGAAAACATTGTGAGCTTAGAAACTAGGTCATTCTTCCAAAGCCCATTCTGTGACAGTGATCTGGCTTTAAGAGGGCATCTGGACTTTTCTGCCTAGAACTCTTTGGTCCCAAGGGTATTTTACTGGCTAAAAGTGTTTTCTTTCTACTCAGAGCTATGTCATCTAGGTGGAATGAAAAGTTTTGTAAACTTAGGCATCTAAACAGAGTGTAGGTAGGCATGCAGTGGAATTGGGGAATATGGTGAATTATAGTTGGGCACCAGTTACAAATTACTATCTAGTTCACCAAACCACAGAGCTTCCAGTAGCAAATACGTATATAATGCTTACGGGACTTAGGTAATGGTCCAGGAATTATTCAAAGATCTTCACATCTATGAACTAGGGGAAGTCTAGTTTAGGAAACTGAGGTTAAACAACTTGCCCATTATCACACAGTAAGTGCAAGAGCTACACGGCAGCCTGTCTCACTCCAGTATCTTACGCTGTTACACATCTCCAGGCTGGGTTTTGTTGTCCTTTGTGTGTGTGTGTGTGTGTGTGTGTGTGTGTGTGTGTGTGTTTAATAGGTAGATGAGGTGTAGTCTGGAGAAGCAAGGTAATAATTATCCATGGTGATATGGGAAACTCTAGAGGCCTTTGGTAGAAAGCGGGTAAGTCGTTTCAAGATTGTGTTGTCATTCTTGAGCTCCATTAGATACGGGTGCAGAGATTATGTCTGCCTGCAATTCCATCCCGGCTGGCCCTCTTTAGAAGCTAAAGTGAATAGCTTTGCAAGTGGAACTGCCAAAGCAGGTAGTCATTGCGCAGACTGGGGAGTCACGTGGGGGGTGGGCAGGTCTCTAGAGCAGGTGAGAACTATCAAAATAGATGGGCAAAATCTGTCCTTGACATATTCAATTATAAGTTTGAGGATTTAAGAGGCACAATTTCATAGCATCTCTTGAGAAAACAAATCCTGGGATTCAATGGTATTGTTTTCATTATTATTTATACTGTTATGTCAGTCAATGTAACTACCATTTTTTATGTTCTTATCATCACTGCATCACAGATTTTGCCCCATGATGACAAGGAATGCATCTATTTTGCTTACAGTTGCAGACATGGTGTCTCACAGAGGTCAAGTTTAAAAAAATATTTATAAAGTAAATGTATCTTAGTAGAGAGAAATATTTATTTAAAAATCAACATTAGTTGGGGTGGGTTTTTTAGGAACATAAAATATGAATGAAGAGAAGAAATCCAATGTGTGCTTAAAAAAAACAGGAGGAGAGGTATTTACTGGATATAGAGTTCCACTTTTGTAAGATAAAATAGTTCTGGAGATTGATTGCACAACAGTGATAATATATTTAGCATTACTGAACTAAACAGTTAAAATGGTTAAGATGGTACATCTCATATCATGTGTTTTTTACCACAATAAAAAAATGTTTTTTAAAAAGAGCATTGTCGTAAGAAACATTTGCAGAGTAAAACTCAAATAAAGACCCTGGTAAATAAAAACAAAAACATAAACATACAGATTGGTTAGGAAAAAATATAGACAAACCTATAAGAGATAATAATTCCTTGATATGTTGAGATAGTAATTTTTTTTCTGTTCATTTCCTGCTAAATATTTGCTACTAGGACCTCCCTTGCCTGCTTTTAGTTTCCTCATCTGTGAAATGAGGTTCATGCCAATTCATACCATATTCTTAGGAGACAGGTTTCTATCGTGACAAGTATTGCTGGTGCTTTTAGGGGGAAAAAAAGTCATGTCTGCTTTTATTATAGATACTTTACAAGACCTGGTTTGTGTAACTACAGCACTTTCTCATTTTGATCCTAAGCTCGAGTCAGACTGCATAGTTAATATGAGTATGTTTAAGAGTATTCTCTGCATGTGGTGCCAAGTTCATTTTCCCACTCACTGATGACCCTGCCTTGGGAAAAATAATCTTCTGTGTGAATGTTTATTATTACATTTAACCGGCTCTGAGGCTTTCATACAGAAGAGATTAAAAACAAAACAGACACTGAATACCTGTGTCTCCTTAAAAATCATATGTTGAAAACCTAATGCCCAAGGTGATGGCATTAGGAAGTGGAACCTTTGGGAAATAATGAGGTCATAAGGTTGGCGCCCTCATGAATGGAATTAGTGCCCTTATAAAAGAGAGGCCAGAGAACTCCCTTGCCCCTTCTACTACATGAGGATACAAGAGCAAGTTTGTGACCCAGAAGGAGGCCTTCACCTGACATGCCGGCACCCTGATCTCAGACTTCCAGTGTCTGGAACTGTAAGAAATAAATTTCACTTGTTTATAAGCTCCCCAGTCTGTGGTATTTTGTTATAGCAGCCTGGATGGACTAAGACACAAATAGAACAACGCTGACTAGGCAAGACCACTGAACTTGGAAGCAGACCATCTGCATTAACATTCAGTTGGGTTTATGATCTAGTTCACATTCTTGCTAAATCTCCCTTGTTCTGCCCCCACATCCCCCAAACAGAATTGCTCTCCAAACCAGATTCTATTGTTTCTCTGACAAATGTATTCTGACATCAGAAGCAGCTGTCAGGAGATTTTCAGGGTTTCACTTCTCATTTTGCCAGAAGAGCTCATTTTTTCTTTTGGCATGCACAACTACACACTGCACACACATCATGCATATACAAATATATGTATATAATCGTGTGTGTATGTACTAGGTGAGAAGTTGCCTGTGCAGGTCATTGCAGGAACCCTAGGGAGGGCTCTGTCTTCCTGATACCACAACCTGTAAGGCCTTTCTGATCTTAACATTACCTCTGTTTGAAACCAAACCTTCAAGTAAATGGTATCTATTCCAACTCTATTACCTGTCAAGGTCTGGTCCAGGGCTTTGGTGGGATGGGTTAGGGTACAGAAAGCTAGGAAGGAGAAATCTACAGACAGCATTCTCCAGGGGTCACAGTAGGAAACAGAAGCCAGTCAGGTGATTTAAGGAAGAAACAATTTACCAATGCACAGATGAGTTTACTAGAAACGACACTGAACATTCAGACCTAAAGCCTAGCAGCAGCAAAAGCCATTAGCACACTCAAGTTTGAAGAGGGAAGAGGAGGAAATGACAGTGTTGGAGAACAGAGTGAGCTACAAACAGGCAGCAACACCAGACGAGATGAGCTCTGTAATTATGGAGGCAGGCAGCCTTTGCCAAATTTCGGCCCAGGGAAAGAAACAAGTATAGAACGAAAAAAGCTTACTCCTCTCCCTGTGTATTTGTAGATTTCCTGCCAGTACTGGCCACTGGCCAAAACCCTATGGCAGGGGTTCTCTAACTTTAACATCAGAATCATCTGAAAGGCTTGTTGAAATACAGACGGCTGGGCCCCACCTCCAGAGTTCCTGATTTACTAGCTTTTGAGTGGGGCCCTGAAATTTGCAGGACTAACCATGAAGTTCCCAGGTAATGGTAATGCTGCTGGGGTAGGGATCCTACTCTGAGAACGCGGGTGTACAGGAAGCCAACCAGCAAGAGAGCCCAGGTGATGCAGTGCACACGCAATCATCCTCCTCAGACAGGCACAGAGCAGAAAATGAGTATGAGTCTAGGGATAGCCGATGGAAAATCACCAGCATAGAGAGAGACCATCAACAAGCATGAAAGAAACCCAAAAGACAAATACAATAGGAAGTTTGTAGGTTGCGTGTGTGAATTTAGGAGCAGGAAGCAGGAAGAATTCCAAGAGTAACTGAGAAGGCTTAGTTCTTTGAATGAACCTAGAAAACAAGGCATGATTCCACTTCCCAGGTTGGGGACAGAGGTAAGGATCAGGTGTATCAAAAATAAGAAATCCTCAATGCAGGGTCCAAAATGGTGAGATAAAGGGGAAGGGGCTTGGGCAGTGAGTTACAAGCAACAAGACAAGACATTATAGTAGGAGTGGTATCAAGGATTACAAGATGCTAAACTTTGAGCTACTGACTTGGATTTCTTATTCTTCCCCTTACTACTGGGCAAGATTGGTCTCAATGTATGGTGTAGGAAGTTCACATGTTCCAACTTTTAGTAGAACTGACAAACTGGGAACATGGATGCAACCAAAAGAGTAAAAACCAATATATATATATATATATATATATATATATATATATACACACACACACACACATACACACACATATATACATATATACACACACACACATCTATTGTGTATATACACACACATGTATGTATATATATACATATGTATATGTATACATATACATACACACACACACATACACAGAGTTAATTTCACCATTATTTAAGTTAACACTACTCCAAGTGCAGACACAAGACCCGTGGAATCTGCATTGAGAGGGACCTTATTAAAATTGCAGTGTTGACCCCCACTACAAAAGTGCTGAATCGGTATCTCTGAGGATGTGGTTCACGAATCTGTAGTTTAACAAGTATTCCAAGTGATCCTGATGCACCCTGAAGTCTGTTTTTGTTGTCGTCGTTGTTGTTTTTTTCTTCTTTCTTGGTTTTATTTTTTACTTATTTATTCTTTTAATATAAATTATCGTCAACTTGGCTTCCAAACAACACCCAGTGCCCATGCCAACAAGTGCCCTTCTGAATGCCCATCACCCATCTTCCCCTCTCCCCCACCCCACATCAACCCCCAGTTTGTTCTCTGTATTTAAGAGGCTCTTATGGTTTGCCTCCCTCCCTCTCTGTTTGTAACTATTTTTTTTTTACCTCTTTGAAGTTTGAAAAGTACTAGTCAAAATCACTGATCCTCAACTTAATTGCAAATTGGAGTTAACAAAAGTGGTTCTTACCTCTATCCATGTTCCACACCCAGAAATTCTAATCATTTGGAATGGGAGGTAATGTTCTCAAGGACGCTGCCATATTCTCCTGTTCCCCCAGCGCAGGAGCATTTGCCACTCCACACATGAAGAGGTGGAGTTTACTTTTCTACTCTTAAAATCCAGACTTTATCGGGGCGCCTGGGTGGCTCAGTCGATTGAGTGCCCGACTTTGGCTCAGGTCATGATCTCACAGTTCATGAGTTCGAGCCCCGCGTCGGGCTCTGAGCTGACAGCTCAGAGCCTGGAGCCTGCTTCCGATTCTGCGTCTCCCTCTCTCTGCCCCTTCCCAGCTCATGCTCTCTCTCTGTCTCTCAAAAATGAATAAACATTAAAAAAAAAATTTATGAAAAAAATCCAGACTTTATCATGTGACTTGTTTTGTCCAATTGGTTATTAGGAAACATGATGTAAGCAGTGACTTGGAAAGACTTGCACATTATTTCTTATTGTTTCTTGCTCTCTTTGGCTACTTTCAGAAACCTGAGATCCTACTGTGAACAAATCCAAGCTAGGCTATGAGAGAGGCCACACAGAGTGGAAATGAGGTATGCCTGTCTGATGATTTGCCAACCACCAGGCATGTTAATGAGGCCACATTCAGTCATTCCGCCAGATGACTACATGAGTGACTCCAGATGAGAGGAGCAGAAGAGCCAGCTGCATGAGCCCAGCACAAATAGCAAATAAATATGGTTTCCATTTTAAGACGCTAAGTCACAAAATGAGTTGTCACGCAGCAATAAATACAGGGTATGACCTGAGCATTCGAAGTTTTAAAAGCTTTCTAGGTGATTTTAATGCACAGCAGAGTTTGAGTACCACTGCTGTAAATCACCTGTTCTTCCACTCGGGTCACATATAGGAATCATCTCGAAAGCTTTCCATACTCAGAGCTGGCCTCACCCCCAAAGTTTCTGATCTGATTGATAAGGGCTAGCTCCCAGCCATTGGAATTCTGAAAAACTTCCCAGGTGATTCTAGCATGCAGCAAAAATTGATGACCACTGCTCTTAAATGATAGGATATTTTTGTTAATATGGAAATAATACAATCATTTGTACAACCACCTAGTTATAAGGACACCATGGCTGCAAAGGGAAGTGAAACAGAGGTAAAGCTCCATTGGCCAAAAGCGAGCCTTACACACAGAGTCCTTTGTAATAAATGTCCATACATCCTATCCCTACCCCTCCTGCCACTTCCCTCACTTCTGTTTCTCCAGCACTGTTTAGGTTACTTGCCAGGGCCCCTGTGAGCAGAGGAAATTTTGCATTCTCTGATAATTCTTTCCTTGATTTCCTAATATGTTACATTTTGATATCCAATTACTTTATTTCTTATATGGTTATCTTTAAAAAATTTTTAACGTTTATTTATTTTTGAGAGGGAGACAGAGACAGAAAGAGTTCGAGTGGGGGTAGGGCAGAGAGAGTGAGACACAGAAGCAGGGTCCTGTGAGCTGTCAGCACACAGCCTGACGGCTGGGCTCGAATTCACGAACCAGGAGATCACGACCTGAGCTTAACCGACAGAGCCACCCAGACACCCCAGAGCCACCCAGGCTCCCCTGGTTATCTTTTCTATTACAAGGGCAAATATTCCCTCTCCAGTTAGACTGCAAACTCCTTGAAGCCCAGAAGCACTGTATAAACTTCTCTGACATCTCTGAAAGAAACCAGCAATGTTAGACAAAACAGAGTGCCTAATAGATATTCATGGAAATATGGTTGAAGAACGTGGAAGGAAGTGGTCATTAGTAACTTGAGTCAATTACACATCCCCTTAATTATAGTTACTATTCAAAAGTGGTTCTGGAGCCTCACAAAATTGCCATGTTAGAACAGCCCAAATTTGGGAAATAAAAATCATTTCTAAAAGAGAGAAAATGATTCACTAGCTAGCGCTTCCTGAGGGTTGTTGGCATGACATATGCATTGTGTTAAATTCTGGTAAGCTATTTCCAGATACTAACTTAATTAATCTGATTCTGCGTCTTCTATCACTGTTACCAAATCATATGTCTTAATCTATCTTTTTCCTGCATTTCAGGTCAAATAATAAAGAAAATCCATTAGACAGCAGCTTGGTATGCTCCTAAGTGCACCCCTGCAAGAGAATTTTAATAATCAAAGAAGTTGCTGATGTAGGGATATGATAAATCACTTGGCTATAGGGTAATATAAACCTTAAGTAGTATGATGAATATTCCTGCTTCACAAGGAAAACTGAAATACTGCAAACTATTTAAATATGTGCTTCCTGATAAATGAAGACAATCATCTGCAAATATTCTAGAGGAGACAGAATATGACTTTCATGTTAAAGTAAAATGTCTCTTTAGGAAGAAAAAGGCTCAAAGGAAGACATTTTGAGAAAGGAAACAGAACCATCAAAGTGTCTAATATCACCAGTGTATTTTGTAGAAACAGCTTTAGAACAATGATTTTTAAAAATTCATTTTCCAATTTATAATTACCAAAGTTCAGAATAATTGTCTTTCAAAATTCTTTCTTAATGCTAATTTTCATGGCTGATAATGAAGAAAGGTCTTTAACAACTGAAATCCCTGGGGTTTAAAAGTCATTAACACAAAGAACACTTGTTTTCTGAGCCTTCCTCATATATTGATACTAAAATGCGCCAAGAAATAGTAGTGGAGTGGTCACTGTGCTTGCTTCTGCGTACAAGATAAAGAATAGCAATATCCTGATATCTCACAGAACCGTGACAAATGGCACCAGAACATTCGGTAGCTAGATGGAGATAGTCATTCCTGTCAACGTGTAGCTGGCATCTCTCTCATATTCTTTTGGAGTGTCTCATTTTATTTAGTGTAATTAATTTATGCTTTTACATTTATTATTGCATCCTCACTCCCTTACTTGGTTTTTCTTTGCTGTTCTCCTACTTTGTTGAAATATATATATACACATATAGCATATTTGTGTGTGCGTATACATACATATATATATATTTAATCTTCTCTTTTCAAGACTCATTTAAAATTTTTTTTAATATTTATTTATTCTTGAGAGAGAGTGAGACAGAGCACGAGCGGGAGAAGGGCAGAGAGAGAGAGGGAGACAGAGAATCGGAAGCAGGCTCCAGGCTCTGAGCTGTCAGCACAGAGCCCGACACGGCATTTGACTCACAAACTATGAGATCATGACCTGAGCCAAAGTCAGACGCTTAACCGACTGAACCACCCAAGACTTATTTAGATGTGTGTGCTTGTTATAATCTTTCAAGGTATTATATTTGGCTACTCTTTATTTGTTAATTGTTCAATTGTATTACCTCTTAATTCAATCATCTGGGCTATATATTTTCTGTTTTGGAGACTATATTGAGATTTTTACTTTGATCTAATACAACAGCATTTTTTAGCCAATGGTTCATGTGTTTAAAAATATGTGTTATGCCCCTTTTTATACTTAAAAAATCTAGATATACATCAATGCTATAAAGCTTATCAATTGTATTTTTCATATTCACTTCCTCTACTCATTTATATTGTCAACTTGATATATCAATTTTTAAAAGGGAAATGACTTTCATTGTGTTTGGTCAAGTCTTTTTATTTCTATTAATTTGGCAGATAGTATTTCCATTTAACGTGTTCATTATGATGCCACATTATAAATGGGATATAAAAAATAAAAGCTTGAAAACACTAAGAAGAGGGAAAAAGAAAAGAGTAAAAATAACTCAAAACATCTTGTATGTAAAATGGTACAACTGGGTGAAGTCTTGAGAATCTTAGTCTACAGTTGATAAGACGTGGTGAGGGGATGGGAAAGGTAAAAAATAAACCATCCAAATCTGAATATATTGTATTGTCCTGTGGCTGTGACATGGCGCTTCTGGGTTCTAGAACCATGTCCACCATAGAGAAAACTGTTAACAAACATTAAATAATTCATTGTTGTCATTGTTGTCTTACCAAATATAATAGGAAGCAGGGTGCCATTGTGAAAAAATTAGTGCACCTTCGCTTTGATTGCAGTTCCCTTACACACTAGCTGTGTGATCTCTGGCAAATTGCTTATGTCTCCTGAGCATCAGAGTCTTAAACTAAAAATAATATTGCCTTTCTTGTAAAGTTGTTATGAAGATGAATGAGATAATTTCTCTAAAGAACCTAGTGAAGTGAACGTGTCTGGCACGTAGTAGGTAATCAATAAAGGGCGATCTCTGTAGTGACTGTAGTAAAAGTAATAATACTAATATACTTTTATTACTTTTCATAAAGCTTCTTAAGGAGAATTATCATTCAAGCCATGATGTGTAGTTTAGTAGTTATCTATTGCTGCATAACAGTATCACTACAAATTTAGTGGCTAAAAAACCCACACATTTATTATCTCATAGATTCTGTGAGTCCGGAATAAGAGCACAGCTTAATAGGACCCTCTGCTTCAAGGTCTCTTACAACCTGCAGTGAAGGGCTAGCCAGGACTGGCATCTCATTCCAAGTTCAAAAGGGAAGGATCTGCCACCATGCTTATGTGTCTGTGGGGAAAATTCAGTTCCCTGCAGCCTTTGGACTGAAGATCTTCGTTAACTTTTTTTTTTGTTTTTTCCCCATGGTGGTACAAATGGCTAGATTTTATTCTTTTTGATTGATGAGTAATATTCCATTGTACGTATATACCACACCTTCTTTATCCATTCATCAGTGCTGATTTTTTCCCCATTATTGTTCAACCATGAGAACCATGTATTTATTTGTTTGTTTGTTTGTTTGTTTTATTTAATTTACATCCAAATTAGTTAGCATATAGTGCAACAAAAATTTCAGGAGTAGATTCCTTAATGCCTCTTACCCATTTAGCCCATCCCCCCTCCCACAACCCCTCCAGCAACCTTCAGTTTGTTCTTCACATCTGAGTCTCTTCTGTTTTGTCCCCCTCCCTGTTTTTATATTATTTTTGTTTCCCTTCCTTTATGTTCATCTGTTTTGTCTCTTAAAGTCCTCAGATGAGTGAAGTCATATGATTTTTGTCTTTCTCTGACTAATTTCGCTTAGCATGATACCCTCCAGTTCCATCCACATAGTTGCAAATGGCAAGATTTCATTATTTTCGATTGCTGAGTAATACTCCACTGTGTGTGTGTGTGTGTGTGTGTGTGTGTGTGTGGATAAAGAAGATGTGGCATATATACCACATCTTCTTTATCCATTCATCCATCGATGGACATTTGGGCTCCTTCCATACTTTGACTATTGTTGATAGTGCTCCTATGAACATTGGGGTGCATATGTCCATTCTAAACAGCACACCTGTATCCCTTGGATAAATACCTAGTAGTGCAATTGCTGGTTCATAGGGTAGTCCTATTGTCAATTTTTTGAGGAAACTCCATATTGTTTTCCATAGTGGCTGCACCAGCTTGCATTCCCCCCAGCAATGCAAAAGAGATACTCTTTCTCCACATCCTCGCCAACATCTGTTGTTGCTGGAGTTGTTAATATTAGCCATTCTGACAGGTGTGAGGTGGTATCTCATTGTGGTTTTGATTTGTATTTCCCTGATGATAAGTGATGTTGAGAATTTTTTCATGTGTCAGTTGGCCATCTGGATGTCTTCTGTGGAGAAATGTCTATTCATGCCTTTTGCCCATTTCTTCACTGGATTATTTGTTTTTTGGGTGTTGACTTGGATAAGTTCTTTATAGATTTTTGGATACTAACCCTTTATCTGATATGTCATTTACAAATATCTTCTCCCATTCTGTCAGATGCCTGTTAGTTTTTCTGATTGTTTCCTTTGCTGTCTAGAAGCTTTTTAGGTCCCAATAGTTCATTTTTGCTTTTGTTTCCCTTGTCTCCAGAGATGTGTTGAGTAAGAAGTTGCTGCGGCCAAGATCAAAGAGGTTTTTGCCTGCTTTCTCCTTGAGGATTTTGATGGCTTCCTGTCTTACTTTGAGGTCTTTCAACCATTTTGAGTTTATTTTTGTGTATGGTGTAAGAAAGTACTCCAGGTTCATTCTTCTGCATGCTGCTGTCCAGTTTTCCCAGCACCACATGCTGAAGAGACTGTCTTTATTCCATTGGATATTCTTTCTTGCTTTGTCAAAGATTAGCTGACCATACATTTGTGGATCCATTTCTGGGTTCTCTGTTCTGTTCCATTGATCTGAGTGTCTGTTCTTGTGCCAGTACCATACTGTCTTGATGATTACAGCTTTGTAGTATAGCTTAAAGTCTGGGATTGTGATGCCTCCTGCTTTGGTTTTGTTTTTCAAGATTGCTTTGGCTCTTCAGGGTCTTTTCTGGTTCCATACAAATTTTAGGATTATTTGTCCTAGCTCTGTGAAGAATGCTGGTGTTATTTTGATAATGGATTGCATTGAATATGTAGCTTGCTTTGGGTAGTATTGACATTTTAACAATATTTGTTCTTCCTATCTAGAAGCATGGAATCTTTTTCCAATATTTTTCTGTCTTCTCCAATTTCCTTCATAAGCTTTCTATAGTTCTCAATGTATAGATTTTTCACCACTTTGGTTAGATTTATTCCTAGGTATTTTATGGTTTTTGGTGCAATTGTACTTGGGATCAATTCCTTGATTTCTCTTTCTGTTGCTTAATTGTTGGTGAAAAGGAATGCAACCGATTTCTGTGCATTGATTTTATATCCTGCAACTTTGCTGAATTCATGAATCAGTTCTAGCAGTTTTTTCGTTGAATCTTTTGGGTTTTCCATATAGAGTATCATGTCATCTGCAAAGAGTGAAAGTTTGACCTCCTCCTGACCTATTCGGATGCCTTTTATTTCTTTGTGTTGTCAGATTGCAGAGGCTAAGACTTCCAATACTATGTTGAATAACAGTGGCAAGAGTGGACATCCCTGTCTTGCTCCTGACCTTAGGGGGAAAGCTCTCAGTTTTTCCCCATTGAGGATGATATTAGCGTTGGGTCATTCTTATATAGCTTTTATGATCTCGAGGTATGATCCTTCTATCCCTACTTTCCTGAGGGTTTTTATCAAGAAAGGATGCTGTATTTTGACATATGGTTCTTGTCCTTTCTTTTTACTGATGTGATGAATCATACTGATTGTTTTGTAGATATTGAACCAGCCCTGCATCCCAGATATAAATCCCACTTGGTGGTGGTGAATATTTTTTTTAATGTATTGTTGGATCTGGTTGACTAGTATATTGTTGAGGATTTTTGCATCATGTTCATCAGGGAAACTGGTCTATAGTTCTCCTTTTTAGTGGGGTCTTTGTCTGGTTTTGGAATCAAGGTAATTTTGGCCTTGTAGAATGAGTTTGGAAGTTTTCCTTCCATTTCTATTTTTTGGAACAGATTCAAGAGAATAGGTATTAACTGTTCCTTAAATGTTTGGTAGAATTCCCCTGGAAAGCCATCTGGCCCTGGAATCTTGTTTTTTGGGAGATTTTTGATTACTAACTCAATTTCTTTCCTGGTTATGGGTCTGTTCAAAGTTTCTATTTCTTCCTGTTTCAGTTTTGGTAGTGTATATGTGTCTAGGAATTTGTCCATTTCTTTCAGATTGCCCATTTTATTGGCATATAATTACTCATAATATTCTCTTATTATTGTTTTTATTTCTGTTGTGTTGGTTGTGATCTCTCCTTTCATTCTTGACTTATTTATTTGTGTCCTTTCCTTTTTCTTTTTGATCAAACTGGCTAGCAGTTTATCAATTTTGTTAATTCTTTCAAAGAACCAGCTTCTGGTTTCATTGATCTGTTCTGGGGTTGTTTTTTTTGTTTTTGTTTTTTTTTTTGTTTTTTGGTTTTTTTTTTGGTTTTGATAGCATTAATTTCTGCTGTAATCTTTATTATTTCCTGTATTTTGCTGGTTTGGGGTTTTATTTGTTCTTTTTCCATCTCCTTAAGGTGTAAGGTTAGGTTGTGTATCTGAGATCTTTCTTCCTTCTTTAGGAAGGCCTGGATTGCTACATACATTCCTTTTATGACTACCTTTGCTGCATCCCAGAGGTTTTGGGTTGTGGTGTTATCATTTTCATTGGCTTCCATATACTTTTTAATTTCCTCTTTAACTTCTTGGTTGGCCCATTCATTCTTTAGTAGGATGTTCTTTAGTCACCAAGTATTTGTTACCTTTCCAAATTTTTTCTTGTGGTTGATTTCAAGTTTCATAGCATTGTGGTCTGAAAATATGCCCTGTATGATCTCAATCTTTTTGTACTTGCTGAGGGCTGATTTGTGACCCAGTATGTGGTCTATTCTGGAGAACATTCCATGTGCACTGGAGAAGAATGTATATTCCGCTGCTTTAGGATGAAATGTTCTGAATATATCTGTTAAGTCCATCTGGTCCAGCATGTCATTCAAAGCCATTGTTTCATTGTTGATTTTTTTGATTAGGTGATCTGTCCATTGCTGTGAGTGGGGTGTTGAAGTCTCCTACTGTCATGGTATTACTATGGATGAATTTCTTTATGTTTGTGATTAACTGATTTATATATTTGGGTGCTCTCACATTTGGCGCATAAATGTTTACAATTGTTAGGTCTTCTTCTGGATAGACCCCTTAATTATGATATAATGTCCTTCTTCATCTCTTGATACAGTCTTCATTTTAAAGTCTAGATTGTCTGATATAAGTATGGCTACTCCAGCTTTCTTTCGTTGACCATTAGCATGATAGATGGTTCTCCATCCCCTTACTTTCAATCTGAAGGTGTCTATAGGTCTAAAGTGGGTCTATTGTAAACAGCATGTAGATGGATCTTGTTTTCTTATCCGTTTTGTTACCCTATGTCTTTTGATTGGAGCATTCCATTGATGTTTAGAGTGAGTACTGAAAGATATGAATTTATTGCCATTATGTTGCTTATAGAGTTGGAGTTTCTGGTGGTGTTCTCTGGTCCTTTATAATATTTGTTGCTTTTGGTCTTTATTTATTTATTTATTTATTTTTTCATCTTTTCTCCCCTCAGAGAGTCCCCCTTACAATTTCTTGCAGTGCTAGTTTAGTGGTCACAAACTCCTTTAATTTTTCTTTGTCTGGGAAACATTTTATCTCTCCCCCTATTTTGAATGACAACCTTGATGGACAAAGAATTCTTGGCTGTATATTTTTCTGATTCAGCATATTGAATATATCCTGCCACTCCTTTCTGGCCTGCTAAGTTTCTGTGGATAGGTCTGTTGCAAACCTGATCTGTCTTCCCTTGTAGGTAAAAAGTAGGACTTTTTTTCCCTTGCTGCTTTCATGATTCCTTGCCTGAGTATTTTGTGAATTTGACTATGATACGCTTTGTTGATGGTTGGCTTTTGTTGAATCTAATGGGGGTCCTCTGGGCTTCCTGGATTTTGATGTCTGTGTCTTTCTCCAGTTTAGGAAAGTTTTCTGCTATGATTTGCTCACATAACCCTTCTGCCCCTGTTTCTCTCTCTTCCTCTTCTGCAACCCCTATGATTCTGATATTGTTCCTTTTTAATGAGTCACTGATTTCTCTAATTCTCAAATCATGCTCTTTTGCCTTAATCTCCCTCTTTTTTTCTGCTTCAATTTTCTCCATATGTCTGTCCTCTATATTGCTGAATCTCTGTTCTGCCTCATCCATCCTTGCTGCTGCGTCATCCATTTGAGATAGCAGCTCAGTTATGGCATTTTTAATTTCATCCTGACTAGCTTTTACTTCTTTTATCTCTGCAGAAAAGGATTCTAATCTATTTTAGACTCCAGCTAGTATTCTTATTATTGTGATTCTAAATTCTGGTTCAGACATCTTGCTTGTATCTGTGTTGGTTAAGTCCCTGGCTGTTGTTTCTTCCTGCTCTTTCTTCTGTTGTTAATTCCTCCATTTCCTCATTTTGAAGGGAGAAAAGGAATTTGAGGTAGAAAAATTGAAATTAAAAAAAATATTAAAATTAAAAATTTAAAAACAAACACACACACACACAAAATCGAATAAATAATTCTAGATCCTAGGTGTGTTTTGGTCCGGGTGTTGAAAGTGGCTTGATAGATTAGAGAAAAAAGGGGGAAAAAAGAAAAAAAATGAAATCGTTTGAAAATCTGAAACAATGAATATACTGAAGGAGACTAAAATGAAATGATGGAAGTAAAATAGAATTTGAAAAAAATTACACAAAAGTAAAAAATATAGTAGAAAAAATTAAAGAAAAATATTTTTAATAAAATTGAAAATAAAAATGAGTTTTTTGTCTTTCTGTATTCAAGAAAAAGAAAAACGGAAAAGAAAAAAAGAAAGAAAGAAAATTGAATACTTGGACTGGCTAACAGACTGAAATACGACTAAAATTACTTTGTTTTCCCCTAGAAGTCAAACTATGAAGTGCTTTATAGTCCATGAACTAAGCAGGTGGTGAGACTTGTGTTCTTGTAGAGTGAGGTTGGCCCAGTTGGGCAGGGCTTTGTGTAAAGTCTCCATTCTCCACTGGATGGCACTGCTAGGGGTGGATTGTTATGACACTTGTAGGTGCATATGCACATGCGCGGGACTGGTGATAGCGGTGTCACCCAGCTGCCCAGTCTCTAGTATCAGAACTCTGTTCTCTGATATCAGAAATCTTGCACCTGTCCTTCGTCTTTGGCTTCCATCCACTCCCTGCTTCCACACTCTACATGACCAAGCCCCACACGGCACCTCCCTCCTGAGTTTTGTCTCAAATGAGGCTCTCTTCCCCAGCTCCCCACTTCTGAGAGACTGCGGCTTTGACCCACTCTGCCCTTCTGTGGAGGGTCTCACTGAGCAATGGCTGGTTGCCGGCTGCACCCAGGGAAGTTCATGGGACTGTGCTGCTGCTGATACCCTGAGACTGTGGCCAGGTGCCAGCCCAAAATTTTGCGAGACAACTTTTGGGATTGGGTGCAATCCCAAAAGTTTGCGAGACAGTGTAGCAGCAGTGCCTCAGGGATTATGGAAAAATCACAACAAACATCTGGCACAAGACCTCACCCCCAACGACCTTGTTCCAACATCAGTGAATGTGTCTGTTTTCTGGGAACTCCTGGGCCCAGGTGGCCTCACAGCCTCTACCAAATGACCTTCCAACAGTGGAACAGCTTCTCCTCATGTGGCCCAAGAACTTCCTGGACCCCACTCTGCTCTTGGGGTTTGCCCTTCCCACCAGAGCACCACCAGGTATCGAGCTGCAGAGTTGCAGACTCTGTGCTCCCCTTGTTTACAGTCTTACTGGACTTTAAACCCTCTCCTTTCTCCTCTCTCCCTTTTTAGTTTAATCCCTGTGGCTGTTTCCAATTTTCCACTTTCTCTCCAGCTGTTTTTGGGGAGGGGTGCTTTTCCCATACCCCCCCCCATCTCTGTCCTCTCTCCACACACAAAAGTGGCTCCCTGCCTTCTGCGGCTTCTCTCTCCCCAAGTTCACCTCTCCACACGGTGTACCTGCTGAATTCTGTGGTCAGGTTGTGCAAGTTGCTATGTTAATCCTCAGATCAGTTTTCTAGGTGTGCAGTATGGTTTAGTGTTGGTCTGGCTGTATTTCATGGATGTGAGACACACAAAAAACTTCCATGCTGTTCTGTCATCTTGGCTCCTGCCACTGAAGATCTTGGTTTCTTTTGGGCTATTGGTAAAGGTACCATGTATCCCTTTTCATAGGGCAGGCCACAATACAGCAGCTTGCTTCTCAAGTCAGCAAGGAAGAGAGTGTACTAGAGAAACAGATGTTACAATTCTAAATAACATAACCACAGAAGGGTCATCCCATCACATTTGCTGGATTCTTTTGGTTAGAAGTTACAGGTTCCACCCACTCTGGAAGGGAGAAATTACACAAGGGTATGAATGTGAATATGGGATCATAGAAACCATCTCAGAGTTTCTCTGCCATGGGTAGAAACTAGAGGAAGGGAAGGGGTATTGGGCTTAATTTAAGGGATACTTTAAAAAAGTTATAACTATTCAAAGAAGGAATGGGCTATAATACGGGTAAGTGCTCTCATTGGCTAGATGGGTTTGTCAAAGATATTAGAGATTACATGTGGCATGAGAAAAATGCTAGACAGCTCATTTCCAAGGTATCTCCTGAATATGATATAGTTTCTTTAGAATATTGCTGATAGTGCTTCACTATGATTTTTCTCTAATTATATTCTAATTTTTTGCTTAAAGGAGACTAATATCTTCTTAAGAAATTGGTGTTCAGGGAGAAAAAAGAGTAAGCTGGGCTAGTCCAATATCTACTCTCTACTATCCCCAAACATTAATGAAACTTAAATATTCTTTAAAATCCAACTGTTTTTTTGTTATGTCTTTGATTAGTTTGATTTGTTGTGTCTTTGATCAAAGAATAGGAAATTACCTAATATAAGAGAGTTGTATGGTTTAAAAAAGCAAATTATTCTGTTGACACAAGAGGTCTAACCAGAATCCTAAATAATAAATTTAATGACTGTCATTTCCCATTCCATGTTCAGAAAATAGTAATTAAGCTCATTAAATATTTGTTGAATGCATAACACATTTTGCTTGAAATCAAGAGTGAATGCTTAGAATCCCAAAAAGCCAAAGCAATTCTAAGAAATAAAAGAACAAAGCTGAGGTATCACAATTTCAGACTTCAAGATATACTATAAAACTGTAGTAATGAAACCAGTATGGTACTGGCACAAAAATAGAGATACCGATCAATGGAACAGAATAAAGAGCCTGGGAATAAACCCACAATTATATGGCCAATTAATCCAAGATAAAGGAGGCAAGAATATACAGTGGGGAAAAGACAGTTTCTCCAATAAATGGTGCTGGTAAAACTGGACTACATGTAAAAGAATGAAACTGGGCCACTTTTCAACACCGTATACCAAAATAAATGCAAAATGGATTAAAGACCTAAATGTGAGACTTGAAACCATACAAATCCCAGAAGAAGGAACAATTTCAGTGATATCTGTGGTAGTAATATTTTTCTAGATATGTCTCCTAGGGCAAGGGAAACAAAAGCTAAAATAAACTATTGGAAAACATCAAAATAAAAAGCTTTTGCACAGTGAAAGGAACCATTAACAAAACAAAAAGGCAACCTGCTGAATGGGAGAAGATATTTGCAAATGATATATCTGACAAGGGATTAATATCCAAAATATGTAAAGAACTTAAACAGCTCAACACCAAAAAAAGAAAGAAAGAAAGAAAGAAAGAAAGAAAGAAGAAAAGAAATAATCTAATTAAAAATATGCAGAAGATCTAAATAAACATTTTTCCAAAGAGACATACAGATAGCCAACAGATACATGAAAAGATGCTCGATATCATTAATCATGAGGGAAATGCAAATCAAAACCACAATGATAGATCACTGTATGCCTGTCAGAATAGCTAAAATAAAAAAGACAATAAATAACAATCATTGATGAGAATGTGGAGAAAAAGAAACTCTCATGTACTGTTTCGGCACACCCACTGGGAAAAAAAGTATGAACTTTCCTCAAAAAAATTAAAATAGAAATATATAATCCAATATTTCCATTACTGGGCATTTACCCATAGAAACCAAAATACTAATTGCAGCATTATTTTCAATGGCCAAGATATGGAAGCAATCAAAGTGTCTATCAATAAATGAATGGGTAAGGAAGATGTGTTTTATATATATCATTTTTTTTAAAAAATGAGCCTTAAAAAGAGATTAGATTGTGCCATTTGTGACAACTTGGATGGACCTAGAGTGTACTATGCTAAGTGAAGTAAGTCAGACAGAAAGACAAACACCATACAATTTCACTCATGTGGAATCTTAAAAAAAAAAAAAAAATCCCAAATGAATAAAGAAACGAAAACCAGAATCAGACCTATAAATACAGAGAACAAAGTGATGGTTTCCAGAGGTGAGAGGATGGGCAAAATGGGTGAAGGGGAGTGGGGAATAGAGGCTTCCAGTTACAAAATGAAGAGGAATAAAAAGCACAGTATAGAAACTATAGTCAATGATATTGTAATAGCACTGTATGGTGACAGGTGGTGGCTATATTTGCAGTGAGCACAGCATAATATATAGAAAAGTTGAATCACTGTGATGTACACCTAAAACTAGAGTAACATTGTGTGTCAACTATATTCAAATTACAACAAACTAACTAAATTTACTTAGGAAAAAAAAAGTGAAGGCTTAGAGCAAGACTCATTTTAACCCCTTTTCTGATCATTATTTCCAGATGGCCCGGGGCAACTTATTTAGTTACCATGTCCCTCAGTGTCATCATCTGTAAAAGTGAAGGTAATTGTATTACTCTTCAAGTACAGTTGTTTGAGGATTAAATGAACGTATTCCTATCAAGCTTTTACATGGCATGTCCTTTGTGCTTAATAAGTATTAGCTATTTTCCTAATATTATCTAGTCAATGGATTAAAGATAGAGACAAATGATCGTTTTTGGAAATTAAATAAAGAGATTTTTTTAACTAATGAATTTTTATATGTAAGTATGTAAATAGCCATCATGAATTAAGCCTTCACACTTCTATTATCTCAACTATTTGATAATTTATAGGGCGTGTATAGAACTAGCCAATTCACTTTTGTTGTAGCTTGATTACAATGCTTTTGTTCTTCTTTTTCTAAAAAGATTTTTTAATATTTATTTATTTTTGAGAGACAGGGAGAGACAGAGCGTGAGCAGGGGAGGGGCAGAGAGAGAAGGAGACACAGAATCAGAAGCAGGCTCCAGGCTCCAAGCTGTCAGCACAGAGCATGACTCAGGGTTCACACCCACCGTGAGATCATGACCTGAGCTGAAGTCGGATGCTCAACAGACTGAGCCTCCCAGGTGTCCCGCTTTTGTTATTCTTTTTTTAAATTTTTTTTTAACGTTTATTTTTGACACAGAGAGAGACAGAGCATGAATGGGGGAGGGGCAGAGAGAGAGGGAGACACAGAATCAGAAGCAGGCTCCAGGCTCTGAGCCATCAGCCCAGAGCCCGATGTGGGGCTCGAACTCACGGACCGCGAGATCATGACCTGAGGCGAAGTCGGACGCCCAACCGACTGAGCCACCCAGGCGCCCCCCGCTTTTGTTATTCTTAATGAGAACCTTGGAGGAGATTAAAATGGAAGAAAACAGGTGGTTTCTCACATTTTAATAACAGCAGGATAATGAAGACTTTGTCTTCCAATTTAATTAATAAATTGTCCCCTTTTGATCCAAAAGCAGTAATAGCTTTTGGTAAATAATCAGCCTGCCAATATTTATCAAACATTTCACACGAAATTGCTATCATTTGGATTACAGATGTATGTGGTTCACAAACCCTCCTCCTGGTTTTTTCCCCAGGAGCAATGTGCAACTAAATCACCAAAGAAAAAACATGAGGATTTGGAAGAACTAATTTGAATATATTAAAAGATATTTAACAAAAGAGCTAGTTTACATTTTTGCACAGACTTGAGCAATGCTGAGAAGGCTGTTTCCTTCCCTTTCGCCTTTCTTTGTAGGTGGGGATTTACAAAAGAAAAAAGTTTATATTGATGGTAAGAAAGTTTCAGAATTAACCCATAGATTGAAATGCTGTAGCCTTCCAGTATGTCTTCACCACCTTCAGTTTCCTTGTCAAACAGAAGTCTTTTATTTTTAATCTGTCAAAGTCCTACCAATGGCCATGAGGAGGAGACAGATACTGGACACCAGTGGGATGGACTCGACAACGTGAGATGCTATTCTGTGGTCCATCTCTACCTTCATGTTCTTTGCATTTGTGAGATAGGGACACATTTTTGCATAATTATAAAGTTATCCACTAGGAAAGACACAGAATGGGAGACAATTTGGAGGTTTCTTACAAAACTAAACACACTCTTATATGGTCCAGCAATCACACTCCTTAGGATTTACTTTAAGGAGCTGAAAACTTATGTCCACCCACAAACCTGCCCGTGGATGTTTATAGCAGCTTTACTAATAGCTACCAAAGCTTGGAAGCAACGAAAATGTCCTTCAGCTAGGTGAATGGATAAATAAACTGTGGTACATCCAGACAACGGAATACTATTCAGCAATAAAATGAAATGAGGTATCAAGCCATGAAAAGACATGCAAGAACTTTCAGTACTTATTACCAAGTGAAAGAGAAGCCAGTTTGGAGGCTAAATACTGTATGACTCCAACTATATGACATTCTGGAAAAAGCAAAACCATGGAGACAGTTAAAAGATCAGCAGTTGCCAGGAGCTGGGGGAGGCAAAGGAGAGGTGAATAGACAGAGCACAGAGTTTTAGAGCAGTGACAATACTCTGTATAATAGTGTAATAATGGATTATTATAAATTTGTCAAAACCCATAGAATATAAACAACAAGGGTGAACTCTAAGGTAAACTATGGACTTTGGAGTTTGAATGATTATAATGTCTCAATGCAGGTTCATCTTTGGGGGAAAACACCCACCATTCCAGTGGGGGATGTTGACAATGGGGAAGCTATGCATGTGTGAGGATGGGCGGCATATGGGAAATCTCTGTACCTTCCTCTCAATTTTGATGTAAAGCAAAAAAGCTCTTAAAATTAAGTATTTAAAAAGAAAGGAAGATACAGAGGCAATCTTTCTAAACCAAAAAAAGAAAAAAAAAGAGTAACTTTATTCCATGTCTCCAGACAACAGAGACCTCTGCTAAGGGTGAAAGTATTCAATTTATAGTGTCCCCACCTTTCTTCCCCTCTTCCCAGGGCCTGCTAACTTAAATGGCCATTAAATCTGTGCCACTATTTATTTGTAATGTGAGCACCTGTGTCTCAGCTACTAGACCAAGACAACCAGATGATTTCACATACCATTGAACAGCAAATAGACGACATTATTGTCTCAAGCTATAAATTTTACACACATACACACATGCACATAACTCTTCAAGGAACAGTGTGTTTGTCCAGCTAGACAAAATAAGAGAACAAAATCATTAAGGATGATAGACAAATTCTTTTCTCAAAACACCCCAACTTTACTATAGAGAAGTAATATAGCATAGGAATACTTTGGATACAGATTGTCTGATTTGTTTCTTGGTGGCCCTGAGGCAAGGTATTCAACGCTTGGATTTTGATTCCTTAGTTTCCTCATCTGTAAAACGGAAATAACAACAGATTCTACATCACAGAGTTGTTATGATAATTTAATAAGTTAATATAGGCAAAGTGCCTAACACAGTATCTAGTCCATCCATTATAGATGACTATGAATACTAGGTAGAAGGAATTTGAATACGTGTAATAGAATAGAAGAAGCAACAGGCCTTTGTCTTTCACTTTCCTGAGTCCAACAGGAAATATATACACACAAACACACACACACACACACACACACACATATATATATATATATTCTTCAAATTGCAAGACTCTGCCTTTCTCCATCCTACAATTCAAATAAACTTAGTATAAAAAATAAAATTTTTGGTTCATGTCAATGGCAAATCTTTCATTGAAAGTCCTATATTTTTATTTTTATTTTTTGGCCATAATTTACATTTGGGAAACAGAAATATCCTTTGGCCCATCAATTGTGGGAAACATTGCTTTTGATCAAGGGATGAGAACTGGTAAAAAGTACCCTGAGTCATGTCAAAATTTTCAAGAGTTTGCTTGAGCATACATCAGTTTGAATAGGAGTAGTACTAAACCAAAGGTGATTTGGGGTCCTCCACCAACAGAAGCCAAGGGCGAGGTTTTCATAAAGATACTGAAGGAGAGGAAAGCAATTATTTGATTGTTGTTGGCAAATAAGATGCCTTGTTTGAATTTACAGTTTTGATTTGTTGTTCTTAAGTTTTATTTTCTGATTTGAGTCAATGACTGGCTTCCATTTTGTTTAGTTTACATACGTTATCAGGGCGTTAGAGCCACCTCTCTGTAGTGACCTCCATATTTAAATACTTCAAAAAACTGTAAAGCTATTACTTCAGCTATTACTATAACCATACATACTCGTTCTGGCAGAGAATCCATAGTGCTTTGCATGTGGTCCTTTTTGATTAAAGCCACATTTACCACCTGTGAACACAACACATGTAGAAAAACTACTTACACTTTTTGTAATTTTGAACCAATTTTGAAATTAATGCATTTGGAAGGATTTCACCTAAATTTTTCTTCATCAATATTGCGCTTTCTGTCATGGCCTTTTACATTTGAAAACAAACTATTCACTTGATTTATTTTTCCTTTAAAAAATAAAGAAAGCAAAAAGCATGAGCTAAAGACATAAAGTAATGCATTAGATAGATATATTTATTATTATTTCTCATACATCAGCTTACACTGATGAATGAAGTATACTATTATTATTTGATTATAGGTATTTCTATTGTTATAACTAATATTCATTGAGCTTCTACTATGGGGCAGATGATGTCAAGTATTTTTTTTAATTTTTTTAATGTTCATTTATTTTGAGAGAGAGGCAGAGTATGAGTGGAGGAGGGGCAGAGAGAGAGGGAGAGACAGAGTCTGAAGCGGGCTCCAGGCTCTGAGCTGTCAGCACAGAGCCTGACGTGGGGCTCGGCTCGAACATCCGAAATGGGAGATCATGACCTGAGCTGAAGTCAGACACTTAACCGACTGAGCCACCCATGGGTCTCTGAAGTCAAGTATTTCTATATGTACTTCCTCGATGAAGAAACTGAAGCACTTGCAGAGGTAAGTAACTTTACCGACACCTCACTTACTATAGTAGATGGACCAGAATTTAAATGCAGACAGTCTTGCTCCAGCATCTCCTCTATCCTCTCCCTTATTTGTTGAACAAATACATTGTTTTTCCACTAAAAAGAATAGTTTCTGCCATTATCCTTATATTATTTAGTTGGCTATTCTACATCTTATTGGTGTGGAAATTTGAGGCACAAAAGGAAGGAGTTATTTGTTCAAAGTCACTCAGGTAGCATAAGAGGGGAGCCAGAACTTGAACCCAGGCAGTCTGGCTCTCCTGCCTCAGCTGGGCATACAAGTATATGTTTTGTTCAACAAGAGAACTTGGTTTTTGAGTTTTAGCTTTGCAAGATGTAAAGAGTTTTGGAGGTGGATGGTGGTGATGGTTGCACAACAGTACAAATGTACTTAGTGCCCCTGGACTATACACATAAAAATGGCTAAGATAGTAAGCTTTGTGTTATGTGTATTTTACCACAATAGAAAATAAAATAAAATGGTTAGTTTTTATGTAAAAACGTATTTTCTACTTGAACTGGCTTTCATTGCTAATAGAGTAGTTAAGTCTGTCAGAAGTATCTTGTTTTCTAAGGGCTGGCCTTCTAAGTCTAGCTTGTCTGAAATGTCCACCATTAGTGTCCCTTCTTACATTTAAGGGAAGGTCACTAGCACCTTACCCCATTAATAGAGTACCATCCATTCATCCATTAACATCCATTAACACATCCTCAGGGAATACCTGTCTCTGGCTTTAGAAAAGAGGGTCAGAAGAAAATGGGTCATAGTACTCATGAATTTCAACAAGTGTTTGGTGGAAGAAATAAGAAAGATTGCAAACAAGGCTCAACTCCTCCGTAGGTCCTGAGGGAGCAATGAAATGGGAAGAGGGGAACATTGCTAGGTTAACTTACGAGAATCAGGACCTGAGATGTCTCAGCATAAAGTGACCATAATTTAAGTCCAACAGGTACAGAACACTCAATCTTCCTCACCTCAAATCGTTCCCACTTCTGGAGATTACCGAAACCTTAGTGTTTTATGGAGCACTTTCTCAGTTAGTGTTTTATCTCTTAGGCACCAATAAATATCAACAATACAAATAATAAATGAAGCCTTTGATGTGGCTAAATTTTTGCATGAGTTTAGAAGATTTGGGGGAGACAGAGGAAGAGGACACAAAACACTTTTAGTCTTTAGTTTTAAAATGACAAGGCTTTAAAGAGGAACAATAACAAGGTAGTGTATAGGAAACATGCATAGATAGACTATTTTTTCGTGGTTGGGGAGAAATATTGACGTTTGCCAAATGTTACTTTGCCATTTCTTTAGTGACACTCTGGCATATTAGGGGATATAATGAGATATGGCTGATGAATCCACAAGCAACTCAGGTGGCTATGAAGGGGACAGCAGAGACCCAGAGGTGACTGAATGCTCTCAATGACTTGGGCAATTCTTTAAACTTGCCAGAGTGCGTTGAAAGGGAGGAAAACCTTGCCAGCATTTTAATGCTATGAAACATTTTCAATACACTCATCCTAAGTCATTATTTCACCTTGTTTGTGAAAGAACAGAGATCTTTCTCAGAGAACTGAGCTGGGTTTAAATTGGAAGGAAAACATTAGTTAGGTCTAGGGATTTGAGCTTTGGTCTTCTAATGACATGTTTGGTTAGTGTCTCCAAACCCAATAAAATGCAATCATAAATCAAAAACCCAACTGCGTAAAGAGTAGTTATAATTGATATATAATAAACACTTTTTGAGGTGGTAAGAACTTGAAACTGATCATATTAGAATCTAATTTCCTCCTAAAATAACCCAACTTTCCAGGAAAATTAAGTGAAAGATAGTACCTCTCCACTCTGGATTTTATTATTCTTCCTTTTTGTTCAGCTTAGGCACTGATAAGAGAAAAATAATCTATGTAAATATAAATATATAAGATAATAAATCTTCTACACCTACTAAATTCTGACAGTGATTAAATATTGAAATAGATTCACTTCACTAGAAACACATACACACATACACACACCCCAAGATATAAGCAAAAATAAAAAGTGCTTACTGAGAATATTTCTGAATAGTTTCAAAGCTCTAATAAGTAAAATTCCATAATATAATACACTGCATGACCCACTGTATACCCAATATGAAGTAATGTTATAGCTTGTTTTAATGTGATATATTGCTAGCGTGTATTAAAAACAAATCATGGGGCGCCTGGGTGCTTAGTCAGTAAGCGTCTGACTCTTGATTTTGGCTCAGGTCATGATCCCAGGGTCATAGGATCAAACCCCACCTCAGGCTCCATGCTGTGCATGGAGCCTGCTTAAGATTCCCTCTCCCTCTCTCGTAAGCACTCTTCCTCTCTTCCTCCCTTTCTCTCTCTCTCAAAAAAAAAAATCAGATTGCTGTAAATTATGACTGTATCTGTTTCCTTTTAATTATTGCTATTTATTCTTCACATATCACTACAAACCAATGTTGAGAAGACTTTTGGTAGAAGACTACAAACCAATGAAGATTGTTTCTTCAAATTTGTGCGGTATTAATGTGAACTATGGAAACTGGCATGTCTCTAAATAAGCTTAGCCTCTACTCTAGTGCCGTTCAACCTATTACCATGTTTTTAAAGTTTATTTATTAAGAGGGAGGGAGAGAGAGCACACACACGAGCAGGGGAGGGGCAGAAAGAGAGGGAGAGAGATAACCCCAAGCAGGATCCATGCTGTGAGTGCAGAGCCCAATGTGGGGCTTGAGCACATGAACACTGAGATCATGACCTGAGCCAAAATGAAGAATCAAACACTGAACCAACTGAGCCACCAGGCACCCCAACCTATTATCATTATTACAATGTGCCTTGATCCCTACCATCTGAATGACTTTTGTTACTGACCTGGCAAAATAAGAGCAATTTGAATAAGCTGAACAGTCAATAATGTCACATGTTCAAAAACACATTTGTATTCAGGAACATATGGAAAAATACAAGATTATAGAAGCTTTATATATGACAAGTTTTGTACGTGAATACCATCTGACATTGTGTTGTATATTGCAAATATATAACAACAGAGATAAATTGAAATTTCAAAAGATGTCTTAGCTCTTTCTCTTTGGTTTTCCCTTTTTCTTCCTCTTTTTTTCTTTTCTTTCTTTCTTTCTTTCTTTCTTTCTTTCTTTCTTTCTTTCTTTCTTTCTTTCTTTCTCTTCCAGAACAATTCAATCTTAAAGGGTTTGGTAGGATAGAACAAAGTAAATGTGTGTACCAAAACTGGGAAGGGACCACAGTGACCCAGAGAAGGAGGTAAGAAAAGTAGGATATCAACTAGGAGGGTTACCCTGTGGAGGTGGGCAAGGAAGGCATCAATGTAGTAGGATGGGCTGCTAGGGTAATTGGGACCCAATTGAGGTTTTGAGGGTGTTCACATAAAGGATGCCAAGCATGGGGTGTTTTAGTCCAAGTGGATTAAGGAGAACATTCATTTGGGGGACAGGATGCTGGCTGACACAGAATATTGTTATATACAGGAGGATTGATTAAACAAGTAAATTTAAAACAACAGGAGCTAGATTTCTCACTATCAGAGAGGGGGAGATACAAATAAAGGGGGGAAAAAGAGAACTAGACTGAACTCTTTGGTGTTAGATTAAAATTGCCGGTATGAACTTACGGTTTCTGAGGTATATATGATGGCTATGGAAATAAATATAAATACACTTGTGAGTATACTGTGTGTATACATATGTATACTGCCTGGTTCTGTTCATTAGACGTCCTGGAAATAGTGACTCCCCACCAACAGCAAAGAGCACTCTTAGTGCCCAGATGTTGGTTTCTAAGTATCATTCTAGGGCTCCTTGCAAAAATGCCTGATTCCATGGCCGAAGGAGGGAAATAAAGTACAACATGACCATGGAATGTCGTGTTTGCCAGAAAATATGAAAGCACTGGAAAAAAATGTCTAGAGACTACAGAAGCCAGCTAGAAAGAATTCTCACTGGCCAAATGAGACAATAGAGCATCAAAATAAACAAACATAACAACTAATTGTAAGCTGCTGAATAAAATAGGAAACCATGAGTCCCTTATACAGATATGAACAAATGAATTAATTAATTGAATGTTGTATGAGGAACAGACTATTTATACAATTTCTAAGTATCTCCCGATAAAAAATAATTATTAATTGCAAAAAGAAAAAGTGTAACTTCACATTACAGGAATCTAGCAGACATCATGTTGAGTGGTTAAAAGGAACAAATACAATGTGACAAATAGAAATCATGTGCTACATATAGATGCAGTGAAAAGAACACAGCTTCACTCTGGTGATATTCCTGCTAAAGATGCATCCCCTAAATTTAATCATGAGGAAACATTATGCAAACCCAAACTGAGAGACAGTTTATAAAATATCTGCCTGGGATCTTCAAAAGTGTCAAGGTCATGAATTGAAGGAAAGATAGACAGACTGCCTGGAACTCAAGAGCATCTAAATCACACTCAAATGTGGCTTGTAATTCTGAACTGGATCCATGGCTATAAAAGACATTAATGAGACAGTTGGTAAAATTTGAATGGGATCTGAGGATGAGATGGCAGCAATGTATCAATTCCAATTTCCTGCTTTTGATGGGTGTATTGTGGTGATGTAAGGGGATGTCTTTGTCTCTACGTTACTAGGTGATAGTACAGCACAGCCTCTGCAATTCACTCTCCAATGATTCAGGACAAAGTTCTCTGTTACTGGGTTCACAATTTTTCTGTAAGTCTGCATTTGTTTCAAATTTTTAAAAATGATGAAATCTTTTGTAGGAGAGTCTTTCACAATAAAATCTGTTATTCTCCCAATTTTAAGATAGTTGTAATAATTCTGATTGCTTGTACAATCTCTGAATTTTAATGGATGTCATAGATTTTTACCACCCCAGAGAATTTCTATAAAATTCAATTATTTTCTAGCTCATTTTATATCTCACTGAGATGTATTTACACATTGTGCCCTGGGACCTAAGGATAATATGGAAAATCAATTGTTTAACAAAATGGAATGTGGCCCTATGACAGCATATATTGTTCTCATATTTGGTTTCAAACGTGCTTATTTAATTCCATTTTAGAGTGAAATCAGATAAAATTACAATTCTATTTAAGTATTCTCCAGAAGTTAACTGAGCCCCCAAAGTGATTAGCCACAAAGAAATTTTAATTAGTTTGATGAAATCTGCCTTTTAAGCAGTTGGAAATTTAGAGATCCAAGAAAATGATCTGGGGTGTGTGTGTGTGTGTGTGTGTGTGTGTGTTTCCCTTCTTTAAAAAAAGAAAAGAAGCAAAACCCAGGGAATTAAAATGCTTTGTCTGAGAGAAGCAGAGAGGCAACTCCATGCCAGCGCAGCACAATTTGTATGAAACCATGTTCCTCCACAGTTATCTCTGTCTTAATGCATGTGTTGGTTTCCGGATTACAAAGAGGCTAAGGTAGGCGTGAGGCTGTAATGTGAATAATGGTATTAAAACAAACAATATGGATTATTGACACTGTATTTTACATAATGGCAGATAAAACAATGAGCCTTGCAGAGCAAATCTGTGCTGAAAAGGCACAACCTTATCACATTACCATGGATCGGTGTGACTTTCCTGTTCAAAGCAGGGTTCGGACCAGGGTTAGGAGCCAAGTTTTTTTTTCCTGGGTATATGCAAAGACTTCATTTCAGACACCTTGGGCTGGAGCAGCATGTAAATTGTCAGGAAAAAATATTGATACCCTGAAGCTACCAATAGAGCCAGTTGCACAGCCAAATGTGCCGATTTGGCAAAGCAGCTGTTTTCCCTGCTCAAGAAATTTTCATGTTGTGTTCCTGCTTAAGCAAGTCAAACAAGCATTACATCAGTGCCTTTTATATTATAACAAAACCTGAGGCTTTTGTGCAGATTGAAACAAAGCCTACTCAATATTTTCTCTTTTGGTGCTGATTATATCTTCCCTTGTTTTCTATTTACAAGGTCCAGAAATTGAGAATGACTAGCAGACACACAGTTATCCCACATGTCTGTGCTTTTAACTACCAATTAAAACAGAGAGAGAGAGAGAGGTCAGGATTCAGGCAGACAGAAGACAGAGCAGGTTCTAAGAATACAATGCTGGTTGTTTGTTCCTTTGTCTCTACAGGGATAGAACCAGGAGGGTAGCAATGTCTACTAAGCTCACTATCGTTATATTATCAGCACATGGAAAAGTGCCTGGCAGATTTCTGAATTTAAAATTGCTAATGTCTAGGATAGAAAAAAGTAAATTGTATCAAGTTGTCACTGTGGGTTTAGATCATTACTTTTAACTAGGAAGGTTAATTCTGGGAGGATGAAATGTCACAAAATGAAAAAGGAAAACTCCTCTCTTTCCTACTTTCTCTGAATAAATGGCTTTCTAGTTGAGTCCCCTAGCCAGGTTGGAAAACGGTCCAGACCAAATGTTTCCTAGAGCATCCCTCATTCTTAATTTATTCATTCATTTAATACATATTTATTATGTATCTACTATGTGTCAAACACTCTAATATGTGCTGAAGATTTAAATGTGCAGATGTGATCTTTGACCCAGGTGATGCTAATATTCATGGAGAATGAACATAAAATAATAAATGAGGGGTGTAATAAAACCAAAAGACAGACAGACAGGAAGGCTGAATCGTAACTCTCAAGACAAAAGCCTTCAGGTGGGTTCACTGCAGGCATGCTAAATTCTTTCCTTCTAAAAAATTAACTCATAACAGGTGGGAAAGTTAAAAGATCTCCACTGTTTGCCATAGATGAGTACTTTCTAGAATAAAGCTTTTACTGACAACGTTGCTTTAGAAAAAGACTAAATAAATAAATAAATAAATTTTTAAGAAGTGATGAGATAGCTTCTGTTTTTATTTTGATCTTTTGGTCTGAGCAGACGGTGGTCTGTTGGCTTTGGTTTCTACCTGCATGAAATCTCACTGTCAAACTCTTGTCACTTCCCAAACTACTTTTTATTAGATACTGTGCTGTTATACATACATTATCTCATTAAGTTTAGTTTAATTTAAATTAATTAATTAAATTTTAATGACGTAAGCCCCATGCCCAAAGTGGGGCTTGAACTCGCAATGCTGAGACCAAGAGTTGCCAGCTCTACCAACTGAGACAGCCAAGTGCCCCTATCTCATTAATTTTTAAAAATATACTGTAAGTTAGACATTTCTATTCCTAATATACAGAAGATGGAATTAGGGCTCAGAATACTTAAAAAGTCAACATTTCACATCTAGTAAGAGTCAGAGGCAGTATCACTCAATGACCTATGACCTTCCAAACTGAACTAATGCTCTTTAATAAGGTGACCAAGTCCATGCTTATTCTGCTTTGGTATCAATAATTGTTGCATACTTACACTTTCTCCAACTTGGGCACTTTAGTTTTTGTGTCACTATTTCTATGGGCAATTACCATTACGGGATTTAAGCCAGAAATTCTGTTTTTGTAGATATAGGTATCACTGAAAAATATGTTGAAATGCAATGTTCTGAGCTCCAGTTTAATCTACTAAACAAGAATTTCAGGGAGTAGAATTCATGAAGCAACACATTTACCAATAATCGGGTCATTCTAATGCAAGTGATCTGTGAACCACATGTTGAGCCACATTACTCAATTATTTTAAGATGGTTTTTGGAGTGACTCCCACGGTGGCATAGGATTGTTACATTATCTGAATGTTCTCAGTAGCTCAAGGATAGAGAATCTACAATCAACTTTAAAATCAGGCTTTATAGGACTTTTAATTTATGATTTCAACATATATTTACTGAGCACCTAATAGGAACCAGATGCTGGCAATAGAGATCAGAGAGCAAAAGAAATAAAGTTATCTGCTTACACAAAGCTTGCATTTTAATCATGAAAAACAGAAACTAAATAGATACAAATAAAGTAAGAAAGCATCAAGTGACTCCAAGTGCAAAGAAGGAAATGAAACTTTGTGAAGAGGGCTTGGTGATGGTGGTGGGGGGTGGGGTGGGAGGTGGCTATGTTTGAATGAGTGGTCAGGGAAGCCTTCTCAGGGGAAATGGGCATTCAAGTTGCAATCTTTGAGGTAAGAAGGCATTGGGTAAGAACCAGGCACAAGGGAGAGAGAAGGGAATACCTAGTGTGTAGGGGACTTGGTGGGAAACCAGCTTGGCACCAATGGGGAACCAACAGAAGATAATGTGGCAGGTACAATCAGGGGAGATAGCAAGTACACTGAGAAAAGTACAAGAGGGAGGCTAGAGGGAAATCATGCAGGATTTAATGGGAGATCTGGATTTATTCTAAGTAGAATGGAGGACACTGGAGGATTTTAAGCAAGGTAACAAGATGGCTTGCTATGTAATTCTTTGGAATAACACGTGTAGATAGATTTATTGCACTGAATGGGATTGTATGTCATTCATCTATGAGTCAATCTTTCTCCATGTCTTCCTACCAAGAAACTAATTATTATACTTTCTCTTATTAGTGATGGGAAGCTTTTTACCTTCATGTATTGGTTCACACCTTGCTCAAATCCAGCTACATTTCTAATCCCATCTTCTTAGAATTTTAAGATTTTCAGTTGTCCATGTCATTCATGTGTTCATAGATCTTGATTGCGGTAACTGACTTTGAGGAGTTAACGTAGAAAATGTGGTTGCTTGTTCCTTGCTTGTCTTGAAGAGATCCTGGAACCATGATGGGGAAGGACTCCATCATATGTGGACTCCATCTGATGTATATCTTTCTCCTGCTGTTTTTACTTTATAAAGTTTGCTGTAATAAATTTTATCCATGAGTATAACATGGTATTGGTTACTGAATTTAAGTTTGAATAACACCACTGAAACAGTGCCTAATGTTTGTTTCAGCTGATAGAAGTATTATAGTGATTTTAATCTGTTTGTTAATTGATCTTGACTCTCATTCACTAACAACTGCTTTCTTTATTCTCCTGTTAATACCACCATAGTCTAGTTTTATCTATAAACATATAAAGGAAATACACACACACGTGCATGGACAGAGATTTACACTTATTTACATATGTAAATTATAGTTAAGTATATGTTGCATAATAAAGAATTTGACCGGCTTCTGTCCTTCGTTACTGGGGGTAAGATTTTAAATCTTTGAAATTTCCCAAATAATGTGTATTTTGGTTATGCATGACATTTGGATCACACCTCAGTTTATGCTAAAAAGACAACTCAGGATGGAGTCTGGTCACCAGAAATACCAAGCTTATACTTAGAGGATTAGGGTTTTGGGCCAGCTTCCCTTCCAGAGAGGAGTGGAAGTGGGTGGTTGGAGTTTCAGTTCAACAAAATGGCCAATGATTCCATCAACAAAAGAGCCCTGTAATTAAATCCCAAAAAGAAATCCCACAAAGAGCCCTCAACCCAAAAGCTTGGGGAAGCTTCTTGGTTGATGAACACATCGATGTGCTGAGAGAGTAAAGTGCTCTGTTGGGAAGAGGGCCTGGAAGCCCTGCATTTGGGACCCTTCCAGATCCCACCCTATGTGTCAGTTGATTTCAGTTGGCTGGTCCTGATTTGTATTCTTTGTAATTGAAAACACTTTCCTGACTTCTGTGAGTCATTCTAGTGAATTATTGAACATGAGTGGGAGTCGTGGGAACTTCTTAGTTCTGTAGTCAGTTGATCAAAAGCAGGTGGCCTGGAAACCCCCAACTTCACTGCTGGCATCTTAAATGAGGGAAGTCTTAGTGGGGACCATGTTCTTTAACCTATGGTAGTTTGATGCTAACTCCTACCAGTTACTTTCAGAATTGAACTGCAGTGCTCCAGTATACATATATGAAAGATGAAGTTCTGGTACCCTGAACGATATATGTAATACTAAGATAATGCTTTGTTTATAATGTCCAATATTTCACATATGTTTTAAAAAGTTGTTCAAGACTCGTTGAGAACAATATGCAATGAAGCCTAGATTGGCTCTGTCCATGGTAGAGATTTATACCCAGTGCCTTTCACTTCTTACTTGAATTTAATTACTCAGTGATTTTAGCACTTATTAAATGATACATATATAAGGTGCCAAAGAAAGCATTCTTTTTAAAACAAATGTTTATTAGTTAATTTGAGACAGTGGGGGGGGGGTGCGGGGGAGAGGGACACAGAGAGAGGGAGAGAGAGAATCCCAAGCAAGCTCCACACTCAGAGCAGAACCCAACATGGGGCTCGATCCCAAGAGCCTGGGATCATGATCTGAGCCAAAATCAGGAGTCGAATGTCCAACTGACTGAGCCACCCAGGTGCCCTCCAAAGAAAGTATTATATACAAATTCAGTGGTCATTTCATATTGGCTATTGTCCAACTCTTTTGGTAGCTCAAATTATATCTTATTAGCACAGACTTTGAGAAAGTAAATCCTCTAGTGATGAAAAAAATCCCATTTTTAATACCTGTTCTGAAAATATACTACCCTCAGTGGAGGACCCCAATAAGATCACAGAAGTTGTGATCACCATAGACACATACTATAAATGGATTTGTCTGTGCTCTCAATTCTCTTCTCACTCTGCTCCCCACAGCCCTACATCCAAGGGCAAAAAAATGTTTTTCTGGCATTGGGATTGGGGATTTTAGGACTTATTTTATGAAACCATAAGTGCTTCACCAAAATAATGAAAGAATGGGTGTTAGAGACATGGATATTTGGCAGGAGGAAGGCATTTGGGATTAACAAACATGAATAGGGATAGGGGGGTAAATTATTACCAGTATCTGGGGAAGGACTTCAGCTATTATTTGGATTAGGTTCCTTTTGTATAGTTGACAATTCTTTTATGAACAAAAAACTGGTTTCTTTGGAATTATTTTTACCTTTATTTCTTTCCATCTTTGGTGTTTCTACTCATTTACATGATTGGCCTAGAGAACAATTTATCATCCCTCTTTTACACATCTGATTTTCTAAAGGTCGCCTGGCAAGTCAGGGATGACATTGGGCATATTCTCTTGGGTAGCTTCTAATAATTGCACTTCCTCCCCAATGCTTTGGGTGTCTGGCACATTTGTAATTGACAGAAGGATAACAATGCAATCTGGCTGGTTTCCAAGGCCACCCTCATATGGAATTGGATGGTATGGGGGTGGCTAAACTGCCTATATCTATCACTATGAGGAAGAGAATTTTAAAAATCCAAAACAAAGAAATTCTCTGATTGGATCATTGTTTGTTTCTTTAATGAAAAAACTCACACATTTAGTTAACCAAGAAGCCAGAGAAACAAACTGCAAATAGCAATAGAAATGTGAATGCTACTTAATCTCTCGCTAGCTAGCTTTAGAAATGCCCAGTCTAGAGGCGCCTGGGTGGCTCAGTCAGTTGAGCATGTGACTCTTGATTTCAGCTCAGGTGATGATCTCATGACTCCTGGGTTCGAGCGCCACACTGGCCTCCATACTGACAGTGTGGAGCCTGCTTAGGATTTTCTCCTTGCTCCTCCCCTGTGTGACTGTGTTTGCATGTGTGTGCTTTCACTCTTGTACTCTCTCTCAAAATAAATAAATAAACTTAAAAAAAAAAAGAAATGCCCAACCTGTTTCTGTGTATGACACCCTATTCTTTCACTAGAATTTGTGCACAGAGAGACAAATCTACCTGCAGGTAAAGGCTATGGGCAGGTGTAGTGGTTTCTGAGTGGCATTTAACCAGGCTGATTCACATAAGCATGCCTGTCTCTGGAATGATCTAGGGATGCCAAAGTGGAAAGGATTCCACCTGTCACATCTGTGATTAGAGTGGGGAAAAAAAGGATCAATGATCCTCTCCTTTAAAATGTGGATAAAATAAGAAAAGTATTTCTTCAGCACTAAGTGTCAGCCAGGTAATTTACTAACAGACACAGAAGATATTGAAATTATTGTTGTGCATCCTTTGACAATCTTGTATTAGTTTATTAAAAGACATCAAACTTTTTGTTTAATATGAAGGATTCTTGTTGTTTTATATAACTCAAGGTATTATGATAATGATGAAAGAATTTTTATTCTGCTTCTGAAATAGTTAATTATGAACAGGTAACTACATAGTGTAGATTTTAAAAATTAGAATATTTTTTATTTGCTGAACGTTTGGGTAGAAGATAAGTATACAAAAAATCTAATTAATTATACCTTTTGGAATTGGGTCAATTATATACTATATATACTATTACAGTGTATATGTAATATATAGTATATAATACATAGTCTTTCAAACTTACCAAAGTACTTTTATGTTCTAACTGTTGAACATTTCTCCACCCATCTGGTATGCATGCCAGTCTGAATGTTCTTGCCATGTGGCCCTGCCGTGGATTTGATCTGGGCCATGTGGCTTGCTTTGGCCAATAGAATGAGGTTAGGGTACATGTATGCATAATTTGTGCTTAGACCTCAGGATGTCTTATGGGTTTTTCCTTCTGTCCTTGGGCTTCAGCCACCATCATGTAGAGGACATCCCTAGACTAGCCTATTGGTTCCAGGAGATGGATGAGGGACACATGGAGCAGAAATGTCCTACAAAGCTCTCCCAACCAAGCCCAACCTAAGCAGAAACCTCAGCTGACCTACAACTGCATGAACTGTAATAATAATGAATTGCTTTTGTGAGCCCCTGAATTTGGGTATAATTTGCTATGCAGCAAAAGCTAGTGATTCTGCAGCATGTAAGGCTGGAGCGTTGGGCCGTTCATGGTTTCTTAAACTCAATACAGAGATTACAAATGGTTAAATGGCTTACTCAAAATCACTTGTAATTCAGCATTCCACTGGGCTATAAATGCATCTCTTGCTTTCAAACCCCCATGTTCTTTTACTCTGAGAAGCCCTTCTAGAAACTGAGCATGATTGTTTTTAAAGTGTATTAAACCTCAGGGAGGACATCTATTATTGTGACCCAGCCTCTCTGCTGCCTCAGCTATCTTGTTCCTGGAGTGGAGCAAAGCCGTGTGATCTATGCTGTGAAAAGCACATTTCTACATGCCCCTTTCCAGGTATGGTGCTCTATCTCTGTGATACACACGTCTTGTTCTGAGCATACTATACAGGAATTGATTGGAACATTTAATTTTGAAAATGGCTGAAAAAAGAAGTGAGTCATGATACAGTGGTAAACACTTTAAACATCCCCTCCCTGTTTCCCAAATTTAACACTTTCCTGAGCTGTGATTAAGAGCTGTTACACTGAAGGGATGAAGACAGACTGGCCTTCTGGTTCATAAATCCGTCTTTACCAGCTGAGGCTTGGAAAGTCCCACACAGCTGGAAACATTAATTAAGTCTGCCCTTATAAGAAATTCCTCAAGACTCTCTCCTAATGCCATACGTAAAGTTTTTAAAAGGAACAACCAAAGATACAGAGTTGAGGCAAACTGAGACAACTAATATTCATATAAGGAAGAAAAATTCCCTACAGTAGAGTACTGGAAATCCATCAGAGTCCAACCTCTGTCTAGACTTCATTTATGTTTGACAGAGTGGGAGGGATTGCTGTTTACTTTTTCATTTAGTTTAATTTTTTAAAATTATATTTGCTGGCGGGGGTGCCTGGGTGGCTCAGTGGGTTAAGCGTACCATTCTTGATTTCGGCTCAGGTCATGATCTCACAGTTTGTGGGGCTAAGCCCACGTTGGCCTCTGTGCTCACAGCTTGGAACCTGCTTGGGATTCTGTCTCTCCCTCTCTCTCTGCTCTTCTCTCTCCCCCCCCTCACTTTCTCTCTCTTTCTCTCAAAACAAAAAAACTTAAAAAAATTATTTTCTGGGGGCATTTATGAGGGAGACTCTTATTTATTCCCTGTTGAGGTCTCTGAAGATACATTTTGAGGCAGAAACCAGTAAAGCGACTTTGGCATCTTCTAACGTATTTTGCAGATTCAGCTAATTCAGCAGGCCCCCATGGAAGGCTTTTAATAATTGGGCTTCCGAAGTTGTGTGTGCACTGACAGGTAATATTCATGCACATAAATTTGACAATAACAATCTTATTGCTCTCGTGGTTTTACTACCACCTACATGCTGATGGCTCTTAACTTTTTAATTCTAGCAGAGACCTCTTCTGTGAGTGTCAGACTTCTAATTCAGCTGCCTTTTCGCCATCTGCATGAGAATGCCCCAAGGCACCGCCAAATTAACATAGGCAAATCTAAATGTATCCTATGCTTCCTACTACCTTTTCTTCCTAGATTTCCCAGTCTCAGTTAATGGCCTCATCATCCACCCAGTCACCTAAGTTATCATTCCAGGTATCATCCTGGATGCATTCTATTTCTAGACTCTTCATTCTTCATGGGCACAAAGCCCTGTCAATTTTACCCCATAAGTATTTCTGAAATCTGTCTCATTTAAAATTCCTAGCTTCCCAACATTTCTCAAAAGAAGTATTGCACCTTTAGTCCTACACTAGCTCAGATCTCTCTTTAAGGAAATGAAAGCTGACCAAGGGGCTGTCACAACTGAACAGCTTCCAATATTCTATATTCTTTTTTAAAATTTTTTTATTACATTTATTTATTTTTGAGAGACAGTGAGACAGAGTGTGGCGGAGGAGAGGCAGAGAAAGAAGGAGACACAGAATCCGAAGCAGGCTCCAGGCTCTGAGCAAGCGTTCAGCACAGAGCCCAATGTGGGGCTCGAACACACAAACCATGAGATCATGACCTGAGCTGAAGTCGGACGCTTAGCGAACTGAGCCCAGGTGCCCAGGTGCCCCCCAATATTCTATATTCTAAAATTCAGTTTCCTTACCATGATCTTAAAGGGCTTGAGTAGTGTGGTCACTGCCTTTCTGTCAAGCCTCATCTGCATACAGTGGACTGGAAGCTGACTGAGTTCCTGTCCCAGCTTTGCTGCTCACTGGTGTGTAACCTTGGGCAAGTTTCTCCACACCTTTTAGCTTCAGTTTCCTCTTCTGTAAAAGGAGATTATAGTACTACTTACCTTAAAAGGTTGTTATGAGCATTAAGGAGTTAATATAGTAAATAATTTAGGATACTACTTGATAAACAATAAGCACTCTAAATATTCCTCAGACCTCAGCTTTGTACCTTAGACATTCTGGTGTATTCGTCGCTTGCTGCATGAGCCATGTTGTATCCTATGTTCACACCTTTCCTGAAAAACTGCTTCCTTTGCCTGTGTTAACATTTTTCTTTCTTCAATTAAATATCTCCAATTAATGCTTCATTTCATCATTGAGTCATTTGGTCATGCCTTCATTCATTCATTGAACTATAATTTATTGAGTAGTGATTCAATAAAAGGTGACTACAAACAATATGGCTCTCTGACCTCAAGGAGTTTGTGGGAAGATGGCATTGGCAGATGGATGAACATATAATCAGGGTCACTTAATTAGAGAAGAGTATGTGTTTGGTGATGAAAAGACTAGAGAATATGTGAACATACATGAGGAACACTAATAAGTCTGGAGGAGGCATTTCACGTATTCTCTCCTCTAGGAAGTTGGTGAGAGAGAGCGATCTCTCTTCTTTATATAAAGCCACTAATCTCATCACCCTCATGACTTCATCTAACCTAATTATCAAAGGCATCACTTCCAGATATCACCACATTGGGAGGGGGCAGCATATGAATCTGGGGGGGGTGGGTACACAATTCACTCCATAGCACCTGGCTAACCTCTCCCAGAAATCTTACCTTAACTTACTGCATATGCATTTTCTTTTCTGCTCTTCCTTTTGGAATGCAAGTGACTTGGAACGCAATCCCTGCATCTTTTGGCTCTGTGACTCCAAGGCCAGATACACTTATAGACACACAGTAAGTGTGCAACAAATATTTGTTGAACCAAACTGGGGTGTTCATACAAGGTGGTGGTGTTGGCAACATTGTCTTATCTGAGGCTAAACTCCATAACATCTGTTAAAGTGGATGCCTCAGAAAATGTATTGTAATCTTTAAATGACTTTGAGCAAATCATTACCCCATCTCCCACATTGAGCTTCAGTTTTCTCATCTGTAAGAATTAGCCATCTTCGAGTGAATAACCAAAGGCCTTTCCATGTCTCTGATTCTGGGATTTGACCCTCTGGACAAACTCTTCTGTCCTCTCGTAATCAGTGTCCTTTCTCCTTTTCCCTTTCATGGAACTTCCCCACTCGTTACTCCAGATTTTCTTCCCACTTCTGTCACCTCCCCTCCTCAGTCTCCTTTGCTGGTTTCTTTGCAGGGTCCTCCTCTCAGTTTTCTTCCAGGACCAGGAGAGTAAACTAAGACCAGAGGCCAAATCTGCCCCTGCAGAGAGAGTTGTACTGGAACACAGCCACACCCATTCATTGACTATTGTCTCTGACTGCTTCCAAGCTACAATAGCAGAGTTGAGTACTCATGACAGAGACAGTCTGTCCTGAAAAGCCTAAAATACTTGCTATCTGGTCCGTTACAAAACGAGTTTACCAACCTCTGTTCTAGGAGATCTCATCCTGTCCCATGGCTTTGATTATTATCTACATTCTAATGATTCATAAGTTTCTGTCACCAACTTTGATTCTCCCCTGAGCTTCACCTTCGTATGTGCAACTGTTAATTCCATGTTGCTACTTGATCTTTAATAGGCATCTCAGAATAGGGTTGCACAGAAGAGGATGACGCTGGGGCCAGGCCTTGGCTTTGAATCCCGCTTTTACTAAGTACTAGTAGTGTGGCCTCTGCAAGTTATTAACCATTCTCTGCCTTACATTCCTCATGTGTTCAATGAGGATGATGATCATAGTAACATCGCATAATGTTGTGATGTTGACTGTATTTATCAATATATGTAGAGCACTGAGGACACTGGTTGTGGACTCAGATTTCGGGAGTTAATCACTGACCCTCACTTTCCCTCGTACTCCACATAGAGCATATCAGCAAGTTCTCTCAAGTCTACCTTTAAAATATTTATTACTCAGCATTTTCACTGTTACTATTCTACACTAAGCTACTATGATTTCTCACCTAAATTCCAGGATCTTCTGATTATTGTTTCTGTATCCTTTTTGCATCCCTTCTATGTTACCTAGTTCTCCACCCAGCAGCAGTGTAATCTTTTAGAAATATAATTTTATCACATCACTCCTTTGCACAATATCATCTAATATCTTCCCAACACACTCGGAATAAAATCCAAACTCCTTACCATTGAACTACAAAGCCCTATATGTTCTGTCGCTGACTTTCCTCTGAACATTCTCCTCCATTATTCTCCCTGTTATCCTGTCCTTTCCAGTCCTCCTCAAGCATGGAAAGCCTGTCTATGCCTCAGAGACTTTAGACTTGATGTTCTTCTGTCTGGACTGTGTTTCCTCCAGATATTCTTATAGCCCATTCCCTTATTTAAGTCAAGTCTCTACCTAAACGTCACATCCTCAGAGTATCCTTTCCTGCTTTCTCTATTTAAAATCTACCTTCTTTCTGGGCACCTGGGTGGCTCAGTCAGTTAAGCGTCTGACTTCAGTTCAGGTCATGATCTAAGAGTTCGTGAGTTCAAGGCCAGCATCGGGCGCTCTGTTGTCAGAGTGGATCTTCGGATCCAGAACTTCTGTCTCCCTCTCTCTCTGCCCCTCCCCCGGCTCGCGCATGTTCACTCTCTCTCTCTCATAAATAAATAAACATTTACAAAATTTATTAAAAAATAAAAGAAATAAAATCTACTTTCTTTCACTGTCTATTCCCATTGACTACTTCTTTGGTCTTTATAGCACTCATCACTAAATCATGTTGCGTTATGTATTTATTGAATTATTTGTTTACTGTGTTTACTGTATAAGCCCCAAGATGAGAGTGATTTTGTTTCTTGGTCACTATTGTATTTTTGGTGGCTAGATGAGTATATGTCTTTTTGTATGCAACCAATAAATACATGTCATGTGAATGATAAGATCACTCTCTTCTCTAACAAATTCAGATAATAAAGTATATACATCTCTCAAAACCTGATAGAGATTTTTAGCATCATGCCACAAAGGAGAAACCTGAAAATTTATACAACATGATAAAAAAAGAACACACAATTTTATACCACCTGTCCTGACAACTATTTTCTCTGAAAAGATTATTTCAGACCCTTAGACAAAGTATTAAGCTTTAATCAGTACTAGATCTACTCTGAATATTTTTTGTTCTGTCTTCCTCCATCTATTTTTTATTGTATGCACTGTATTTTGCTGAAATTGGGACTACACTGTGACAATAAAAAGTCTTTGTTTTTATGTTTAAGGAATTCTCCCCCAAATGTCTTGCAGTTCAAAACGAGAATTACAACGTAAAAATGTCTAACTTGCCCTAGTACAGCCAATTTTTAGACATGCCTCTAATCCTTCTCTCATCTCATCCTGCCATTTCTGAAATATGTGGGGAATCAAACTGAAAATAAGATTTCTCAGGGCTCAGATGAGAGTCCATGAACGAACTGTGATTCGGCCTCAGGAGGACCTGACATGCACTCATTTTGTGCATCTGTGAAAAATTGTTGCAAGGGTTCTATCAGAGCAACATTTTCTTTTGGAAATAAACCCAAACCCCTAGATTTGCATTTTAACCATGATAGTTCTTTCTTCTTTGACTTCACTAGTAACACCTTTTGTTATGAAAAAGCAGCCAATACAATTTTGTGAAAATAAGAATAAAATATCTCTATAATATCACCTCCCAAAGATGGTCAGTTAACATTTTAGTGTATTTCCTTACAGTATTGTTTCTCTGAACAGATAAAATACACCTTTTTCATCATATAAGACCAAAATGTGGGGCGCCTGCGTGGCTCAGTCAGTTAAGTATCTGACTCTTGATTTCAGCTCAGGTCATGATCTCACAGTTGGTGGGTTAGAGCCCCATGCTGTCAGTGCTTGGGATTCTCTCTCTCCCTCTCTCTCTGCTCCTCCCCCATTCACAAGCACCTTCTCTCTCTCTCTCTCTCAAAATAAATAAGCCAATGTGAAAAGAAGACCATAATGCTATCCAAATAGGATCATGTTATATTTCCTGTTTAGTAAACTACCTCTTAAATATAACCATTCATCGTGAATATTTTCCAGGATGTGACATATTCTTAGACAACATAATTCTAATACCTGCATAAGGTTTTGTTGTGTAGCTGTATCATAATTAAGTTGTATGTTGTAGAACTAGGTTGCTTCAGTCCTTCTTGCCATGTTGCTTATAACAGATGTGTTGTTTTATGTCCTCCCCAGCATTACTTCTTTGAGGACGCTACCACTCCCTTAATTCTGGAGACATGTCAGTAATCATCCATTGGCCATCCCTGGCTACAGTGACCTTGGCTTAACGAATATTTTATCTCCTGGGAGAAGCAATTTGCCTAATATTGAGAACATACCAGATATAAGAGCCCATCCAGGGAATGGTATGTAGATATTAGGGACGAGTTGGAAGGAAGGGGAAACTGTTCCTTTGCCTTCGTGTTGCTCATCATAATAAAGTAAGATCTCTTGGGAGAAACCCACCTGTGGTTAGGGACAGAGACGATAATGCAACAGTGGAGATTGTTTGAGAAGTTAAAGAAGAGAAAATGAGCCCTCAGTTTTGGAATCGAGCTATGCCTAAAGCTGTAACAGTCCTGGATTTCATCCTTCCATGAGCCGATACATTCTTTTACCTCTTATTATTATTATTTTCACTTAAACTAGTTTGGGTAGTTTCTCATACTACCTAAGTAATAATTTTAATACTGTAATCTGCTACATTTTCCATGAACAAACGTGAATCTCTTCATTTCATTGAACGGTGTTATTATTTTGATGCACAATTTGATGCACAGTATCTGCTTAACTTGATAATGATGTCCTTAAAGAAATCCGGGAAATACATAGCTCATAGCTATATTATTTTTTATACTGTCTTTTCAACACACAATAGGTTTTACTCCTACAGGCCACTCTTCAAGAGATGGTTTGGTTCCTTCAGATGCGTACAGCACATGTAAATGTACAATAGATTTGTAGAGTAGATTACCAAATGATTGAATTTGCTGCATGAGGAGCCCCAAGAGTTTCTTTTAAAAGGTGCATTGATTCCCTCAGGTTATGCTCAAACACTATATGAAACACTTTGAAATGCACACTGTTCTCTTTGGTCCTTCAATTTTATATGGTCATAAAAAACTGCACCGTGTTTGTTTCAATTTTTCAACATGAAATGGTAAGCTGGACTTTAAAAACATGAATTGTGCTCCCCAGGAAGGAACTATAAAGCCCCACTGAGATTTAAACATAGAAGATGGAACTATTTGCTAGGTTTTTGGGTTTGAATTCTAGGTATCTACAGAAATTCTGACAGTTTGACAAAAGCATAATTTGCAGGAGTTAGAAAGCTTTCGACCTACAGGATCATATTCAAGGCCATAAATACAGTGTTTTAGGTCTCACACAAAGAGAAAAAGGAGAAAGGCTTTCATATCCTATTTTCACATTCCATTCTCCACCATCAGTGGGTAGCACTCACCATGTTTTTCCTCCATAGCGTTCTAAGAATGCTAAAGCTTTCCTGAGAGTGTTCAGGAAAGTGAGACTTCTGTGATTGACTAAGAGGCAAAGAAAAAGGAAATCCCATGAGATTTAGTTTTAGTCATAAAGTTTAGGTCCATTTCAATATCAGAATCAATATGGGGCGCCTGGGTGGCGCAGTCGGTTAAGCGTCCGACTTCAGCCAGGTCACGATCTCGCGGTCCGTGAGTTCGAGCCCCGCGTCAGGCTCTGGGCTGATGGCTTGGAGCCTGGAGCCTGTTTCCGATTCTGTGTCTCCCTCTCTCTCTGCCCCTCCCCCGTTCATGCTCTGTCTCTCTCTGTCCCAAAAATAAATAAAAAACGTTGAAAAAAAAAAATTAAAAAAAAAAAAAAGAATCAATAGCATCACAACAGCTAATTAATAAGGCAGTTGTCAAAACAAAGTCTAAATAAATGGCTACAAGGCAGTCGACAGGGTATAACAAACTATCATAATGGATTGTTCCACTCTAATTTCAGCATACCGACCAACATGCTTGTCAACTATAGCAATTTTTTCTTATTGCAATGAGTTTATTTGGGTATATCCCTTCTTGATATTCCGTTTTTTCCCCTTGATGTTCTACCAGTTTGTTAGCTGAGTCAAATCTACTACTGTCATAAGCGTCATTCTGGCAGGCTGCTGTATGTGTAGTTACCAAGAGGGCCCATCCTATTCAGGGCTCCATTCAGTAGGGGCCAAGCAGTGCCCACAGCCTCAGAGGAAGACCATCCTTCAGTAGGACATCTTGTCTCCAATGGCATGAGTCAAGGGGGAACTCAATAATTCTTCTTCCTTCTAGCAAGGCCCCCTTTATCACTCTTTCTCCTCAATGCTAGCAATCTCTTCATCCTTCTGCCTTGGGACCACCAGGGGCTAATGAGTATGACTCTTGCTGGATTCAGGTTGACCATCCTGGGATGTTTAGGATTTTCACATTGTTGCTCATCATCAGATTCTATCCCCATTGCCTGTTGTGACTCTAATCTTTCCTGCCCCATCTCCTAAAACCCTTTCATGGAGCTCTAGGTTAATCATCAGCAAGCACATATTCTCAGGCTCATCAGCAAATGTTTGCTCGTTTTTTGCTCAAAAATCTACTCTCTGCTGATGGCACTACTTTTCCTGAAGCAATTTCAAGGGAGTGGTTTATTTTTCTCCTACAATTTTCCTGTCAAGGCATCTGGAGGCATAATACTTGTCTTACTGCTCTGCAATGCCACTTTCAGACCATTCTTCCCTGAACATTCCTCCTTATTTTACATCCACTGTCAGATTACCCTCCCTCTTTCTTTGGAAAATTTTTCTCCTGGTATATTTCACTTCCTTTGACACTATTGATAAGGTAATTCTTTTTTTATAGGTTTATTTATTTATTTTTGAGAGAGACAGAGAGAGAGAGAGAGAGAGAGAGTGCACACACATGTGCACACAAACAGGAGAGAGGCACAGAGAGAATCCCAAGCAGGCTCCACGCTGTCAGTGCAGAGACTGATGTGGGCTCCACTCACGAATCTTGAGATCATGACCTGAACCAAAATCAAGAGTTGGACGCTTAACTGATAGAGCCACCCAGGCATCCGAGATAATTCTAGATAATTTCTGTAGCCACACATAAGATCTTTCCAATGTCCTCATCTTAACTTCTTGATCTTCTCTGCTCCAGTGATTCTGTCCAACACTCTATCTCAGGCACTCTATTATCACTGCCATATGCTTGACCAGGACACTTACCAATAATGGCATCAAACTCCATTCTATTTTTCAATTCCCTTCTTGTAGTACTTAAGCTCCAATAACACTTCAGCCCCTCCAGAATATCTAATGCCTCGATCTATCAATTTGGCATTGTTCTTCCCTGCCTTCCCAAGCCCTCTCCTCCTGCTACATTCCACTCATATTTCATGGTCAGTTACTATTACCTTTTATAATTAATCTATTATTATAGTCATTCTCTTCAAATATATCACCCCTCTCTACTCTCTTCGCAAAACCACATCCCTGGTTAAGTCTATCTCTTTGAGTACTTAATGCCTCCACCAGTACTGCTGAACTTGGCTGGAGAAAACACAAAATATCCTGACTGATCTCATTTTAAATTCATCAATTACCGCAAGTTGGCCTTTGTTGCTGCTGGCCAAACATAGTATATACCCTTAACCCCTTCTTTCTTAGTCTCTAGTCAGTGCCTCTCAAACTTTAATAGGCAAAAATAAAATCAACTGAAGACCTTATTGAGATACCCATTCTAATTTTGTAGGTGTGTAGTGGAACCTGAGAATCTGAATTTCTAGTAGCCTCCTAGATAATAATGCTGCTGGTATATCAAGAAGTTGATATGGAACTTCTGTGGAACGCTTGGGTGGCTCAGTGAGTTCAGCGTCCAAGTTCGGCTTAGGTCATGATCTCACAGTTTGTGAGTTCAAGCCCCAGGTAGGGCTCTCTGCTGATAGCTCAGAGCCTGGAGCCTGCTTTAGATTCTCTGTCTCCCTCCCTTCCTGCCCCTCCCCTGCTCACATTCTGTCTTTCTCTCTCTCAAAAATATATATGTTAAAAATTTTTTTAAAAGAAGGAATGGCCCAATAATGATTATAGATCCTTCTTTCCTTTCTCAAAATTCCATTATGTTTTCCCCATGATCACTCTCAAACTTTGACTGACCTTGCCTCCTACTTTACTAGAAAATTGAAGAAATCACAGTAGAAATCCTGTAAGCATTGCTCATCATACTTTCCTACAGTCCTGCAATTGGGGTCATGCACTTACCTTATCTCCCATTAGTAAGGATGGACTATTCAGGGTCCTCACCAATGTCAAACCCTCTACTTTATACACTAAATCCAGATCCCATTCTTTCTATTCTGCTCTCTCAGGTTGCCCTGGCAATTCTCCCCTCTCAGTTTTAAAATATCTATTGGACCATTCCCACAATCATATAGATACACTGCCATTTAGCCTTTATTAAAGGAAATTCTCTCTCTGGACCTCACTTCCCCCTGAAACTATCACCTAATATTTTTTTCCTTGAAAAGATAACTATATGCCTTGTGACCGATTATTCTACATCCATCTCTCTTTCCACTACTACAGCCAGGTTTTCACTCCGTCGCTCCATCATAACTGGCCTCTGAATGCTAACAATGACCCCACAGTTACTAAATCCAAGGTCATCTCTCAGTCTACCTATTATTCGCCACAAATGATCTCTCTCCTTGAAAAGTTTATTTGTTTTGCTTCCAAGACAGCTCACTTTTATAACTTGCCTCCTACCTTTCTAATCACTTATTTTCAGTCTCTTAGACTGGCTCTCCTTCATTTCCAACTCTTGCATGTAGTAAGAATCCAGGGCACAATCCTAGGACCTTTCTGTGCAATCTCCAGTCACTCCTAGGTGCTCTCACCGAGTAACATCCTTTTGAATACTTATCTGTGTCCTGATGTCTCCTCAATTTCTACCTTCTTCACAACCTCTCACCAGAAATCTGCATTTGTATGTCCCACTATTTGTCATTCCCACTTGAATACCTAAAAGGTGACCTGAATATTAGTGTAACTAAAACTGAGTTCATTATTTCTTCTTCTCAAACTACCTTTCCCCCTATCAAAACTTCTTTACCTACAGAGATTTTCCTGACAGGGGGGAAGAAAGAGAGACACAGAGAAAGAGAGACAGAGAGAGGGAATGAGAGCATCTTAAGCAGGCTCCATACCGAGCAAGGAGCCTGACATGGGCCTTAATCTCATAACCATGAGATCATGATGGGAGCTGAAATCAAGAGTCAGATGCTTAACCAAATAACCCAGCCAGGTGCCCCAATATCTCTTCTTTTAAAAAATTTTTTTTGATGTTTATTTATTTTTGAGAGAGAGAGAGGGACAGAGTGCGAGCAGGGGAGGGGCAGAGAGAGAGAGACAGACACAAAATCTGAAGCTGGCTCTAGGCTCTGAGCTGGCAGCACAGAGCCTGACAGGAGCTCGAACACAATAAACATGAAATCATGACCTGAGCCAAAGTCGGATGCTTAACCACCTGAGGCCACCCAGGCGCCCCCACCCCATATCTATTCTTTTAGTTCAGGCCCCAAACTTGGATACCTTCCTGAACTCTCCTCTTTGTTTTACACTCCATATTCAGCCTATCAGCAAATGCTCTCAATTCTAATTTTAGAACATAATTCAGAATTCATCCCATTCTCACTGTTCCTACAACCATCATCCTGAACCAAACCACTATGCCAAGATTCTTATAATGATCTAGTTAATCTCCTTGCCTCCACCTTGGCCAAATTTGTTTGACATAGTACCCAGAGTGATCTCCTTAAAAAGTTAAGTCAGATTCAGGTGCCTCGGTGGCTCAGTCTGTTAAGCATCCAACTTTGGCTCAGGACATGATCTCACTGTTCATGGGTTTGAGCCTCACATTGGGCTCTGTGCTGACAGCTCAGAGCCTGGAGCCTGCTTACAGATTCTGTGTCTCCTTCTCTCTGCCCCTCTCCTGCTTGCACTCTGTCTTTCTCTGTCTCAAAAATAAATAAACATTAAATAAATTTTTTAAAAGTTAAGTCAGATTCAGGGGGCGCCAGTTGCTTGTGGGTTTGAGACCCACATGAGGCTCTGTGCTGACAGCTCAGAGCCTGGAGCCTGCTTCAGATTCTGTCTCCCCCTCTCTCTGCCCCTGCCCCATGTACGTGCACTCTCTCTCCCTCCCTCTCTCTCTCTCTCTCCCCTAAAAAAAAATTAAAAAACACAAAACATTGTTTTAAAGTAAGTCAGGTTTTGTCAACTCTTTGCTTAAGCTCCTCCAGAGTTCTCACTGCAACCAGACTGAGGGTTCTATAATCTCAAGGTTGTACTTGTCCTCACCCTTGTTATATTTCTAGTATCATTGTCTTGCATTCTTTCTGTCTTGCCTTCTATTCCAACCATGTCAGCTCTTTGATGTCAAGGGCAGCTTAGGACCTAGACACCTGACTCCTCCAACGTGGAATGAGTTTCTTGAACCATCTGTCTGGCTCACTCTCTCACTTCCTTCTCAACTTGCTCACAATTCCTAGTCTCATTAAGGCATTTCAGGACTACCTTTACTAAAATTTCCTCCAACATGCCCTGATTTAAGCTCTTTATCTGCACTTATCACTGTCACACATCTTTTATTTGTATATTGTCTCTTTCTTCTACTGGAATGGAAGCTCAGTGACGGTAGTGATTGCTGTTGTTGTTTTCTGTTTATTATTGCTACCCTAGTACTTAGATCACACTCTGACATAGTGTAGAGAACTAAAAAGTATTTGATGAATCAACAAATCACCTTGAAACTTATGTAAAAAGAACTAAGATAAATAACTTATTTTTTGCATCTATCTTGTTTTGGGGGGCACTCTAGACAAATGCCAATAAGGTGTTAAGGAGAAAAAGATAGGGTTGTCACTTGTACTTCAGCTGTTTATCTCATGCTAACTTGAATACCCTCCTTGCTTTCTCTTCTATTCCTTTTTGTTTTTTTCCCCCTAGAAAACAAAATGGTGGACAAGAAGTAGCAGCCATGTTCAGCTTTGCTGAGGATGGGAAAATTGTACACACAAATGAATTTGCTTCAAACGCAACTCTCTAGGTGTTACAAGAACCTGTTGACATTATTACAGTAAAGCTACAAAAACTTGAAATCATCCTCTCCTTCCTGCAGCCCTCATGCCTGTATTAACCTCACCAGTATCAATCAGAGACATCTGCTCTAATATTTTACCCCTTACTCAAGGTTCTCTGGCTATGACCCTCATTCCAGTAGGAAGAATAAATGTCAGAAGCATGGGTTTTTACATTTGTGTAAACTCTTCTATTGTCAACATTTTACACAAGAAACTTTATTTGCTGAGAGAATTATTCACATGTCCTAATGAGCTTCTTTATCACTCTCAATCTTATAAACCTTTCCAAATGATAAATTTGTTGGAACTTGCTCCAGTTATAGTTCTCATTCACTTTCTCTTTCTGGCTCACTTCCTAGCATTCCCATTATACCTTGCTAAGGAGACCACAGGGTTCCCAAATTGCTGCTGAGTGCATAGTGTTTGTCTAATAAATATCATTTGAGGGCTTGAAGTGTGCACTGAATCATGGGATCTCAGGTTGTAAAAAACATCAAATCATCTAACTCTGACACTCAACCATGGTTTAATTTTTTTCTCTAATGTTCCCTTCTGAACGCCTCCTGTGATGGAGTGCATACTGCCTCTTGAAGAAATGCAAAGATAGGCCTGTTACAGAAGCCTTCTATCTTCAGCGGTGACCTCTGTTCCTTTCGTTTATAACATTTGTCCTGGTTTAGCTGCCTGGCAGTATAGCACAAGAGAAAAAGACTTGGATTCAGAACGAGGTGGCCTGGAGTCTAACTGAATGATTTGAAAGTTTGTTTTGGACTCTACACTTACCTGTTGAGTTTCACTTTCTGAGTCTATTCAATGAACTGAAGTGGACTAACTGCTTCAACAATACACTTCAATGTGTCTAATGGCTCAAACTCATTAGAAACTGAATTTTTACTACATAACTGTACCGAGTGAATTAACAGATTGGTGGAGCAGCCCTTCTACACACGGTCAGTTAGGGACCCAGGTGGATGGAGGCTTCATCATAATTATGATTAGGTTGTTTTGTATCTCTCTTTTTTTTTTAACATTTACTCATTTTCGAGAGACAGAGAGAGACACAGAGTGAGCAGAGGAGGGGTAGAGAGAGACAGAGACACAGAATCTGAAGCAGGCTCTAACCTCTGAGCTGTCAGCACAGAGCCCGATGCGGGGCTCGAACCTACGAACCGTGAGATCATGACCTGAGCCAAAGTCAGACACGTAATTGACTGAGCCACTCACGCGCCCCAAGTTTTTGTAACTCTATTACAGCTAACCAGAAGGGGAAAAGCACACAGAAGAATTCACACAGGGCATTGTGCGTGAATGTGCATGTGTGTGTGTGTGTGTGTGTGTGTGTGTGTGTGTGTAAGTACAGAAATGCCTTCCAATTCTTCCACTGATATTCCACTGACCGGAAAGCCCAGTCAGAGGGCCATGTCTAACTTCAGCTAGGGCTAGGAAATGTAGTCCCTGGCTGGCAGTCACTTCTTAGTGGTAACACTACAGAAAAGGGAAACATGAACTTTATTGTTCTCTGCCACCACTGTCAAATAGGATGGTCATAACTCACAGGGTTGAGAACACATACACATGTTAGTGTTTTGTAAAATGGCACTTATTATTTTGTGTACACTGCATAAAAACAGATGTGCTCCTTTTGTCCTCTGTGTAGCAGTATCACAATGCTTAAAGTCAACCGTCGTATGTCATTTGAGTATCCTTTTCTCCTGGTTAAATAATTCCCCATTCATTTTACTATTCCCCACAGGTCATCTTTTCAAACCCTTTAATGGCTATGCTTTCTTTCTTTGCACATGATTCAAATGTGGCATTCGCACCTGGATGGAATACTCCAGGTAGAGTGTGAGCAGCATAGAAAAGAGACAAGCTGTTTTTTTCCCTTGTTCAAGATTCTATGTCTCTTTTAATGCCGTTAATGATAGAGAGAGCTTTGCAGGAAGCCTTATCATAGTGTTGATTTATATTGACCTTGCAGTTGAATAAAACCCTTAAGTATTGCACTGTTATATGTTGCTTTGCATTTCAAAGATGTTCTACTTCCTTTTGTCTGAAAAAAATATCTGATTTTCACGTCAATATGAAAAGCACTAAATGATCAAGAGAATTTGGGGCTTATCCAATGGAAAAAGCTTTGATGAAAATGTACAGCCATACATCACAGTAAGCCCTTGTCTTTATTGAGCTGACTTCTTATTTTTGTCATTGTTTTAATTGTTTAATTAGATGCTACCTTAATACAATATCATTTTACAATAATCAAACAATATAGGTAAAGTGAATGCCCTCTGACTCCCTCACCAATAGAATTATGCTACAACTTACATACGTACATAAGGATTATTTAATTTTGTCTATAAAGATTTCAGACATAAATTATATTATACTGTGCATAAATATTTGCAACGCATTTTCACTTGTCAATGTGTTTTTAACGTTTATGCATGCCAGTGCATAAAAATCTACCTACTGCTTTCTTTATGAATAGTTGTTATTTGGATATGGATAGTCAATTTAACAAGTAGTTTGTTAAGAGGTATTTAAATTTCCTCTGATTTTTTCCCATTATTATAAATGATACTGCAGTGAAACTTTTGAACTTACCTCTTTGTACACCTCCGTAATTTCCCTTTACATTTAAAAGTGTCCATTGCTGGACCATGCTAGTGGCACATTTTTAATTTTAAGAGATGCAGAAACATTAAAATTTTTTTTTAATGTTTATTTATTTTTGAGAGAGACAGAGAGACAGAGCTCAAGTGGGGGAGGGGCAGAGAGCGGAGACACAGAATTCGAAGCAAGCTCCAGGTTCTACGCTGTCAGTGCAGAGCCCGATGTGGGGCTCGAACTCCCAGTCATGAGATCACATCATGAGATCATGATCTGAGACGAAGTCAGACGCTTAACCGAGTCACCCAGGTGACCCAAAACATTTTTTTTTCTGAAGAGAAACATTTTTTTTCCAACCCCACACTCCCAACAAAAATGGAAAGTATTTGTTTTCCCTACAGCTCTGCCAATTTAAAAAAGAGTCTGATGTCTCTTTTTCATGCAGTTAATGACTGAGATAGTCTTTCAGGCAGCCTCACCACATTGTTAATTTTTATTACCAGTCTTCTAATTTTTCCAGTTTTGTGAAAAAAGTCATAAAGCTAATTTACATTTCTCTGGTGAGCACTGATTAAGCATCTTTACAAATGTGTACTGCCCCCTGGTTGGTTCTTCCTTGTGTGGAACAAGACAGTACTTCCATGCATGTTCTTGGCCTTTTGAGTTTATCCTTTTACCGAACTTTGATCACTGAGGGAGGATCTGGTCTCTACCTTGCCATCACAGTCTCTGCAGGGCCTAATGCTGCATCATCCACTCAGCAGGTGCTCCCCGACTCAGCAGGGGGCTCGAGTCCTGATTTCTCCCTTCTTCTCACTCCCCATGTCTAATTTCCCAGCAAATCCACTCAGTTCCACTGTCAAAATGTATCCCAATTTATTGTATACTTACTATTTCTCTCCTTCCCAAAGAATTTAATTTCCACATGAATAAGGACTCCATCACTTATGCTTGTGCACTTATTCCCAGGAATCAGTAAGCATTCTTATGCTCTTGGTGACATATCTTCTGTCCTTGGATTGGTTTTTCTACTTCTACCCCAAGTCTGGAGAGAAGAAGCTCTTGAATCCAACTTTTGAAGACAATATCGACAAAGAAATCAGTGAATTGTTTCTCTTTTGGCTTCCAGAAAAATCGTTCTCAAGGTTTATCTGAGCCTTAACACCCATTAGGACCACATTCCCATGTGTGGCTCTATGAAAAGGAAAGTAATATCCCTGCCCAAAATGACCATGTCCCAATCCCCAGTACCTGTGAATAAGTTACCATATATGGCACATGGAACTTAGCAAACATGTTGAAATTAAAGATCCTGAGCTGAGGAGATTCTCCTGGATTATCCACGTGAATCCAACGTAATCACAGGGTCCTCATAAGAGGCAGGTGTCAGAATCAAAAGGAGATGTGATGACACAGGTGAGGTTGGAGTCATTGTGGAAAGAAGCCATGAACCAAGGGATGCAGGGAGCCTTTAGAAGCAGAAAGACAAGGCAGCAGATTCTCCCCTAGAACTTCCAGAAGAAACACAGCTCTGCCAACTCATTTTAGACTTTTGCTCTCTAGAGCAGTGATAATACATTTGTGTTGTTTTAAACCAATACATTTATGGTAATTTGCTACAGCAAAAATAGGAAACTAATATAGACATTAATAAACAATTCGCATCCCAGTCTGCTGTAGAGATAAGAGAGGCTGAGGATTTTTTAAAAATCTCCAATTTATTTTTTAATATTCTTACTCCTTTGTCATCAGCTGATCCTTACCTACCTTACAGCAGTAAGAGTGAGAACTGTTAATTCAGAGGGGCTTGATATCTATGCCACAAAGTGAGGTAACAGTGCATGTATTAGTCAGAGTTCTCCAAAGAAACAGAACCAACAAGATGTGTACAAAGACAGTTTTATTTTAAGGAATTGGCTTATGCAATTGTGGGGTTCCAAGTACAAAGTGTGAAGACTAGGTGGGCAACTAGAGATCTGGGGAAGAGTTGCAGTCCGAGCCCAAAAGTGTTCTGCTAGCAGAATTCCGTTTTGCTCGAGGAGGTCATTCTTTGTTCTCTTGGGCCTTCACCTGAATAGACAAGGCCCACTCACATTAGGGAGGGTCATCTGCTTTACTCAAAGATCACCATTTTAAATGTCAATCTCATCCAAAAAGTACCTTCATGGAAGCATCCAGAATAATGTTTGACCAAATAACTTATATTATACTAGCTTTTCCTCTCACTTGCTAAAGTCTAAGCCCTATCACCTCTAAAGTCCTCTTTATCCAATTACTTGTTAAACTTCATTTGGTTTGAAAAAACAAAAATTAGTTCTTCTCTGGGCGCCTCAGTCTGTTAAGTGTCCAACTTCAGCTCAGGTCATGATCTTTTGGTCCGTGAGTTCGAGCCCTACGTCGGGCTCTGTGCTGACAGCTTGGAGCCTGGAGCCTGCTTCAGATCTGTGTCTCCCTCGCTCTCTCCCCCTCCCCGACTCATGCTCTGTCACTGTGTCTCTTTCTCTCTCAAAAATAAATAAACATAAAAAAAAAGAAATTTGTTCTTTTCACAGCAGAAAGTATTAAGAGAATACTAACATTGTATTGGGAATCAAAAGAATCACCAGGCAAAGCATCTTCAGTAAGAGCAAGAACTGAAGCACAACCAGACAATTTCAGGGCCAATTCTCTGGACTGTTTCTAGAAGTGGGATAATTAGGTGAGGAGTATTTGGTGACTTTCAATCTGTCTCTTCATTCAATATTTTATGGTTTTTTTTTTTAAGCTTATTGATTTATTTTGAGAAAGAGAGAGAGCACGTGTGCTCACGAGTAGGGGAGGGAGGGAGAGAGAGAGAGAGAGAGAGAGAGAGAGAGAGAGAGGAAATCCTAAGCAGGCTCTGTGCTGTCAGTGCACAGCCTGAAGCAGGGCTTGAACTCAAGAACTGTGAGATCATGACTGAGCCACAATGAAGAGTCAGAGGCTTACCCCACTGAGCCACCCAGGCACCCCCCCCATTCAATATTTTAAATTAGATCAAATTTAATTTTAGAGTAAGGCAAATTTTACTGTCTGCCTGAATCAGTTATCAAACCTAGAAAACAGACTACCAGAAGAAGGAAGGGGCTCACATTGGAGAGAGATAGCCACCGAGAGCCCAGACATGGGTACCAGGGCTACACAAAGGGTAGTTGCTGGGAGATCGGCAGCCCCTGGTAATTGGGAGCTGTGCCACCTCAAATAGGTTTGGTGGCTGCCAGAGCTGGGCACAGATGCTCACCACTTTTTAGTAATGACCTTGGAATGTCTGCAATGCCAGGTATTTGCCATGCCAATGATGAATTGTCGCATCATCTGAGTTGTCAAAGGTGAATGATGTTCTGTTCACAGCACATGGGGAGAATGCCTCTTCCTACTTGAAGAGTTTCACTCCATATAAACTGTCTCCAAGACCTGCTGCTTCTCCAAATATCCTGTAGGATCTGTTCATTTTTCCTTAGAGCTCCCCTGACCCTCCTTCCATGTGACTTACACAAGAGGTCAAAGAGGAAGAGCCAGAAGAGAAATCTAAGCATAGCTCCTGTACTGGTTTCACACTCATATGCTTTCTCAAGAGAGCAAAACTGTTTTTTGGTTGATGTTTTTGTTTTGTTTTATTTTGTTTTGTTTTGTTTTGTTTTGTTTTGAAACTGGCTCCAGAATGTCATGGCTGCCACAGGCTTCTCTTATTATGACTTCTATTGAAGCAGGCACCAGGTCTCTTAGGCAAACAGACTCCGGGGAGAACGGCTCCACCATTCAGCAGTCATGCTCAGACATGCCTGAACCCTGGTGATAGGCACAGTGTCGATGTCCCTCATCCCTCCTGGTAATGCTTCACCCTCCCATCATGCTGCTCATTTTACAACATAGTCCCCATATGTTATCTCATCTGATTGTCAATGTGACTCTCAGAAGGAGGCAGGATAGATAGTTTTAATTCCATTTTACAGACTCAAACCCTGTCTTATCCAAGTTCACACAGCCAGTAAATACGTTAGATCAGGCTCCTTTAACTTCAATCCAGCGCTCTTTTTATTCCCTTCTACTGTCTCCTTTAAAGGGGGGCATGAATTAATTTATTTCCACATGAGAATTTATCAGGACAATGAGCAACCAGAGGACAAACAATGAGGATTTGCTATTTATTATGCAGAGAAGTAGGACATTTTGCTTAGTGAACAGCAGGATTTCACTTGTTGCTCATTTCAATACCATGGTGAATATTCCATTTTTTCCTTTTTTCAAATTAAAAATAGGGGCATACATGTAAGTAGGTGGCTTTACATGTGGGTGAGCCACTGGGTGGCTCAGTCTGTCAAGCGTCCAACTTTGGCTCAGGCCATGATCTCACGGTTGGGAGTTTGAGCCCCACGTCGGGCTCTGAGCTAACAGCTCAGAGCCTAGAGTCCGCTTCAGATTCTGTGTCTCCCTCTCTCCCTGCCCCTCCCCTGCTCACAACCTGTCTATCTGTCTGACTCTCAAAAATAAACATCAAAAATTTTTTGATTAAAAATAAAATAATATTAAATAATGTATTCCTCACTGTTGTATATATAAGAGCAGCGAAGCATTTTAGGTTCTTACAATACAGTGTCAAGGCATCCTTAAGACCTGCTGAGGCACCAAAACAAAAACATTGGGTGTATATTTTACACACAAAAACAAAACTTTCCCAAAAAAGCCAAGAAAACTCAAATGGATACCAATAAAGCCTAATAAGTAACACAACCAAATTACATGCCTAGATATCCCCACAAACACAGTGCCAACAGACTAACTGGAGCCAACAATATTGTCTTTTTTAATGACCAGAAATGGTCTGAGGTAACGAGAAACTTCTGAAATTATTCCAAAGTGTATACGATTTACTTTTTCATTTCAAAGTATTCACAGAGAAGACATGACATTTTCCCATCTCTTTTCCAACCACAATTCATGTTGGAATCCTTTATTATATTTCATTAACGGCCCAGAGTCTCTTGGTTATTGAAATGATGAGGGGAAAGATAATAGGCGGTTTGCATTGTGTTTGAGTCTTGTTACTAACTTCACTTGGTGAAGACTGTGAGCCGTGGAGACGAGAATGCCTGGCATATAGGAGTCATTCAGTAGATAAAATTAAAAAAAACAAAAACAAATCACATTCAAACATACAGACTTATGTTAACTTGTCTTATTTCAGCATCAAAATAAAGCTAACTTCGAAAATTCTATTTTAAACTGTGATAATTCTGAAGATTTCTTGTTATCTTAAAACCCTTTTCTCAGAATAGGATTTCTTGGACATTTCCACACAGCTTTTCTCAGTCCTGCCAGGACTGAGCACTCTCCCTACTCACTCACACACCTTTATTTCCCAGTTAGTCTTTCTGATGTGTGCTTTACAAAGAATAGTACTCACATCTCTCCATGCACAGTTAGCTTATTTGGAAATATTGGATTTATTTTATTTTTTAATGTTTATTTATTTTTGAGACAGAGAGAGAGACAGAGCGTGAGCAGGGGAAGGGCAGAGAAAGAGAGAGAGAGAGAGAGAGAGAGAGAGAGAGAGAGAGAGAACTCGAAGCAGGCTCCAGGCTCTGAGCTCTCAGCACAGAGCCTGACACGGGGCTTGAGCTCACGAACCGCGAGATCATGACCCGAGATGAAGTCAGACGCTTAACTGACTGAGCCACCTGGGCGCCCCGGAAATCATTTGATTCAACACTAGTGCTACTAATAACAACAATAGCAACAATAACAGCACTTGTATTTAGGCAACGCTTTCTGTATACTAGAAGATATGCTCAACTTCTTTACGCCTGTCATTGCTTTTTGTCTCCATGTCAACCTTATGAGTTACGTTCAATTATCCCCTCTGGCCATCCCCTGCCCAAATACAAAAACTCAGACTTAGAGAAGTTATCTAATGGGTCCATGGGCACATAGAGAGTGAGTGATTGAACCCAGGCAATAAGGCTGTATTCTGTATACTCTTATTGAATAGGCTGCACTTCAAAGTTTTAAACTTACATCATTAGCATAGTTATAGGAATGATTTAACAGAGAAAACACAGAATTAAACCTCAAGATCCCTCATTATTCACTCCAGTGAAGGGGTAGACAATTTTCCTAGGTAGGGGTAACATTTTTTCTTTACAGCACCACTGGTCATTCCCATGGATTAAGACAAAGCAAACACAGTTCATTAAGACGCAAGCCCAAAATTAATATTTGAATCCAAGCTTTATTGAGGCTGAGTTAGGTTCAGATAGGAAGAAAAGACAGTATACAAGTAGGAAAACATCAAGTTTCAGGCCTGTCCCAAACCAGCTGTGTGGCGTTGAGCCAATCTACACCCTTCCAGGTTCTCAGGGTCCGATTCAATAAATAAAGATGGCTTACCTATCTCCCACAGCCTCTTCCACCTGAGTGAGTCTCTGCTTCCGCCTGGTCAAGCTACTGGGTGCCCTTTCAGGGGGATATTTCTGACAGACATAGTGTAGGTCTTAAGCTTGTCTGTATCTTGCATTTTTACTCTGAAGTACCCCTCTGAAGTATTGGTTTTCAGGGCAGGGAGCAAGGGCTCATTTGCCCATCAGAGGACACTTGGCAAGGACTAGACACAGTTTTGATTGTCAGGGCTGGGGTGATGCCACTGGCGTCTACTGGGTACAGGCCAGGGATACTGCTGCACATATATCCTACACTGCACACGACAGGTCCCCACAACAAAGAATCATCCAGCCCAAAATGTCAATAGTGCTGCCATTAGGAAACCCTGTGCTACATAGAATTTAATGCCACTGTGCACTGCAGAATGCTAATCTCACATTGCTACATCTCATCAATGATAAATAAATCTAATGCCTCTATTTTTTTCCAGTTCTGCTTTCTATTTGTGGGATGGTGCCAATAATGCTATATAATTTGAGACCCCCAACTGCCATAGCTAATGTGTATTGCTTGGCCATATAATTATCATTAAGAATAGAAGTGCAGAGGATGAACAAGTCTATTCCTGCCAATTTTATTTTTCCTTCCTAGTAAAAAGAGATAGTTACAACTCCCTTTGCACCTGCTGTTTTCCTAACCCTGAATGTATTTTCTTTTAAATGTGAATTCATGGTCAAAAACTACTGAGGCTTAAACATATCCTGCTCAGAGAATTCAACACTGCAAGATATCACAATGGTGCTGCTCTTAATGATGCCCTGTTTTATCTACACAAAAATGAGAATCATGAGCATAAAATATCATTAAAACAAAATAACGTACATTTTTCAAAGTGTCTCCCCATTGCAAACTGGCAGCTAAAGGCCCACGTGGTTACAAAGAGTAAGTTTATTCTTCCTACATGAAACACATTTCAAACAAGGTTTATTGTGTCTTTGCCTATCATAAAATTCATGCAGATAAAATGGAGGCTACTTATCACTGTTAATAAAAATGAGCCTTTGGTAGACAGAAGCAAATGTCTGAAAAGTCATCAAAGATGTTCACAGAGGAAAAACATATTGAAAAGAAGTCAGAGTCAACCAGTTGGGTCAAAAGTTGCCCTCAGCTATAAAATTTGAACCAGGATCTATAATACAAACACGTTTCAGAGATTTCTGTGAAACTTTAAATTGGAAATCTAAAGTATTCCAACCTTCCTCCAACTCCAGAGAACTGTTCATCAGTCAGCCCCTTTGTTTTTGTTATGAATGACTATAGAGTCAGGCTATTTAAAGCAACTGATGCATTCAGTTGTCAGTTATAAATGTCTGTGGAGAGTACCACAAATGAACCACAATTTGATTTAAATCTTTTTCCTTCTTAACCAAAATGGCTGGGTTTGAAAGAATACAAAAAGTACATCTGTTATCGTGACAAAGGCTGGGGAAACAACGGAGACAAAGATTAGAAGGCAAAAACACCTGCAAATAGAAGTTAAAGATCTTTAAGAGAGAATTAGACAAATTCCCTCCTGCTCATTGCCTTTGCTAAGCCAAAGAAACTTGGGACTTAAATAGGAAAGAAGGCGCAGGCTGCATTAAGTATTCATGTATGTGATATCAATTACATGGTAGCCATAGTTTGTAAAGTAATTTTTTTAGTAATTGGTTCTATTTTTAATCTTGCAGTGAAACTATAGCTACTCTTAGTTGTAAATGGCTTTAAATCAAATTAAGGAGTTTTTCTCCACCACCTTTCCATCTGTTAATATATCCAACAAATGTTGATTGTCTACTACGTGAGAGATTCTTTCTCAAGAACAGGGCCTCGCAGTTAGCACAGCATGGGTGTTATTAGCTATCTGCCGCTGCATACCAAGTGACTCTCAAACTTAGCAGCTGAAAACAAAAAAAGCAAATACAGGGGCTCCTGGGTGGCCCAGTCGGTTGAGCCTCCGACTTCGGCTAGGTCACGATCTTACAGTTCATGAGTTTGAGCCCCAGATCGGGCTCTGTGCTGTCAGCGCAGAGCCTGCTTCAGATCCTCTGCCCGCCCCCCACCTCTGCCCCTACCCAACCTGTACTCTGTCTCTCCAAAACAGACATTTAAAAAACAAGCAAACAAATACAGTTCAAGCACAGAATATACACCCAGGAAGTGTTTGTTGAATGAATAAACGAATGACTAATTACATGAATAGAAGAGCAGCTCTTGCAGTGTTGTTGAGGAAAAATGACGGAAATGTAGCCTGTAATGGTATGAAAGTGACACCACTAATTTGAAGCATGAGAAAGAAGAAATTTGGCGTCGTACACTTCATGTGCAGTCCCTAGAGAACCAGTTATGGGGTTGACTCTAAGAATATTCCTGGATAGGAGATATAGACATAAAAACCAGCTCCTATGATAAACAGCCAGGAGGTAGTCTGGCCTTGGTGCTACCTACGGGCTCTCTTAGAACCTTAGGATCTTTTGTCAAAGGAATTATTCCACAAATGTTTAATTTGTTGCTTCTGGAAATAGGTTTGGCTGCTCTCTTACCCGTTTTTATGCAACACTGGCCTTTGGCCAGGGGAGTTTATAATGACTGATTCTCTTCTTTAGCTCCACTTCTTTTCAGTTTCTTTTCCTTGTGTGGCTTTCACATCTTCCCCAAATGACGATCTCCTCGTTGACATTTTCCTCTCGCTGCTTTCAAATTTGAATTTAAGAAAGAGATATAATAAATACTCTCTACAAAGCGTGTTCACCTCTTCAGAGGAAATAGTGTCATGGAAACATAACAAATGCATAAAACGAATGAACTTGATGCAGTTGCACATCAGATATATTAGTATCATTTATTTTAGATTTTCACCATCTAAGCGATAAAGGTCACTGAAGGGTGGATATGAAGACAATTAAGGTCACTGGGATTTCCTAGGGATTATTAGCTTTCCTTAAAATGGCACCAGACGTAATATCGGGCTAGGACTGCAGAGTGGGGAGAGCTATTTTTAATTATTAAAAGTAATTTCACATGTGATTTAACAGTCATAATTGGAATTTTGAGTTATGCTTTCCTTAGTAACAACCCATTTCCTTTGTTTGGATAAACCACAGGCATGGCAAGATGAAATATGATGTCCTTTAATATGTGTACTTCAAGAAATTATGTTTCACTGGAAGGCATCTGGCATTTCTGCAGCTGAAATGGAATTTCAGTAAGATACAATAGAAACGAGGCCCTCATCATTAATACGTCTCCCTCGCCAGTTTCTGGGGCTTCGGTAAACAAAGGCTGTTGGCAAAAAAGTGCAAGCTATTCATAGAAGTACTCACAAAGTCCTCAGGAAGGATTAGCAATATGTGGCTGTCACCCTGAGTGGCCCAGTGGGTCCCGAGGAAGCTGGCGTTCCAGGAGTAACAGCAGAAGCAGATGCGTGGCAGGTCCTAGCTGTCTGAGGGGAAAGAAGGCAGATGTGCTCAAAGGACAATAGTCATCTGACAGAAGCACCACCACCACAAACAGAATTGCTCCTGCCACTGCACCGACCCGGGGTGAGCTTCTCCTCTCTAAGTGCCTGGCAAGATCCTCCTCAGCCTGCAAGGGCCATTTCAAACACTTTGTCTTCTTGTGCTACCTTGGCTGATTTACAATGACTTAATCTCTGCTTTCTCTAGGTCCTCAGGACCATTTAGTTCCTACCCAGCGATGCTGCTAATCACTCCCTCACGCATGAAGTCAGGACTTAGTAAGGACCTACCATGAATCAGGGACTAGGAATTTCTAGGCTTTTCCTCACAACAGCTCTCTGTGATAGGTACGAGCATTTCTCCCATTAAATAGACAAGAACACTGAGGCATAGAGGGGCGAAGTAATTTACTAAAACCACACAGCCTATGAGTAGTTAAGCTGAAATTTAAGGTCATATTGCTCCTGTCCTAGAACCTAAAATTTTTGTTTTAATTTTTTTAATGTTTATTTATTTTTGAGAGAGACAGAGAGAGAAAGAGCACGAACGGGGGAAGAGCAGAGGGAGAGGGAGACACAGAATCTGAAGCAGGCTCCAGGCTCTGAGCTGTCAGCACACAGACTGATGTGGGTCTCAAACTCACGAACCACGAGATCATGACGTGAGCTGAAGTCAGATGCTTAACTGACTGAGCCACCCAGGTGCCCTAAAACCCAAACTTTTAACTAATAGCTTCTATCACCTTAACATGGCATTATCTTACATGATTTTAGATTACTTTGCATTTATCATATTTTACATGTTACATACATATATTTATATGCATGCATGTACTCTCTCAAAATGAATAAATAAAGATTTAAAAACAGAAAGAAGTTAAGCGGTCTCATTTCTAATCTCTGCTCTACCATTAAGAAGCTCAGGATCTCTTGCGGTGTTTAACCTTAAAAGCGCTGCTCAGGATACCTGCTTATTCTAACCAGAATACTAACATGGCATTATCTACAGTACCCTATAATGTATAAATACAACATTATAATACAATGCAATAAATGGTAAGCTGGGGCTGACGGGTCCTGCTTACATTAACCATTCTCTTCCCGACTCCAGATTCTATGACATCATGTTGGTAACTTAATACTGGTCGTGGTACTGCATCATGGCAACTGTGCCTGATACAAAGATGTTTTCTTGAAAATCTGGTTAAACATTTACCAACACTAGTGATTGTATTATTTTATAGTTACTGATATAACAGTCCACATCTGTTACTTAATTGTGAGCTCCTCCAGTGAAAGGATTCGATTTTCACGACGTCTTTTTTTTTTTTTTTTTTTTTCAGAGCTTGTCTCGAGCACAGTGCCTAGCACAGGGCGGGTGCTCAGTAAATTGTTCTCCCGCGAATGAGTGAATATTTTACAGTATCTTTCACAGCTTTAGCAATATTTACTCCCATTAGTCTAACAGCCTCAATGTTTGTAATATCACTGCAGTGGGTTGCCAAGGGATAAAATGTATAAAGTCTCAAGTGCAATTCTTCGTTTCTCAGCTGAATTGCTTCACAGGGAAGGAAGGCACCGCATAACAAGTACCTAACACTTATTTCTACCTGGAAGGATGCTGTCTTCTCAGGGAGACTAAACTGGGTCTACAGCAGCTCCAAACAAAATGACTACAAATACACAACTGAAATACAAATGTGTGAGTTACTTATGTATGCTTGCCTTTTGTTTTCTTTCTTTGGCGCCTTTTCTCCTGCTCTGTCTTAACGTGACTTGGAAGTGATCCGTACATTAAAACCCTAGGTTCTTGGACTAAAAGAAAATCTTTTCCAAAATGATTTTAAAAAAAACAACAAAAATGAAAGCTCGATCATTTCTCACAAATGCTGCTGCTGCTCCTGTAGTCCAGAAAGTTAATTTTTTATAGAGTATTCCAGAAACCGTTTCTATCACAGGTTAACATGGGCTTTGGAATCTGAAAGACTGTATATGCATCTCAGCTCTGCAGTGGCCAACTGTGTGATCCTGGGCCTCAGATGTCTCTTCTGTACAACAGATAGAACGTATCTAGCTCAAAGGGAGAAATCCAGATAATGTATTGGGAAGTACTTTGCATAACATCTAATCTACAATAAAGATTCAGAAGGTGGGATAATTTTTTTTGACATCTAGCACACCGCCTTTAAACTAATATATTTTGAATGAACGATTAAATGGGAAAGATAAAAACAAAAACATAACAAAGAGCTCCTCAAGGTTTAAACATTCATCCACTTTTTTTCAGAACTGTCTATTACTTTCTGTGATGTGGGAATGTTACATATCTGCACTGTCCCATATGGTAGCCACTAGTCATGTGAGACTATTGAGCACTTGAACTGTGTAGTATGACTGAGAACCTTTATCTTTTTTATTTTTTTTTTTAAATATTTTTTTAACGTTTATTTATTTTTGAGACAGAGGGAGACAGAGCATGAACGGGGGAGGGTCAGAGAGAGGGAGACACAGAATCTGAAACAGGCTCCAGGCTCTGATTGTCAGCACAGAGCCGGACGCGGGGCTCAAACTCACGGACGGCGCGATCATGACCTGAACCGAAGTCGGCCGCTTAACCGACTGAGCCACCCAGGCACCCCGATCTTTTTTATTTTATATAAATTTTATATAAATTCAATTCACCCAAATTTCAACGCCTGTATGTGGCTTATGGCTACTATATCAAAGTGAATGTCAAGGATCAACTACAGGAAACTAGATCTTGGACTTAGTACAAAATTTTTAAAAACTTACTCATTTTTTGAAAAACAAAATGAGTAAGTTTCTTCTTTTTTTTTTGGTTCCTTGTTTATCCTGGTCTCACCCACAAAACTGGAAAAGCTTGTGAAATTTCCCATTTTTGAGAGAGAGCTTCGGGTGCTACAATTCTAGCCGCCACCACCCCCTTTTAAAAATCTTTTAGAGTCAGCTTTTAAAGATTCTACCTGCCTGCTTGGATATATTTAAGTTCTGAGGATTTCCGACAGGCACTGGGGTCACTCATCAGAATATAATGGGAGATGAAAAGAGTCAGAAGTCACGAGTGGCCAGGTCTGTGGGCCACAAACCTTTCTCAGAGTTCAAATGTGGTTGCAGTTCAAGGTGGCCCCAATTATGCTGCGTGAGCTGCTGGTAAATGTGACCTGGCAGCCTCACCAGCTTCATTTGTTCTTAAGTATTCCACGAGGGAGGAACGCATAAATTTGTTTTAGGTAGTGCCTTGAGTAATGAGGAGAAAAGATGCTACATGCATTTTAAAAATGTTGTGATAAAGAGGTGCTCCAAGCATTAATATTTACAAACATCTACAGCACTAAATCATAAAAGCATAATGACCCTTAGAAAATATCTGACTCAAACTATTTATTTTACAGTTGAAAAAGCTGAGAAGTGACCAACTCAGGCACAACAAGATAGCGCAGAGCTAAGACTGTAACTAGGGTGTACTGGTTCTCTGGGCTCTTTCTTCTACACCCCACAGGCGGTTGCAAATAGAAAGGAAAAAAAAATTGAATCTATTTTGAAAGACTGTCGGAATGTCAAAGCACTTGTAGGCTAAGAAAAGTTATATGCAAATGTACTGTAATGTGATATTGGGAAAGGGCTGGGAATCATTTATGTATTTTCCCTAAATTTGCTCCCCCCGCTTCTCTGCAGGCACACATTGACTACAATTCTCTCAGAGGATATAATACCCTCTTGGAGTAAATTAGGCAGGTTGGAAAATTGCATTAACTCTTTCTACTCCCCAGGGAACGCATTTGGCAAATCCCTGCTTCAGTGCACTAATTTTCCTCCTGGTGTGTGGCTAATGCACTGGGGGAAAAGGGGCTTATTGGGTGTGCCGGTGAGGTCAGGGACCACATTATCGCGACTTTATTGCCAATGAGATGAGCGAAGCCTCCCACATGTAAATCAAAGAGTTAACAATGGGGCCGGGTGGCTGCTCTGGCTTTGTCGTTTCAGGGTCACCAATGGACAGGCTGTGATCTGTCATCTTTCAGACACTTGGGTTTAGCAGCCACTATATTTTGCAAACCGTCAGTTGTGTTCCCACAAAGCCCATAACATGGTATTACACAGCCTGAAATCACTCAATCTGAGGACTCATTCTGCTCCTACCACCTAATCTTCCATGGGATTGAGAAGCGAAGGTGAGCTCAGAAATCTATGCAGCCATTATTTCTCTGTTTTTCCAATTTCCTACTTTGATACAGGCACAACTGTGGACTCTGAACCTAGCATTCACTTCCAGATTAGAAACTCAAAATAGCTTCATTTCCCTCCCTACAAAAGAAGAATTGCTTCAAGATTAGAAATGAATATAACACTCTCCCCCACTGCTGCCACATTTCTGCACACATTCATACTTGTCTTTTTCTCATGGGAAAAAAAAAGAAAAGAAAAGAAAGAAAGAGAAACAAGAAACAAACTATAATTCTACTAGAAAAGGTGAGACTAGCAAGTGCCCATCTCAATTCCTAATGCACGGTTTTTAGAAAATAAGGATTTGCAATTCTGTGAGTGGAGTTATGTGCATGGAAAATTAATTCAAGAGGTTAACTCAATCAATATTAACCTTCTGGAATCTTCTCCACTTTTTCCAGTGGCTGCAGGCTAATGTGGAGGGATTCTGTGAGACCCAGGCTTCTGAGCATTCAAGTTCATTAGGCATGCATCTCATTTTGGCAGGAAGCCACCCTCTTTAAGCAGAGCCCAGTCACAGATAAACGGAGGACAGTCATCTCCCGACTAATAAATGCAAGGCTGCAGAGTCAGGGCTGCCAATCTTGTGCCACGGCGGAGGGGGGGGGGGGGGGCGGGAAAAGGGGTGGAGGGAGCGATGGCGCTTTGCATCTCCTCTGATCCCAGAGCAGACAACACAGCCAAAGCGGGAGGAAGCCCCAGACCAGCTCTCAGAGGCAAGATGAAAACCACCCATACAAACAGGAACAACACAATGTGTTTGGCCTCAGTGGTGCATTTGTCCCTGAGAGCTTAGAGCATCTTACAAACCCTTTCTATTAACTCTCCGTGGCGTCCTTGGGAAAGGAAGAGAGACCACGGCAGCAGCAGAAATTGGGATAGTGAGGCACAGAGAAGCCTAGGGATGAGGTTGAAGGTGATCCCCGAGGGGTAGATAAGAGTGGAATAGAGGGCTGATGGACCCATCAACAGTTTTCAGGCACGACCACTGAGAAAAAGCCAGAACAATGCAGTTGGCATACTCTGTTATGAAAAACTGAAATGTTCACGGGTGCCAGGAAGTAACATAAAGGAATGAAGCAAGAGTACGTATAATCACAGGGAACAGCGAAGACTGCTGTCAAAAGCACTTAGGAAACCTGTTGTTTTTGGTGGAATCTCCCGATCTATATACACTGGAAATTTAACAGTTTTAAAATACAGCACAAGCCCAACAAAACATGTTGCCAGGTCTAACCCAGCCAGCAGGCCAGCAGTTGGTGCCATTTGCCTTCATTAATTAATACACCAGCTCAGGGACACCTGGGTGGCTTAGTCCGTGGAACGTCTGACTTTTGATTTTGGCTCAGGTCATGATCCCAGGGTTGTGGGATCGAGTCCTGCATCAGGCTCCGCATGATGAACATGAAGCCTGCTTAAGATTCTCTGTCTCTCTCTCCCTTCGCCCTTCTGCCCTGCTCATGCACTGTCTCTAAAATAAATAAATAAATAAATGAATGAATGAATGAATGAATGAAATACAGAAGCTCATAGTTGAAACCTCTTTTCTCCTGCCTGAATAGAGATGGCAAGACTTAGCTTCCTGTCATCATGTGAAACAAGATGGCATTGTGGTTCAGTCTGAGCACACACAACGTGTAAACTTGGTTAAGAAGCTGTGACAGCAGCATGATCCAGGCCACAGAAATCAACACTGGAAGCAAAGATGCCTTGAACAGGATGCCCAGAGGATGTGAGACTGCCTTCCTGCTTTGTAAGAAAAACGAAGGACAGCCACCTCATTAGAAAGTTAGTAACAAAGATCTGTTCACATCTTTTTAATTCTGGGGCTAATTGTCTAATATTTTGAGGCCCTTTCGGGCCAACCAGTTCTCCACAAACTTGGTATATCTCTACCCCATGACCCACGTTGCATCTATCCCTTAAATCCCTGCATATCTGTCTGTCAAACGGCTGTCTAGGTATTCACATCTTCGCTAATATGCTAGAGAGGCTAATCTTTAGGATTTTTATAACCCCTGGAGGTGGGAGAAGGTAAGCCGACTGATGAAATCCCTTCTGCATTAATGGGCGATAAAGTAAAATCTGATCCCCAAGGGCCATGATACAGAAACCCTCTGGTCCTACTTTTATGTGGGTCATATATCTTAATAGGTTTTCAAGCAATTTAGAAGACAAGACAAAGCAGCTGGTAAGGGCCAATTTACAAGGCCTCAGTTCTCCAGCATCACACATGCTGCCCTGTAACAAAAGCCCAATTGGTGTAAACAAGCCGTTTCCAAATAGGAAGGCACATATACACATCTGAGAAATTCCTCCTGCCCCGAACACACTAGCTTGATTTCATAGAAGCCTCATTGTCTTATTTATCCCATGACCTGCTACATCTGTTCAGTATTTATATTCCTTCTTGGCAATTTCAAAATGGCCACTCTGAGCCCCGTAAATACTAGCTGCTTTCCGTGTGTCTGTCGTAAAGGGGAAAAATAAAACTCTGTCCATTCATCCTCTGAATAAACCAGCAACCCACAGACATCTTCCTTTATACTAGTGATTCCATGGCAACATTTTCACCGGTTCGGAGGTAAGAAAGTGATAACAGATCCTACATGTGATAATAATTTAGCTAAGTAATTTCATATTATGCAAATCCAAGGCAAGCTGTGATCTGAGGTGTGCCGGTGGGGTACAGTGTGGTCGCATGAATCAAGACAGGGTAATCCGCAGGAGGAGAAAATGAGTCTCGCTCTTCAAGGTGCCTTCTGCTCTGGAATACATGCAGGAAAATTAATCAGTCACTAACATCACCAGGTTATTCTCTCTCATTACAAATCAGAGTAAACAATTACTGCATTAAGCACTCACTGAGAGGTTTCAAAAGGCCACTGGTGCTTACTGCTGATTTTCATAAATGATCTTCAAGGAGCTCCCCCGGGGATGGGAGATCTGGGGAGGTCTAGGGAGAGGTTAGTGAGAAATGCATCTCATTACCATGGTGATGAAATGCAACATGCAGCCTGGCTACGGAATTGGTTGTCATGATTTAGGCTGTGGGTTTCTGGTTTTCTGGGGAAGTGTCAAACCTTAATTGATGGCAGGCTCCCTGGGCACCCAGTGATTTTCTTCTGAGCACTGACCATAAGAAGGTAAGCCATGAAAATGGGATGCAGGCTCCAATACTTTAGAACTCTATGACTTCTGATAATTTGGTTGAAACAGGACAGAATCACCTACACTTCACTGAGTTGTGGGGATCTACAGAGGGTAAAGCATTCTAAGTGCCAGCCCTTGAGTAGCACTCTATGAGCAGTCACTATTTTATCCATTTATTTATTTTGCCAAGGTCTAGCTCCCCCATTACCTGGACATGTTCCATAAAAGCAGGCACAGTGCTCCTATCTCATGCATTGCAATATTAATGGTACCTTGCAAAGTGCCAGCTATGTAGTAGGAACTCAGCTAATATGCTGTCAGTGAATAAACAAATGAAAAAAGAATGGCTATCTTCTTTGAAAAAGGGAGCCCCTTTATTTATTTAGAGATGCTTTATTTATAAAGTCTAAGTAGAAAGCTGAAACCAGGATGGTTCAACTTTAGAAATTCCACTGTACCCCTTGATTCTACCAAGGGGAAGAATTTTGGACAAGAGACAAAATGTAAGAATGCCAACGTGTTGAGACATTCTTGAGACGAGTCAGTCTGGAGAAAGCAAATGCAATGAACTAATAGATAGGAGGTAATTCTTGGAGAAGTCACAGGTCTGTATCTTATGTTCTCTTCCCTTTGTTTGGGGCATGATTGATAATGCCCGTCCCTCTCCTGAGGCTTCAAGCTGCCATGATGACACAACCACAGAACTTAAAGCCTGTTGTAGGAAGAAGCTATGAAATCAATGATTTTTCTTATTACTTCTGTGGCCATAGGGCACAGCTTGCACTCAGACAAGCATATCAACAGAGAGAGGCGATAGAATGTGATTTTAATACTAAGTGAGCCCTGAGAACACACCCAATGGGTTGGTGAACAATGGGTTGGTGAACAACCTAGTCTCAGCCTCACAGAGTCCTGTTTACTTTTGGATCAAAGGCTAACATATTACTCTGTGAGGGTGCATGAAGGTGTAGGGTGGAACGTGCATCATATGCGTTGAATTCCAAACTGACTGTTGTACCTCACCAACAGACAGAACCTTTTGGCCTGGGAGAGCAACAGTTCCTTTAAATCCAAGTGGTTTCCTAACCAGAATGTGTAAGTAAGTCTGCGCAGGCAGCTCAGGGGCAATTAATGCTCTTCTGCTTCCCAGGGGAACATAAGGCAGATCAATGAAATGCTCAAATCAGATATTGCTTTCAGAACAGAGAAGGAGTTATCAGGTTTATTTTTCCTGACCAAACTGTGTAATAACCTCTGTATTTATTCAGTTGTATAGTTTATGAATCAATGGTATTTACTGAGTGTTTACCATATGTACCTTACTGTGTCTCATAGGAAAAGAAGCCTATTGTCGGCCAATAAAAGCCAAATGCCTTAGCTTCTCATTCAGTGACACTGATTATCTGACCCTACTAACCATTTTGGCTTCAACTCCACACACTGCTACCCGTGGAACCCAATCCTCCAGTCACTGGAACTACCCTGCAACCTAACTGTGCCATGACTGTTTAAGGATAGGAGGGTCTTGGAAATTGCCTTTCCTTCCTCCTTGATTGGACTAATTAAAAACCTATTTAAGATTAAGCATTACGTTCAAGCACGACTTCTTCAAAAAGCTTTCCTGACTTCCCTCACCCTGTCTTCTGCTTGTGTGTGCAAGCATGTACGTGTGTGTATGCAAACATACTGTAAAATGCATTGTGGTAGGCATAATAAAGGCTTCCCCAAAGATGTTTACATCCTTCTCCACAGAACCTGTGAATGTGTTATCATGCACGGCCAAAGGATCTTTGCAGATAGGATTAAATTGTAAATCTTGAAATGGGGGAAGTTATTCAATGTGGTCACAAGGGTTCATAAAAGTGGAAGAGGGGGACAGAAGTCTTGTAGTTAGAGAAGGTGTGCCAATGAAAGAGGCTGAAGTGATGTCATTGCCCGCTCCGAAGATGCAGGGGGCACAAAAGACAAGCAAAGCAGGTAACATTTAGGAATTGGAAAAGGCAGAGAAATGATGTTTCCCCTAGAGCTTCCAGAAAGAATGCAACTCTGTCAAAACCTTGTATTTAACCCACTGAGACCTATTTCAGACTTCTGACCTCCCAAATGGCAAGATAATAAATTTGTGTTGTTTTAAGCCAGCAAGTGTGTGGTAATGTATTGTATTAGCAATAGGAAACCAATGGACACCCATAACATTTTATTGATTTTGTTTCCATGTTTTTCTCCTTCCACAGAACTGCACGTTTCTTAAAGTAGGTTAAAAGTAGCAACCCAATATCAAAGGTGTCCATGTCAGGCCCTGTCAAAGTATATGCATTACCTACAATATCAGATTAGAAAGTGTAGGCATTGGGATCCAGCATCTAGTATTGGGCTCCAGACTGTTGGATTATCAGCTTTATCACATATAGGACCAGGACGTGGGGTGAGTATCATTTCTCTGCCTCAGTTTTCTTGTCTGCAAAATGGAGATAAAAATGATGCCTACACTAAAGGGGAGTGGTGAGAATTTGTTGATTAGCTCCTATAAAGAGCTTAAAACAGATGTCTGATACATAATAAGCAATATGCAGATACTTAACAATAGAAATTAGCATCCCCACTTTGAAGGTAATAAAACTGAAGCTCAGAGGGTTTATTGCACTTGCCCTGCAGAGCAGGGATGGGAACAAAATATAGCCCATCCCCTCACCTTGAACATATGAGAAGACTACTTGTTTCTTGACTGAATACACCAACAAATCCATAAAGCTCTTTCCCTAATGGGGGAAACAGCACTTACAACAACACGTTAGAAAGAATGAACCACTGAAGGTATTTATGGATGTTTTAAGGAGAGGTGAAAAAGGGGTTATGTTTTGATGGAAATGAGAGAGACAAATACTGGTATAATTTGGTAGGTACATAGGTAGTGGTCACATCAGAAAATAATGTGTGACAATGCCAAGCAGGTTTTATGCTGAGAGGATGATTGGCTTGGGGAGATTCGTACTTACTGAAATAATGGTTCACTCTGGAAACGTGCTAAAGAGTCAAAAATCAGAATCACAGATAATGGTGTTTTCACAGACTTCAAAGAAGAGCATGCATTTCTTTGTGACCTGAGTACATCAGATTGCTGGGCCCCACCTCCAACGCATTTCAGACTTAGGAGGGCTGGGGTCAGGCTGCAAAATTTGTATTTCTAACAATTAGCAGGTGAGGCTAATGCTTGTGGTTAGGAGACCACACTTAGAGGCCCACTGATCTATAGCAATTATTTCCCCACTCTCTTAGTTCCAGATTACTTCCAAAAGATTCGCAAAGGGAATTTAATTGTCTCAATCTAACGTTTCAGGGAATTGAAAGGGAAGTCCTGTCTGAGTATTTGTAACAGCATGAAACCCATTAAAAGTACAAGACTCCAAGAAAGCAAATCGGCTTTATTCCGGAAAGCTTTTAAAGGACTTGCAACAACAAGGAAATGATTCTAAGGCAATGGCCACATCAAATACTCAGTTCTCAATATACAGGGCCATTTCATTCTATGCAGAAAGTATCTCCTGACTTAACTAAATCTCTTAGGCTGTACTTCCAACACCACCCCCATCAATTTGTCCACATTTGAGGATAGGATTTTATGGATATAAGCGAGAAATCTTTAAGAGGCTTTCAGTTGGCTTTCTGTGTTAGTACTTTGGTTAAAAAAAAAAACATTCTCACTGCAGCCGAGGCATAGAAGGCTAATCAACCAAAGAAGACGCATTCCTGACACAGATACAAACTCAACAGTTCTTGCTCCATTCATCAGATAGGCTGGGACTCTCTCTTACAGCTTTTCTTTTACCTCCTTTTTAAATTCTCATCTAGCTAAGAAATAACTTTGGGCTCAAAGTGAAACGAATTGAAAGTGAATAATCAAGTGTTTAAATTAAGATGATGAAATATTAAAACACTGCTAGTTAAGAAAAAGCGAGAAGGTTATCTTTGATCAAAATTGAGGGCAGCCATTGGGCAAGATGAGCAGAAACGAATAAATGTGCACTTTTGCAAAAGTTATCTCCGTCATCTTTAAAGTTAATCACCCATCAAAATGCACAAGAAATACTGTGTTTGAGGATGTGGGTCATGAAGCAACATACCTATAACCATAGGAATGTAAATGGCCTTCAAAAACTCTTAATTATGAATAGCCATACTGTTAATGCTCAGTGGTCGGTAAGAAGTTATTACAATTTTAAAAGTTACTAAGCAAAAACATAATCAATGTTTTAATAGAAAAATGATAAGTAATTGATTTATTTGTAAAACTACTCTCTACAATTTTCCACCCAGCACATTCTCAACAGGAAGTTGTAAATGTAGTTGTAAATTAATGCAAACATTGCAAACAACATAAACAAGAATGAACTCATATACAGTCCTCCATTATCCACAGGGGATACCTTCCAAGACCCCCAGTGGATGCCTGGAACTGCAGCTAATACTGAACCCTATAAATACTATGTTTTCTTTTTGTATATATACCTACCTATGATAAATTTTTATATATAAATTAGAAACAGAGATAGCGGCACCTGGGTGGCTCGGTTGGCTAAGCATCTGACTTCGGCTCAGGTCATGATCTCAGGGTTTATGAGTTCGAACCCCATGTCAGGCTCTGTGCTGACAGCTCAGAGCCTGGAGCCTGCTTCGGATTCTGTGTCTCCCTCTCTCTCTGCCCCTTCCCTGCTCACATTCTGTCTCTCTCGGTCTCAAAAATAAAAAGCATTAAAAAAAAAGAAACAGAGATTAACGACCATAACTAGTAATAACATACTGTAATGTGGTCTCTCTCAAAACACCTTACTGTAATGTACTCACCCTTATTCTTATGATGATGTGAGATGATAAAATGCCTAAGTGAGAAGATGAAGTGAGATGAATGAGGTCAGCATTGTGATGCGGTGTTAGGCTTCTGCTGACCTGACATATAACAGAAAGATAACCTGCTTCCAGACTACAGTTGACTGAGGGTAATGAATCTGCAGAAAACTTTGGATAAGGGGGAACTGTTTGCCTCTTAGCTCAAAGATGAGTGTTTCCCACCAGTAGATATAAACTGACTGGCAAAGGCGCAATTTCTCTCTCACTTTGCATGGGTGGAGATTTATTCCCTACTCAGTAAAATAGAAATATGATGCTAAAAGGAAAAAAACAGACTGAATGCCATTAAAATGTTCTATAATGCATATAAATGCCATTAAAATGTTCTGTTAGGATACACGTATGCCAGATCTTCCAGTCTGTTGATTCATCTCTGTATTCTTCATAGCATCTTATAAATAATGTTCCTGCTATTACTAGCTTTGTGACTTTGGTCAAGTTAGCTTTATCTTAGTAGTTAAAAATCCTTAACGTGGGCCAGGCATTCTTCTAAGAGCTTTAAAATTCTAACTTATCTTATAACCCAGTGAGGAAGGCATTATTGTTATTCCCAATCTATAGATGAGAAAACTGAGGCACAAAGAGATTAATAAATTTGCCCAAGGGCACAAATTTGATAAGAAGCAAATCCAGAATTTTTTTTTTTTTTTTACCATAAAGCTTCTGTGTCTCAATTTAGAAAATTGGAGAACCCACCTTGTGGAGCTGTAAAGATTCCATAAGTTAATTTTGTTAAGCCTTTGGATGAGAATGTGGCCTCTGGTTATTGATGAGAATGTGTTAGCTAAAAATAGTGGTGCTAAATAAACAATTTTTGGATGAGAAGTTTGACTTTGCAACAGTCACTGCAATAGTCACCATTACAAACATACCCCCCCAAAGTAATTAAATACCATTTAATAGATAATTACTCTTAGCAAAAAGAAATTCCATTTCTTGATAATCACCTTACTACCTCTAATAAATTTTCTGTATGGATAGTACTGAGGAATACGTATGTGCAACGCATTATCGACTGAAAAGGTATCAACATATTTTTCCAACTCAGTTTGGAATCCAGACTGTTGAGAGCCACAGTTGAAAACAATATCCAAGATTGTCAAATGGACTTTGGAATGAGCTCTGAGAGGGATGGAAGGTTGCAGGTTGAAGCAAAAGCAATTAGTTACCCATCATGTGGTTATTGATCTTCCTGTCTTTTTTGTTATCAGGATCTCAGAGGCGAGATAAAAGCTGTGACTTCAATACATCACAATTTGGAGTAAATATTAATAACCTTTAGAATGTAGGGGTTGTATTCTTCTGTGAGATACAGACAGTAACTAGCTCTGACCCCTGCAAAGGGGAAGTAATTGTCGAATTCAGATGACAGCTTTCAAGGACGTGTACTTTCCAAAAGAAATTAGGAGAATGAAAAGCCACTTGGAATAATTGAGCTGAATTAAAAATAACAATAAATATTCCACCTCTGTCACTCAATTTTAAAAGGCCTCCTAACCTCCATTTTTCTCTTGAGGTTTGAAAACAGAGAGATCCTTTAATCAAAGCACACAGATCATATTTCGAGATTCTATACCTTGTACATTTGGGGATGAATATATATTTTTTTAATTTTAGAGAGGGGAGGTGGGAGAGGGGCAGAGGGAGAGAGGGAAAGAGAGAGATAGAATCCCAAGGAGGCTCCATGCTCAGTGCAAAGCCTAGGGGTTTGAACACAGTCCAATGCTCACCGGAATTCTTAACAAGGAAAATAAAATGACTCTTCAAAACAAAACAAAACATAAGACTGGTTTTGTATTCTTTTGTGTAGCCTCTATTCCTAACTTGAATATGTTTTATGAGTAGTATGAATTAGAAGCATATATGAGTTTTGTTCAGGATATCATTCTATGACCAGGTGTAAGAGGGGTGGGGGAACTTCAGACCACACCTGTTTTTCCTAAATAAAACAATACTGGAACACAGCCACACTCATACACCTATAAACTGCCTATGGCTAAAGACAGTATGGCCCCCAAGGCCTAAATTTTTTACTAACTGGTCCTTTGCAGAAAAGTTTTGCCAACTTCTGACATATACTATAGGAATTGTGAAAAAAAAAAAAAGTTGGGGAGGTATTGCATAGCCATCAGCATAACTTGGAAAAGTTGTACACCTTTTAGAAAGGACTATCATTAGTTTCAGTTCGAAAAAAAAAAACTTTTTTTTTCAGATGAGAACACATCAATAAATTAAAATTAAAAACATTTTTTTTTGGTTTTTCAGCAATGGTACCTCAATCCACTCAAATGCTTGGGACAAAAAGTGAGGATTCATTCTGAAGTTGTCCCTTCTTCTTCCTCTGATATTTGCATTCATCAGCAAATCCTGTCATGACTATCTATATGACCTTCAACAGGTGTCCCAATCCGTACACCTCCCTCTGATACTCCTGCTGCGATCCTCGTGTGAAGCAAAATAAATTTCCAGCTGGACTTTAGCAATGACATCTTAACAGATTTATTTTTTGCCCCTGCTCCTAATGATTTTTTACCCCTGCTCCAAAGGATCCAATAGCTAATGGGATCTTTTGAAAACTGAAGTCTGACTATGTGTATCTTCTGCTTAAAAGTCTTGGGGTACCTTGGTGGCTTAGCCAGTTGAGTGTCCGTCTTCGGCTCAGGTCATGATCTCACAGTTTGTGAGTTCAAAACCCACATCAGGCTTGCTGCTGTAAGTGCAGAGCCCACTTTGGATCCTCTGTGCCCCTCTCTTTGCCCCTTCCCCACTTGTGCGCTCTCAAAATTAAAAAAAAAAATTTTTTAAAGTGTACCCTGATTTTTCATTTCACTTACATTAAAATCCAAATTCTGTGTACATCACCCAGACCTACACAGTCTCACTTCCTTCTTCCTCTGCACCACTACCTGCTTGCTTACTGGGTTCCAGTCTTACCTACCATTTTGTGTTCCTCAAACAGGTCAGCCTGGCCTTGCCTCAGGACTTCTGCACTTGTTCTTTTTGTCCAAAAGAAACTGCTCCTAGATCACGACATAGTCTATTCCTGATGATGCAGGTCTCATTCAAAACACAGGTTCCACAAAAGGATTTTCCTGAATGCCCTAACATACCCTGCCTCGTCCTAACAATCTCTTCCTAACACATCATCTGGTTAATTTCATTCAGGATTTATCATTATCTGAAATTATCTCATTTAGTTACATCTCATTTCTGTCATCGTATTATACTTAAGGTCTATGATAGCAGGTAGTATGGCCGTTTACTCTTCTATACATAATCCCAGTGAAGTGTCGTGTACAAAGGACATGCTTAGATCATATTTGTGGAATAAATAGCATGGTGGGAGGATTATGACTTAATGGAATAGAAAGATACATAACCTATTTACTCACCTAAAATCTAAGAATTATGTATGTGATATAAAGGTCAGTGACAAACATGATTAATACGGTCCATAGGAGATTAGAACACGAAAAATATATAGGTTGGCATGGGTGGGAAAGATCTTCTGCAGAGACAGTAAGACTCCAGTTGAAGGGAAGGAAGAAATGGCAAACGCTGAAAGATGGGTACTTGTGAAAACAATATAAAAAGGCAAAAAATCCTAGAGACTAACCAGATATGAAATTTGCAGAAATAACAGAAACTTTACTGACCATAAAATCAAAATTAATGAGGTGACTGAAAGCACATCACATGAGGAAGAAAGACTATTTCAAACCAAATTACTTAAGCACTGCAAAATCTATAACAAAATCAAAAGAAGAGATAAGGAAATATTCTGTGGCTAACGTCACAGTGTAGGCACCTGTAGACAGTTTGCTAACTTCTGCAAGTAGAAAGATATGGGATTGGATCACTTCCTTGGCTGCCCTTTCTCCTTTTTTCATGCCCATGTTTGCCTAGGCAGTTTTCAAATAGCTCTTACTTTTCCAAGGGACAGACTGACTGATACCTGGTCCCTTTCTCTTTAATTTAGGAGTTTACCCTCTGCAATACAGGTGATAAATATTCCAGGTTGCAGTAAGTATTTTCCCAAAACTCCAAAAGCATTTCCAGGGTGTTCAAAGTCAGGGAACCACTCCCTTTCCTTCTGATGCTCCAACCTTCTTGTTCTTCTTGTACATTTACCAGCATTCCCTGAATCTGTACACCTCTTGTTCTTGTGCCTGAAAACGCTTTCTCTTGCATTCTCTGTCCTCCCTACACCCTTTCCTACCCATATCTAAACCTACATCCTTTTAGAAGCTCAAATGCTAGTTTCTTCTTGAAGTCTCAACTTTTTACAGCCTGTTTCTCTTTATAATAGTTTACAGATGGAAAGTGTTTGCCATGGGTGAGAAACTGTGCATAAGTGTAATGTATGTAAATATATTACTGTATTTGATCCTTGTAACGACTTCAGCATCCATCATTATCCCCATTGTACAGATGAGAAAATTGAAGCTGAGAGGGGTTAAATAAATTACCCAAGTGCAAATGGTTCTAAGTGTGAGAGTCTGACTTTAATTCAGGTCTGTTTGATTCCAAAGCCTATATGCATGATGACTTAACTCAGCATTGATTATTTTCTTCCATAAACTGAGTTCCAATTCCTCAGTCCACACGTACCACTACTGTGTAATAATGATATCCTTTCTGACTGTCCAGTCTTCTTCTGATTGGTCTATGCCTAGCTGAAGCCATCATTACATTCTGAACACATGTGTCCTTGTACTTTTTTGTATTATGTAGCTTATTCATCTTTAGAATCTTTCCAATGCCTAGAAAATCAGATACCTATCTATTCTTTTTCTAAGGAAAAAAGATGAAATAATTAAATAAATAACACATATTTTAATTTTTAATAATTTAAAATTTAATTCTCCAAGGTGAACTATAGTGTTCTTGAAAGATATTCATTCATTCATTCATTCATTCATTCACTGACTCTTCATCTATTAAACGTTCTTCATACAGGGAGCTCTTAGTATTTTCCTGGTAGCAATCAAGGTACTTGGTTACAGGGAGTAAAACAGATCTGGTCCCCGGTACACAAAACTTAACAACTTGCGCTCCTCTCTGCTGCATGATGCCAGGCATCAACCTACAGTGACTGATGGAGAGTAATAAGTAAGCCACACTCATAATGGATTATCTGTAATATCCACTTTCAATTTCTACAAGGAATAAGAACTTACAGATATATGTGATATATATCTTTTTCTGACTCATTTACTATTATCTTGTCACATATAATTGAACAAAATTTCTTTAGCAACCTTCCTTTATTGGGTCCTTCTAAAACAGTGCAATTAGTTTCCATAGTGACACAACACTTTATTTTCACACAGATATTTGATCGGTTTATACTGTATTTAATTAAATTACATAATTATAACAAGTAAATAAACAGGTTTGGGAACAAATGGCCTAACAGATTCTTGGTAAACATTCAACTCAACTGGTGGGAAAAAAGGTGTATGAGTCACTACCGAGTTTCTTGTTAGAAATTCAAATTTAGTGTGTAATGAATAAAGTGACTATCTGGGTTCTCCTAGCACTGATGGTTTCCTGGGATTCAGGACTGTCAATGCTAAAATCAGGATAGAATGGGGCAGACTACATTGGTTGCTCACTGTAGCTATGAGCATTAGTGGCTATGCTTTATAGAAGAGAAGCAGAGAATGGGTAAAGCCGATAAATTAAGTGGAGTCTGATTAACAGAGTTTGTGCACAGTTTGTGCATAGACTCAAACAGAACCTCAGGATCCCTTACCCAGCCACATTCTTGTTTTATTCCAACATGCCTAACTTGGCAAGAGGCAGTTTATACCTACCATTGGAATCACTCTGTTTATGTCTGGGAACCAAAAGCTGGGCCGCAATAACCCATAACACCACAAAGTAGACAAGATTGCAACTCATGGAACTCTCAGGATGAATGAGTTTCTGTCCTGCCCTGTGACCCACATCTCTACAGGTTGATTGCTAATGGAGACAACTATTTCTTCTTAAGTATGCTCCACCTACCCCACAAGGGTGTGGTTGGGCCTTGGGTCACAAGGAGAAAATCACACAATCTTCTTTCTATCTAAGCATTAATTAGAGTAGTGTCAGATACTATCTGGAGGGGAATTCCAATAGTTTAGGACAGGTTGAGAGCTTCAGCAGACACAATCTAGGTTTTATGACATGTTTTCTCATCAAGGGATCAAGGTGTTGTAAGGTCAAGTTTTACCAGTTCTCACCTGATTACACCTGGGTTTCTGGTTATCTGAGAACAGGAGGCAGATTTTAATAGCTCTACCCCCTGATAAACCTGATGTTTATGTGGTTCTCCCTTTCAATAACAGGGCTGTAAACAAAATCTTTAGAAGAATACTCTTAGAGAGAAGTCTGTATCTTTCCGCTCTCAAAAATGAGTTAAATAGTCAATGTTTACTGCCATGATCGAACACCCTTCAAATATATATCTTCTGATGAATGCAAGGAGATAAATATTCTAGCTCAGACTGAAAACTAGAGAAAAGGGGAGCATGTAGAATCTCTAAGCACATGCTCCTTTGAGTTATTCAGAAGAGGGAAACTTTCATTTATTATTCAGTTGATGAAAGATGCTGACAAGCATAAGACATTTCTACCAAGGGCTATCTTGGGATTTAGGGAAATCAGATAAGGGAAACCCTGCCTGGGATTGCTATCATTTTAATAAGCATAATTCCATGAATCAACCCTTGATTTGAGGTTGTTAAAAATGGCATTTGTATGATAATCCAAATAAATCAATGTTGTATCTTTTTTCTCCCTGGAGGTTCCCCATTTGGAGAGAATTATATCAGACTCTATGTCCCTAAAGGTTGCTTCCCAGGTGTTGTACTGTAAGATAGAAGGGGCACTATATTTTGGTGCCTTTTATATACAAACTCCTTTTTTAATGGCTCTATGCATTGTAAGTTTAGTGTCAGACAATGTCTTCTCATGTCTAATGGTCTTGGCTACAATTCTCAGTGCTCACACTATCAATAAAAGTCAGGTATATGTCCCAGTGAGGAATGACAACATTGGCATACTCCTGGAAGGCTGAAGGGCCCTGTCACAAGATCTGGTTGGTTGGTCATCTTTGCAGACATGAGCGGTGGGAAGAAAGCTGTAGGCAGTGCAATTTTGCAGGGAACATATGGGCAGAAATTTACAAGATCCTTGGGGAGGGACTCCTGTTACCCAGATGGTTGCCAAAATTCCTGATCTTTGCACTCTGGAAATGAAACTGGGAGAGTTAATCAGATCAGTATGAATGATGATGTGGGAACTTCAATGTGTGCCACCTCCCTGGTTCATAGACCTCTAATGAATGCCTTCATTATGGTCTACCTCTTTGGGAAGCTCTTAAAGTCATGGAGATATTGTCCTAGCACCACTAGGCATTTTACTCATTTGTGAGTGGATCATGAATGTGTGCAAATCTTAATAAACCAAGTCCAATAGAAGAATAATTAAAACAATCTCTTCCTTTAAGTGCCTTGATGATCAGTTTTTACAGATTATGGTTATAGCTGCTATCAAATTGTTATCGGCAAGGATAATTTTTTCTTTATAAGTAGAATCAGAGCCACTTTCTCAAACTGGTAAAAACTGTGAAAGAATGTGGTGAAAGAAAAAATTATCTGAGTAATTAGAATTTATTAGAAAATTTCCAGGAATTATCTTACCTGTACTATTTACCCCACTGACCCCAGGATTAAGCATCACACTTGCTACATAGTAGCAATTAATACTTAATTAATATTTATTATTAATATTTCTTTAAGAATTAAATCTTTCTGGCCATTAATCATTGTTTTTAATAAAAATCATAAAATTAAACACTCCTTACTAAATTATATATATTTTTCCTTTGTGCTAAACAAAATTAGAAATTGGAAATTACTGTGTTTCTCTAATTATGGTTCACATAATGCATGAAAGGTATATTCAAATGAGAACCAGGAAACTTGCATTATAATCCCTGGTCTCTTACTTGTGGTGTGATCTCAAGCAACTAACTATGGTAGCAAGATCTTGGTTTAGCATTAGAAAGACTCAATAAGCCACCTTAATTCCTCCCTATCATTCACCATTCTGAAGTTCAGTGTCCTCATCTATGAAGTGGCAGCACATAATACCTGATGCCAGAATTCAATAACGTGAGGATTTTTTTCATTGAATCAGCATAATTCTTGGCACACAGTAGTATGAGATAATTTGTGCAAACCTTTATTATATGCCAGGTATTGTTCTAAATATGTGCATTAACTCAATCCTCGTAACAATTTTCTATGAACTTGGTAATTCTATTATCTCCATTTTATGGATGGAAGAAATGAAAACCAGAAAAGTTAAGTAACTTTCACAGAATTACACAAATAAGTGACAATGGGAGAATTTGAACCGAAGCTCTTCTCCAATTTCATAGTCTGTATTCTCCTTCACTCCTCTATTTATCAATAACAGGTACACATTAAAGGTTAGGGTTTTTCCTAACTGTGATATTCCATTTGTGATATTTTATCCTTACAAGCGTTTAAAAAAAATACTTGCATACTCTTGTTTTCTGGAAAATCATGAAAGTTCGAGAAGGAAATAAGGTACCACCCAATCAGGCTTGGTCTTGGTATTTGGGTTTGACTGTCTCTAGCAAAAATTTCTATCAGAACTCTCTGCTTGGCAGACTTTCAACTCTAGGAATCAGAGAATGTATGCACAGCTGATTGGAATCTTATCTGTCACGGCTGATTCAGTTCTTGGACAGACTGGATACAGACCTACAGTGATTTTCAGTTCTAGCTTTGCTGTCCTGTCCTGGGATTCTTGGGACCATTTTGTAAGCTGAGTCCTACCCCATAGCTAGATTCAAGACTTTGCCTGAGACTAGGGCTAGGTGCCAACTGAATAGCTGCTTTAGCAATATAGACACCTGTCTCCTAGCAAACTAAATGAGATCACCGACTCATTAACATAAACCAGCAGATGGGGAAGAGTTGCATTTGTTATCAATTTTGGCTGGATTTCAACCAATTACATGGACTTAAAATGTTTGGTCTTTCATTGCCAAACTTCTGAGCTATCTGCTCCCCAAATGCATTTTTTTAAAAACATAATTTTTAGGACTCAAGATATTAATGACTTCTGCTTTACAATCCCCCCCTAACTGGCTAATACATTAGTTGACACACTCATACTATTATCTCTTTCTCACAAACCTTTTGAATAGTCAATAATTCCGCCAGTGATTTCTAAATAAGATTGTTATTCTTCCTGCACTATTAATTTTCCAAACATATCATAGCTTAATATATCATATAATCATAATGATATATTAATATTAAAAGTGTGTTCACTAGCTTATACCTAGGGCCAAACACAGTGCCTGGAACATAACAGGTATTCAATAGAGATTTGCTGAATAACTGAATGAGCGAATCAAAGAATGAATACTCCAACCACCAGCATTTGAATATTAGCTGTCACAGCTTTAATGGAAGGCAGTGAGAATTTTAGCAACCTCAGGAGAGTATATGCAGGGAAGAGCAATCAGTCATGCACAATGAATCAATATTAACAAAGTGTACCCATACTGTGAGCAAAACTCTGGTGGTGTGGGGGGAAGGGTAGTGTCTTTTTCATCTTTCTAATACAAGTTGTTAGGCAGGGGCACATACACAGCAGAATCTCAATAAACGCTTTCAAGTGACCACAAAAAAAGTATATGATGTGACCCTTTCCTCCAAGGAATGCATAATCTATGTTTTGGTGGGAGAATGGCTGTCTTCCACACCCTGTGGGTTGCTGCTTACCATTCCTGTAGGTCAAAATAAATATCAAGGTAATGTTTACTAAAATGTCTTTACTTTTTTTTAAGCATCCAAAACTGTTGCTAGCTAAATTCTCTTTCAAAATGAAAAGATACTTATGACATGGGTCTTCTTATGATTTTATTCTAAGATAGGGATTTGGAAAGAGGAACCATAATTTCTTTGCATCAAAAAGAATAAAATACTTAGGCATCAATTTAACCAAGGACTTGAAAGGCCTGCACTCTGAAAACTATAAGACAATGATGAAAGAGACTGAAGACAATGCAAATAAATGGCAAGATAGTCCATGCTCATGGATTAGAGGAATTAATATCATTAAAATGCCCACACTATCCAAAGTAATCTACAGATTTAACGCAACTGCCATCAAAATAGCAATGGGATTTTTCACAGACTAGATTAGAATCCTAAAATTTGTATGGAACCACAAAAGACCCCAAACAGCCAAAGCAATCTTGAGAAAGAAAAATACAGCTGGACATATCACACTCCCTGATTTCAAACTATACTACAAAGCTCCAGTCATCCTATTAATATAGTACTATTAAAACAGACACATATATGGGGCGCCTGGGTGGCTCAGTCGGTTAAGCGGCCGACTTCGGCTCAGGTCATGATCTCGCGGTCCGTGAGTTCGAGCCCCGCGTCAGGCTCTGTGCTGACAGCTCAGAGCCTGGAGCCTGTTTCAGATTCTGTGTCTCCCTCTCTCTGACCCTCCCCCGTTCATGCTCTGTCTCTCTCAGTCTCAAAAATAAATAAATGTTAAAAAAAAAAAAAAAACAGACACATATGTCGATGGAATAGAATAAAAAGACCAGAAATAAACCCATGCATATATGATCAGTTAATCTATGACAAAGGAACAAAAATATACGGTGGGGAGAAAGTCTTTTCAATAAATGGTGTTAGGAAAACTGCATGCAAAAGAATGTAACTGGACCAGTATTTGACACCACTACAAAAACAAATTAAAATGGATTAAAGACCTGAATGTATGACCTGAAACCATAAAATTCCAATAAGAAAACACAGGCAATAAGCTCTTTGACGTCAGTCTTAGCAATACTTTTTGGACCATTCTCCTCAAGCCAAAGACAACAAAGGTAAAATAAGCAAATGGGATTATATCAAACCAACAAGCTCCTGCACAGGAAAAGAAACTATCAACAGAACAAACAACAAAAAAGGCAAACAACTGAATGGGAAAAGATATTTGCAAACCATACATCTGATGAGGTGTTAGTATCCAAAATATATAAAGAAATTCCACAACTTAGTGTCAAAAACAAAACAAAACAGGGGCACCTAGGTGGCTCAGTCGGTTGAGTGTCCCAACTCTTGATTTTGGCTGAGGTCATGATCCTAGGATCATGGGATCAAGCCCTGCAACAGGCTTCACACTGAGTATAGGGCCTGCTTAATATTCTCTCTCTCTCTCTCTCTCTCTCTCTCTCTCTCTCTCTCTTTCTCTCTCTCTCCCTCTCCCCCTCTCTCTCTCCCTCTGCCTTTTACCCCTGCTTGCTCTCTCCCTCTCAAATAAAAAAAATTTTAATAGGCAGAAAATCTGAATAGACATTTTTCCAAAGAGGATGTACACATGGCCAACAGGCAGATGAAAAGATGTATGACATCACTAATCATCAGGGAAATGCAAATCAAAGCCACAATGAGGTATCACTTCACACCTGTCAGACTGGCTATTATCAAAAAGAAAAAAAAAATAACAAGTGTTGGCAAAGATGTGGAGAAAAAGGAACCCTTGTACACAGTTTGTAGGAATGCATATTGGTACAGTCACTCCGGAAAACAGTAAGGAGTTTCCTCAAAATATTAAAACTAGAACTACCATATGATTCAGCAATTCCACTTCAGGGTGTTTACCCAAAGAAAGTGAAAACACCAGTTGGAAGAGATATATGCACCACTCTGTTTATTGTAGCATTATTTACAATAGCCAAGATATGGAAGCAACCCAAGTGTCCATTCATAGGAGGGATAAGGAAGATGTGAGATACATACAATGTATATATGTGATATATATAATGGAATGATTATATATGTTTATTATATATAAATATGAGATATGTATATACTATATTCGAATATGAAATATTGCTCACTCATAAAAAAGAATGAAATCTTGCCATTTGCAACACCACTGATGGTCCTAGAAGGTCTTACAATAAGTGAAATGAGTCAGACCAGGAAAGACAAATACCATACAGTTTCACTTAAATGTGGAATCTAAAAAGCAAAACAAATGGCTGAATAAGAGAAAACAGAAATGGTTTCATAGACACAAGAAATAAACTGTTGGTTACCACAGTGATGAAGGTTTGGAGGGCAGACAAACTAGGCGGAAGGGATTAAGAAATATAAACTTCCAGTTATAAAATAAGCATGTCAGGGGGATGAAATGTACAGTATAGGGAATATAATCAATAATATTTTAATAACTTTGCATGGTGACAGATGATAACTGACATTGTGGGGATCATTTCATAATGCTTAAAAATATCAAAAATGATCCTGTGATGTACACCTGAAACTAATAGGATATTGTATGTCAATTATATTTCAATTAACAAAAAAGAGAATCACAACTCCTCATCATAAGTTACTGTGTAGGAGATAAAGCAATTTGTCTTTTGTCATTAAGTTGTGACATCTGCCTGCATGTGGCCTGAGTTCCAATGAGTTTGGCTTTGTCTAATTCCCTGGGTCATTAGCTACGTAATCATAATTATTTTCAGCTGTGCAGATTGGTGTTATTTTTCTCATCCATTTTTCTCCTCCCCTTCTTCATCACATTTCCACGTTGATGGAAACCATGAGAGTGCCATCTGCTACAACCTGTGCATGGGAACAGTCAAATGAAAGGCAGCCACTGAAGGATGCCCATATTTCATTAGATGTATTTGTATGCTGCCTTCAGTCTCACACCATTTCCTGTCCTTCCAGATTTCCCTTTAGGGAGTTCAAGGGCTCCCCAAAGCTGACTAAATACAGACCTCCTGCCCCTAATGGCAGTGACATCTGAAGAGCTGTCTCTATTGAGGATGATACAATTGACACCAAGTTATGAATAACTATATTTGCAGAGAATTAACATTTCCTTCATGTCTACCAACTGACTTAGGCAATTATAGAGGCAGCTGCCAAATGAGTATTAACATAACTGGAAAAGCTTCACTATGTATGAGTCAGACGATCCAGGCTGTGTGCAGCACCCTCAATAGACTGCACAGACTTTTATTTCCAAGAACTATTCTTTCATGTGCAGACAATGCCTCATCTTGGAACAATTGCCTGGAATCCTCCTCAGTAGAAATTACATTGCAGATTGTGGGAAGCAAGTGAATCAGAGAAGTTCTGCCTCTACTTTCTTTAAGCCCATGCATTACCTTTAGGCAAACTATTTGATCTTCGTACAACTATCAGTAAAATTGGTACTTTAATTTCTTTCGGTATTCTTACTAGCTTTATTTAGCATTAAGAGTAGGAAATGGCATTGGAAGGGAAACTAGGACACATGGGTCCTAGTTTAGACTTGGTGTTGTGCAACTTGAGTATTTGACATCTGTATCTTTGGGTTAGTGTCTCTGGACGTTCAGTTCCATTATCTGTAAAATGTTCCTCAAAGTGTGGCCCATAGCCACCTGCTTCAGAATCACCTGGGATGCTTATTAAAAATGTACCTTCTTGAACAATTTCTGATTCCAGGAATATAGAGTAGAAATACTTTTCCCTATCCCCTATTAAGTACAATAAAAAGCATGGGCATTATATATAAAATAAATGTGGGAAAACCAAAGGATGTAGAGAATACAGATTGCCTAGGGACTTCAAGACCCAAGTTATGAGCTTCTTGTGACTTTCTCGGGGTTTCTCATATACCCTACACCTAGAGCTGAAGAAGTTAGCAACCTAGAAACACCAGTGAGTGTAGACAAAAGACAAAAACCGCAAACCACAACAACAAAAACAACAAAAGCTTATTTGCTTTAATCAAAGTTCAAGTAAAGGGGCAGCCTAGCAAGACAGAACACTTCATACAATCCCCACTCTACTCCAGCTGAACATCACAAGAAGAACGGGAGCCCCATTCCTAACAGCAAGAGCCAAGAGAGGAACATAGACCTCCACCCACACATGCTATAACGAAGCTCCCTGAACACCTGCTGGGCAGTGTCAAAAAAGGACAACTAGGGAGCTGGGACTTTCATCCCCAAAGGCAAGTAATGAGGTTCCTGCCTCTACAGTGTCAGTGGAGACCACATGGGAGATCAGATCTCCCATCCCAATCCAACAGTAATAGGGAACACTACTCTATTACTGCTAGGAAAATGAGTGGGAAGTTTGAACTTCTGACTCCATTTGACAGTAATGGGACGACATTCTCTTCTTCCCGGATATGTCAGAATGATGTCAGAGAAAGTCAGCTTAGGCAGAAGGTTTAAATCAGATCCAGGGTTTTCTACTATAAACATGCCCAGACTTCCATTTAAAAAATTCTCATCATAGCAAGAACTAGGAAGATCTCAAACTAAATTAAAAAAAAAAAATCAATGACAATCCCAAGAGAGGAAGAGAGGCTAGACTTATCAAAGATTTTTAAGTGCCATGTTAAAAGTGCTTCAGCAAGTTATCATACACATAAACGAAATAAATGAAAACTAGAAAGCCTTGGCAAAGAAATAAAAGTTATAAAGAAGAACCAAATGGAAATTTTAGAATTGAAGAATAGAATAACAAATAAAATGTTCAGTGGATGGACTCAATAGTAGACAGCAGAGGTTAGAGGATAGATCGGTGAACTGAAAGATGAACAACAGAAATTACTCAGTTTGAACGACAGAGAGAAATTAGACTGAAAAGAATGAGCAGAGCCTTAGGAACCTGCTGGACTACAACTTAACACCGAACAGTGATGTCATCAAGTACGAGAAGGAGATGAAAATGAAAGGAAAATGTAAAAAAGTGCTCACAGAAACAATGGCTGAAAACTTTCCAAATCTGGCAAGAGACATTCAACCTACGAACTCAAGAAGCTGATCAGATGCTGAACAGGATAAGCCCAAAGAAATTCATGCCCCCAAATAATGCAATTAATGTCTAAAAACCGAAGGCAAAATAACAATCTTGAAAAAAGCCAGAGAGCCAGAGGTACCTTTGTTTAAAGAGGAAAACAACTGAAAATGAAAACACTTTCACATCTGAGATTTTGTATGCCAGAAAAAAACAAAAAGTCAAGATATTTTCCTAGGCTTTAACGAAAAGAATTGTCAATTCAGAATCCTATTGCCAGTGAAAATACACTTCAGGAAGGAAGAGGAAATAAAGACATTCACAGATGAAAGAAAGCTAAGAGAATTTTTTACCATTACACCTACCCCAAAAGTCTGGCAAAAGGAAATTTCCTAAACACAAAGGAAACAATAAAAGAATGAAGCTTGGAATATAACAAAAGGAAGAAAAACATGATCAGCAAAAATATGGACATATATGATAGACTTTGGTCTCCTCCTAAATTTCCTAAAGTATGCTTGATGGCTGAAAGAATAGTTACGATATTATCTGATCTAACTTTCAATGAATATAGAGGAAACACTTAACATAATTATGTCACAGATGGGGGAGGGTAAAAGGAAATAAGAGGAGCTAGAAGAGAAAGAGCTTACATGAGGAAAGCAACAGTTTTTCCAGAACCTTCTAGCAGATTTCTCTTTGTCTGGCAAGTACTCTATACCACCATGGCCACTTAGAGGGAAAAGAGTCTGGAAAGTAAATTCTGTTAGCTGGACACATGGATTTCATTAGAAATGGAACAGGAAAGAGAAGACTATTTGGTGGGCCACTAACAGTGTCTGATACTAACCCTGAGAGTCAGTGGATTATATAACTGTTTTCAAAATACTTAACACAGAGCCTAGCCCACATTAATTGCTTTAGTAAGTGTCCCCTTCCCTCTTTCACATACACAAGAATATCACAACAACACATTTCAGGTATCTGGAGTTGTCATACAGTAGTAGACCTAGTATTTCATTGTCAAGAATAATTTCAAAAAAAATTTTTTTTACAAAGACATCAGTGGCTTTGATGTACTTTTTGTCTTTTTGGCTGACCATGTAAAGAAAAGCTGACAGTTCAACAGTAAAAAATGGGTAATGAAAAGGGCCACAGGCTCATTAAGTTTAGAAAGCAGTGAAAGCAAATGTCCAATACCAACCTATACACTGAACCTAGGAAAAGGTAGCAGTGACGCACAACAAATAATCTCTGATATGTGTTATTTATTTATTTATTTATTTATTTATTTATTTATTTATTTAAAGAGTGTGTGTGCGTGAGCAGGGGAGAGGCAAACAGAGAGGGAGAGAGAACATCCCAAGCAGGCTGGGCACTGTTAGTGCAGAGCTTGACGGAGGGCTCAATCTCAAAAAAGGTGAGATCATGACCAGAGCTGAAGTCAAGAGTTGGACCCTTAACCGACTGAGCCACCCAGGTTCCCCTAACCTCTGATATTTTTATTAGAAGTAAAATATAAATGCTCCCTGGGGATAGACAAAAGCATACCCACCCAAATCCCTGCCCCCGCTACACAGTGTAATTTCCTTGTCTACGCTCTACCAAATCGTAACTATCTTATTTCAGGAATGAGGTGAAACCACAACTCTCTAAACCTGATGGCGAAGCATAGAACCTAGGCTGCTCAGTGGATTTCTGTGTCTGTGCTGCCCTTTCTGCAATACTTGCTAAAGGAATGTCTTTTTATATTCACAGTCACCAAGCCCACATTCCAGGTGCTCTTACTGTAGAATTACACCCCTGACACTATGCTTGTATTAAAAGATATTGGAGGGGCACCTGGGTGGCTCAGTTGGTTGAGAATGGGACTTCGCATCAGGTCGTGATCTCATGGTTCATGAATTCAAGCCCCACATCGGGCTGCTACTGTTAGCTCAGAACCCACTTTGGATCCTCTGTTCCCTTCTCTCTGCCCCTCCCCTGCTCGTGCTCTCTCTCTCTTTCAAAAATAACAAATAAACATTTAGAAAAAAACAAGGGGTAAGCTCCGTGAATTCTAGTTTTAAGAAAGAAACAAAAGGAAATGAGCAATAAACAAAAAACTCAGTATTGACAACAAGATCAAGAAAAATCCTAGATACTTCACAATGCTCCCAAATAATTAGAGCATCCACGGCCCACGGATATTGGTTTGGAATATGCGAAGCATTATTTATTTTTATGTTTTCGGTGAGAGTATCAAATTAAATTCTAAGAATCGTATTATATTGGACACAGTTGGGATGTCCATCCACTATACTTTCCCTGATTCTTTTTCTCTGGACACAGCTACATCACTGTTAAGCTATCCACCCCTCCCCCACAGAGACACAGACCTAAGTCCGATTGGTTATAAGGTACTTCTATGGCCCTCCCTAGTTATCGCTTCAGGAACAGGCATAGGACTCAGCTCATGTGAATGTGGCTTCAGCTTTCTGTGAAAATCTACTTGCTGGTAAGAAAGATATTCTCCCTCTTTCTTCTTGACATTGCCTTTTGGGGATGGGATGCCTTGGACTGCTTCAGAAGATCTATATCAACACAGGGAGATGTTAAAAACCCAACCCTTCGATGGCACTGTTGAACTATTTGCCCCACCAAGCCTGAAGCCTGTCCCTCTCAGTTTCCTTTTATATGAAATCACAATTTTTCTTATTTTTTATTCCTTTTTCAGTTGTCCTTGGAATCAGAAGGATCCTAATTGGCACATCCAGAAAAGCAACAACAAAGCGCTTTAATTTCCACTCTGGTTTTAAAAGTCATTCTCAAATTGTATTAGCATTCTTCCAATGTTGAGAGGCAGGGGAGTAAATGTTTACTATTTATTCATTTATTATGTTTTTTTTAAGTTTATTTTTGAGAGAGAGAGAGAGAGAGAAGGAGGGGTAGAGAGAGAGAGAGGGAGACACAGAATCTGAAGCAGGATCCAGGCTCTGAGCTGTCCTCACATAGCCTGACGTGGGGCTCGAACCAATGAACTATAAGATCATGACCTGAGCCAAAGTCGGACACTTAACCGACTGAGTCACCCAGGTACCCCTCCGGGCAATTGTTTTAATGTGGCCCAATGATTCTTTTCTTTCTTTCTTTTTGAAACAAACCAGTGAAAACAGCAAAAGGAGAATAGTCTTACTAAAAATAAGAAGATATAAGTATGTGCTATATCATGGTAGTGCATATACTCATATTCAACAATTTTAAATCACTTACAATGATCCATGAAATGAGAAAGTTCTAGGGGCTTGAAAGAATCACAAGATTCATTCAGCCCCTCATTAGACAGATAATAACTATTATTTACTTAGCCCCCACCTTATGCCAGACACTGTAAATTCCTTTTTAATTCATCCCACCTATTCCTGTAAAGCAGGCATTTATTATCTTCCTCCAAAGAGAAGGATATTGGGTTCAGAGAGTTGAAATATCCACCTGTGATCACACAGATGTTGAGCATATAAGTCAGGATGTTAATCCAGTTGTCCGGCTTATTTTTGGAAAGAAGTTCAAAGCTTTCTTTCCACTATACCGCATTTCTCAGGAGGCAAAGATCCTAAGGTCCAGAGGGTGAAGCTGGCAGTCACCTCTGCAGATGTCTACCTGCCTCCTTAGCCCAGTGTTTTCTTATGCATATTATCTAAATGGACCACCTCCCTTAACGATCAGGTTCTAACATCAAGGTAATTAGAGGCAGAGCCAAACTACTTCTCTGACTTGTGGTGGTATAACTGGTTTTAAAAACTGTACTGCCCAGGGCGCCTGGGTGGGTCAGTTGGTTGAGCGTCCGACTTTGGCTCAGGTCATGATCTCATGGTTGGTGGGGTTCGAGCCCCGCGTCAGGCTCTGTGCTGACAGCTCGGAGCCTGGAGCTTGCTTCGGATTCTGTGTCTCCCTCTCGCTCTGCTCCTACTCCAACTCATGCTCTGTTTCCCTCTGTCTCAAAAATAAATAAACATAAAAAAAATATGGGCTTCCCTGCAGTACCTTCTCTACATGTCTTATTGTCCCCCTTCCTGCTAGTATTATTTTACGATAGTAAAAGCCTGAAAAATATATAACCTTAAAAATGGTTGGAAAGGCCCCACCCTTCCTAGGTACACATTTGGAGAAAACAACACATTACTTCTGATGGAGTGTAATCCATTTGCTCTATGTTTCAATTTCCTTAATCTAGCTTACATCCCTTTCTCTACCCCATACCTAGCCACCTCACAATCCCCTTTACCTTTAACCTCATTGTATTTCTACCGCTGCCATGCTCTGTGCTTTCTCCTGCCAATGGAGTATTCCTGCTTCTGCCCAGAGGTCTGTTGGCAAAGTCTTTTATGTCAAAACCAGTCTGACGTCTCTGAGAAGCCAGACTTCCTTCTTGTGATCCATGAAAGGTCAGTCCTCATGCTAGCTCAATGAGGAGGGGAGTAATATTCTTGCTTACAAATGTGAAAGAGCCACCAGCTAAATTCTGAGTTTAAGTGACCTGGTTTACAACTTTGACTTCCAGACACCCACAATCATAAGCCAAGTGATCCATGACAGGTGCTAAGCAGAGAAATTAAAGAACAGTAGCAATTCTAAGAAAAGCCATTCACAATGTCTACTCACAGCTAAAGGGACTCTTCCTTGAGTTTCTTCCCTTCCAACTTTTGCCCTATCCTTTTGCTCTTTCCCTCCCCTTAAAGACCACATTCAAAGATAGGTCTGTCTCTTTCAATTGCAAATGAAACACTGGCTCTCTAAACACAAGTTCACTTTTGGCAGGCATTGCAAAAAGACTTTTAAAAGCCCAATTCAAAGTGCCAGAGGGTTTCAAATTCTGGAGACATCACAAAATGATTCCTTATTGGTAGCAACTGGTAAAATCCGTGGCCAAGGAAGCCAGACCAGCCCCTTCCGGATGGCCCAGTGGAAAATGGTCTCTGAGCTTTTCCATGTACAATGAAAATGACACGTGTTTACAAAGGTGGTGAAAATGGTTGCCTCTCTGAACCTTAAAATGTCCTCTCCATGTTAATTGGCACTCAACTTGAGGCACTTTGGATGAAAATAACAGGAAGTGGGAACTGGAAGAAAACTGAGAAAGATGGGGATGCTTTGGAACCACGACAGTTTTTGACACATTTTCACCCATGAGCAACCGAACAGGCTATCCTGGGGACTGAGTGGCAAAACTTCAGGAAAAAGATACACACGCGGGTCCGCCCGGGCGCACGCTCACACACACACACACACACACACACACACACACACACACACACGAGTGCATGAAAAGCTCAACGTCAGTCTGAAAATAGTACACAGAGGCTTGGTTCTAAAGGAGTTGTTTTGAGAAGGAATGTTCTCTCTCCTGAACTGGAATTCACTGCACAAGAACAATGCTCTCTTCAAAGATTCTGGCACATACACAGATAGAAGGAGCCATCCAAAAATCCTTGATAAACATACACAGCCTTTTATACAGTGCCTGCAAGCACAGTGATTTGCAGCATGAATGAAATTTTTTGACCTCAAAACAAAAGCGGTTCCTTGCCTGATGGTAAACTCTGAAGCTAGAGTCCATTATAGTCTCTGTGGTCTGATTTTAATGAGGTGAACGATATATGGTGGTTGGGCAATGGCCAGTGTTCAATATTGATTTTTGTCTCTTTTAAGTTACTACTAATAACAGATCAAAACCAATACAATATTGCAACTTGCAAAAAGTAATTCTTTGGAAGAGAGAAGCTAAACCTAAATTTGGAGGGCGTAGAAAAAAAGTAGAGTTCCAATGTAAACACGAAACAGTTGTGTTTTATTCAAGAAAAGCAGGACTGAGTGCAAAAAGGCAATTCTCTTGATGTAGCTACCTGCATTGTTAATGTTGAAGATGTGTGCATTTTTCAAAGCCACCTTTCGGTGTGGTATTCAATATTGACAGTGCATCCAGAACTGTGGTGTTTTTCTTGGGCAGGAATATTAGAAGGGGCCCAGTTGAAATTGGGTAGCTGGTAATCTAGAAGAAGTCTGTACCTATAAATCACCTCAGCACTCTAAAGATTGCTATGATCGTCCCCACTTCATCTCTGTTGAAATCCATTCTCTACAGTTCATCCTCTACCAAGTGAAAGGCTGATTTACTAGGTGTTCTGGCCATAAGCACAACGGTGAGGGCTGGGTAGGAAGTAAACTAACATTTCATGAATATTAAAACACTCCTGATTCCTTATTTTATTCAGCTTGGAACAAGGCTGAGATGAGGTGTGTTCTTTTTGTTCGGTTTCCTTGATTACTGGTTTCTTTGCAGAATTTCACTAGAAAATATTTATTGAAGGCAAAAAAAAAAAAAAAAGTACCATAATAGGGGATAGTAGAGGCTGGTGACACAGTGTTGAATAAGACAGCTGTATTCCAGTGGGAGAGACCAAAAAGAGAGAGAGAGAGAGAGCGAGCGAGAGAGAGAGAATAAAGAGGTAGTCATGCAAAGAGTTGGAGGAGAATGAATGACACACCAGACACAGGAAGACAGATAAAAAAAAAAAGTCCTGTGATAAGAAAGGGGTTGTCATAACAAAAGCCCCCAAAAAGAGTGATGTGGCTGGAGTGTGCTTAAGAGCACAGCTTGAGAAGAAGATATAAAGAAATGGAAAGACATTCCCTGCTCATGGATTGGAAGAATAAATATTGTCAAAATGTCAATACTACCCAAAGCTATCTACACATTCAATGCAATCCCAATCAAAATTGCACCAGCATTCTTCTCGAAACTAGAACAAGCAATCCTAAAATTCATATGGAAGCACAAAAGGCCCCGAATAGCCAAAGTAATTTTGAAGAAGAAGACCAAAGCAGGAGGCATCACAATCCCAGACTTTAGCCTCTACTACAAAGCTGTCATCATCAAGACAGCATGGTATTGGCATAAAAACAGACACATAAACCAATGGAATAGAATAGAAACCCCAGAACTAGACCCACAAACGTATGGCCAACTCATCTTTGACAAAGCAGGAAAGAACATCCAATGGAAAAAAGACAGTCTCTTTAACAAATGGTGCTGGGAGAACTGGACAGCAACATGCAGAAGGTTGAAACTAGACCACTTTCTCACACCATTCACAAAAATAAACTCAAAATGGATAAAGGACCTGAATGTGAGACAGGAAACCATCAAAACCTTAGAGGAGAAAGCAGGAAAAGACCTCTCTGACCTCAGCCGTAGCAATCTCTTACTCGGCACATCCCCAAAGGCAAGGGAATTAAAAGCAAAAGTGAATTACTGGGACCTTATGAAGATAAAAAGCTTCTGCACAGCAAAGGAAACAACCAACAAAACTAAAAGGCAACCAACGGAATGGGAAAAGATATTTGCAAATGACACATCGGACAAAGGGCTAGTATCCAAAATCTATAAAGAGCTCATCAAACTCCACACCAGAAAAACAAATAACCCAGTGAAGAAATGGGCAGAAAACATGAATAGACACTTCTCTAAAGAAGACATCCGGATGGCCAACAGGCACATGAAAAGATGTTCAACGTCGCTCCTTATCAGGGAAATACAAATCAAAACCACACTCAGATACCACCTCACGCCAGTCAGTGGCCAAAATGAAGAAATCAGGAGACTATAGATGCTGGAGAGGATGTGGAGAAACAGGAACCCTCTTGCACTGTTGGTGGGAATGCAAATTGGTGCAGCCGCTCTGGAAAACAGTATGGAGGTTCCTCAGAAAATTAAAAATAGACCTACCCTATGACCCAGCAATAGCACTGCTAGGAATTTATCCAAGGGATACAGGAGTACTGATGCATAGGGGCACCTGTACCCCAATGTTTATAGCGGCACTCTCAACAATAGCCAAATTATGGAAAGAGCCTAAATGTCCATCAACTGATGAATGGATAAAGAAATTGTGGTTTATATACACAATGGAATACTACGTGGCAATGAGAAAAAATGAAATATGGCCTTTTGTAGCAACATGGATGGAACTGGAGAGTGTGATGCTAAGTGAAATAAGCCATACAGAGAAAGACAGATACCATATGGTTTCACTCTTATGTGGATCCTGAGAAACATAACAGAAACCCATGGGGGAGGGGAAGGAAAAAAAAAAAAAAAAGAGGTTAGAGTGGGAGAGAGCCAAAGCATTAGAGACTGTTAAAAACTGAGAACAAACTGAGGGTTGATGGGGGGTGGGAGGGAGGGCAGGGTGGGAGGGAGGGCAGGGTGGGTGATGGGTATTGAGGAGGGCACCTTTTGGGATGAGCACTGGGTGTTGTATGGAAACCAATTTGACAGTAAATTTCATATATTAAAAAATAAAAAAAAATAAAAAAATAAAAAAAAAAAGTAAAATAAAAAAATAAATAAATAAATAAATAAAATGTAAAAAAAAAAAAAAAAAAGCAAAGAGCACAGCTTGAACAGAGGTCAGAGATGAAAGCAGGGACCAGATCACTCCAGGCTGTAGGCTGTGATTCAGTGGGACAGCCTCTGGTTGACTGTCAGCCTTAGAATTTCACATGACCAATGAGCCAGGGGAAAGTTGGGGGTGGGAAGGGTTGTGGGGTGGGGGGTGGGGCGGGTAGGATCCCAATGAGTCAACCCGGCATATCGATGGGAATAAGGGGGTAAGTGATCCTCAGAAGGCCATCTGGTCAAGGTATTGTCATCTAGTCACATGCATGAGGGGCAGTAATAAGTGGAATTGATGACTTGAAAGCTAATGATCTTTTATTTTACCTGTTCCTTTAAAATTTTTTTAATGTTTATTTATTTTTGAGAGAGGCAGAGAGGAAGAGAGAGAGCATGAGCGAGAGAGAGCAGAGAGAGAGGGAAACACAGAATCCAAAGCAGGCTCCAGGCCCTGAGCTGTCAGCACAGAGCCTGATGAAGGGCTTGAACTCCTGAACAGCGAAATCATTATCTGAGCTGAAGTCAGACGCTTAACCAACTGAACTACCCAGGCACCCCTTTACCTGTTCTTTTATAGAAAAATTTCAAAAACATAAAATTAGTGGAATGGTAGGCTTGGGAGTGACCTAGAGATCACCTGGTCCCTCATTTTACAGAGGAAAAAATCAGAGCCAAGTAAGGTCAAATGACATTCAGAGGCAGGACTAAAAATTGAATGTATCACACCCCTCCCCTCCCCAGTGGAGTGTTTGAAAGGATGGAGGTGAGTTGAGTAGAGGAAGTTACTAGGATCAGGGTATTAGAAGAATCATTAATGGCAAGGTGATGGGCAAATCTTCACGTAGTCTTACTTACGGGAGAGTGAGAAGAAAAAAAAATCTAAATTTTCATCAATAGGACATAATTTATGAAAAGTTGGTAAATTGTTATGATAGGATATTATGTAGCCATTTAGTGATATTTATGAAGATGTTTTGTTGATGGTTGAACGTGCTTATGATAAACATGGGAAAAGCAGGATATATAAGTTTATACCTAAGAAAATGAATTCTGAAAACTGAAGTCACCCATACAATGGAAAAAAGACTGAATACATATTTACAAAATATAATATTTCGATATTAAAGCTCCAATTTTGTGGGGCCTACATGGCTCAGTCAGTTGAGTGTCTGACTCTTGATTTCAGCTCAGGTCATGATTCCAAGGTTATGGGCTCAAGCCCCGCTCCATGCTGAGAGTGAAGCTTGCTTAAGATTTTCTCTCTCTCCCTCTGCACCTCTCCCCTGCTCTCTCTCTAAAAAAATAAATAAATACAATAAAATAAAATAAAGCTACCAATTTTAATACTCCATTATTATGTTCCATGTGTTAAGCCTATATATCATCTCATTTATCCCCATCAAAACACTAACAAGAAGGGGTTATAATTGTTCACATGAGGGAACAGAGGCTTAAAAAGGCTTTGTTAAGTCACTTGAGGTCATAAGCCTAGAAAATGGCCTCGCCACATTAGAAATTACATTCTACTACCTTTTGAATCGTTTTTTAAGGTGAAAAATTACATACTACTCTTTTAAATCATGTTTTTTTTTTTCTTTTTTGCATTTTCCAATTTCACACTGTGGAAATATACTGCATTATAATTTTAAAAATAAATTGGATGTCAAGTCAACTAAAGAAATATAATAGCAACTTGTGCTTCATTGGTGATATGATTATTTTCTTCCTTCCCTCCCTGGTTCTCGACTATGTCTTGATAGCTGGCTTTCTAGTCTGTTTTCCATTCATTAAGGGCTCATTTAGCACTTACTATGTTGCTAGTATTATTGATTCTATTTACCCTCAGAACCACTGGCATGAACTGCTGAAAACACAAGTTCCCTTTCAGGGCAATTATCCTTGTGTTAGAGAAATGACTTCCTGTGCTTTTGCTAGTTCCTAGTTGTTGAAGCTGGGTGGCCAAAGGGTTGGCACAGTTGGAATTGGCCTTCTCCTTACTTCCCCTCTGCCAACTCCTTATACTCGCATGAAAAACTGTAATTTCGTAATTTCAGTGCATTCTTACCTCATAATATTCTCCTCTCAGCCAAGGAAATGAGAAGCATTTTGAGACCAAAAAGCTGCCAACGTGAGTCATGTCAGCAACGTTATGTGCCTCGACTTTCTGCTCATGGAAAACTCTAGTTTTCCTCCAGTAATTGGGGAAGCAGTAATTTTGCAAAGCATTTATATCTTTTTTTCCTGCCCAAGCTCTACCAAGCCTTCATAACGATCTGCTACAAATATCTTATTTCAATAAAGGGTTTTAAAGAATGTGACATCTATTTTTCTGAATTTATGGCACTACTTTGGCTTTGATTATTCTGTTTGGTGTTTTTGGTACTGTCCTGACCTAAAAAGAAGAAACTAAAAACTACTGTTCTAATTTAATATACTCTAAAAATATACTTGGACATAAATGTTTATTATCTAGAACATAAAAATTCTTAAGTGGAAGACGTTTTCTCAGAAATTTTCTAAAGACATTTACTAACTATTCCAACTCGCGGAACAATAATAATAATCATAATAATAAACAATAATAATAATAAACATAAAAGTAACCATAATGAAGATAACAATTATTGAGGCATAACTACATGCCAGATACTGTGCTAATTTTTTTAAATGAAATTATTATTTATTTCATTTAATCTGCCAAACAAAGCTAAGTTAGGTATTAATACTGATTGTTATTCCAACGATGACACTGAAGCTTGGAGGCTATGTAACCTTGGTCTGAACACACAACCAATAAATAGCAAAACTGGGATTTAAGCCTAAATCATCCTCACTTGAATACATATTTTTCAATAACATTTATGTTCATTCCTTTTAAAATAAAACCACAGCTTAGAAAGCCAGAAACATTTTATTAATATCCAGGTCGTTCAGTTCAGTTTATGTTGAGTGGAGGCATGTTAAAAGAAAGCTGCGTCCAAATTATTGATCAAAGCTCATAAAATTCAATGGAAGGGAAGGAACAGTGGATCTAATTTTCGACCACAGGTCCCTAAACACAAATTGATGTAATCAAATCAATCACTTAATTTTAATAAACCTTGTCTCCATATCTATAATCAATAGTATGAATTTAAATTAGCTGTCTCATATTTTTACAAGAATAATCTGCAACATGTAACACTTGGTCAGTATTCTAGGTAGTCACATGGGAAACATGCCTTTATTATCATAAATATCAAATTGAAAAAATTTTTTTTAATGTTTATTCATTTTTGAGAGAGAGAGACACAGAGCATGAGCAAGGAAGGGGCAGAAAGAGAGAGGCACAGAACTTGAAGCCGGCTCCAGGCTCCAAGGTGTCAGCACAGAGCCTGACACGGGGCTCGAACCCATGAACTGTGAGATTATGACCTGAGCCAAAGTCAGACGCTTAACCGACCGAGCCATCTAGGCATCCCCAAAATGTTTTAAAATTAACCAACACTTGAAATATAATAGATGAATACGTGTGTTTAAAGATCTTGTAGGCACAGGGTGCCTCAGCTGGTCAAGCGTTTAACTCTTGATAGCAGCTCAGGTCATGATCTCGTGGTCATGGGATCCAGCCCCACATTGGGCTCTGTACTGAGCATGGAGCCTTCTTGGGATTCTCTCTCTCCCTCTCTCTGCCCCTCCCACCTGCCTGCTGCCTGCTCCCATGCATTCTGTCTCTCTCACAATAAATAAATAATCTTAAAAACAAAGACCTCCTTGTAGAACCTTTAATATTAATAAAAATGACTATTCTTAATTCAGAGTTCACCATTTGCCATGCTATATCAGTTACTCCATACACTTCTCCCACTTAATCATCACAACAATTGTAGGAGAAAAGGAGCAGAATCACACAAAGCCTAAATCACTTGTTCGAAACCCACCAACGTTTAAGGGCCTTATAACAACTCAAATGAAGATACGGCGGCTGTACATGCTTCTGTTTCTTCAACTAAGTGAGACTGCCTATGCAGCAAACACTTGGCCTCTGTTTCAGATGGCTTCCAAATTTTATCATTCACAAGCCGAGATATCAGAAGAAGAGTAAGAAGTATTCTTTAAGGTATATTTTTCTATTTAAATTGCTTTGATATTTTTCCTAAGGCTTTACATTCAGGTATTTGTTGTTTATGTGATTTGAAAATCCTGACAGATGCAGGGACACCAGAAATCCAATTATAACTTTGCTTGCAAACATTTTAATAGCAATAACTTACGGGCCTTAAATAAAAACCCTCCCTGGTTAATGAGTAAGAGTACTTCTCTACATTAGGAAACAGGAATGTGTTTAGACGATATCTGCCAATAGGTCAGGGGAAGAACATCGGAATGCCCCATCAATCCACTGTTTTCTAGATATCATCTCCTTCTGTGTAGGGTTTCACGTGGGGAATTAGTTACTAGATGTCTGGCTAGAGTCAAGAAAATTAAACTTGCTGAACTTTAGGGGTGTTTTTTTTTTTTTTTTTGAAAAAATAAGATTATGAAATACTACGATTGACATAGTAGCACTTCATTATATATTTTATTAAGACGAAATGAGGTTGTGTTTGTGAAAATGAGGAGCTTAATAAGGCAAGCCGACATCCCATAAGTCCCCCCTCCCCCCGGCTGGGTGTGTGTGATACTCCTTAGGCACTCCTGGCTGCCCAAGAACAAAGGGAAGGGGAAAACAAACGGTTAACTGATAGTGATCACAGTCCTGCAGGACAGGAGTCTCCATGAGCTTACAAATGTCTTAGTAAATTACAAGAAAAAGGCAATTTTATCAATAATCCAATCTCCAGAAACCTATAGACTCAGTTTCCTGCAGCCCCAACATTACCCTCTGCTCCGTAGTGATGTGGGGAACAAAGACAAGAAGAAAATGGCAGGTAAAATTAAATTTCTTTATGACTTGCAGCCCACTGACAATACTTGAGACAAATACAGACTATGACATTTCTTCAGGAACTCCCAACTGCCTTAATGTTAGTGCCTTACTAGAGGGAAAACCACCTTAGCCTGAAAATAGCAAGGCCTCCAATATCTTACGAGTTGTCTTTAGCACGTGAAAGTCCTCCTGGAGTCCTCCTTGTTGCCTTTACCTCCCTCAACTCCACAGTATACAGCCATTCATTCTTCACCAACCCTTGCAGCTCTTTCTGCCCACGGATCCTGTCCTTTTATAAAATCACATTTTTGCACTGAAGACGTCTCAAGAATTCTTTCTTGGCCATCAGCTCCGGACCCCCACCATGCCAAAACTCCGGCAAAAAGAGATTTATAAACAAAAATGTGAATTAATGTTCCTAGATATTATCACTAAATTCACCTAGTTCAATCTCTTTATTTTATTTACATCAAGGCCCAGATAATTAAAAAATATATATATAGGGACACACAGTGACATTTCTAAATACCATGCAAACTCTTTCATGATAGGGTTTTCATGCCAGCTGTCATGGGACATTGCTGCCAAAGTAACACAGTTATAGGGTTGCCCCACTGCCCACCTCTAGAGGGCACTATTCAGAGTGTGAACTATAAACAAGGCATGTCCTGAAGCACAACTTGAAACTCAAAATGAATGAGGCCCCCGGAATTGTGCTGCCAAGTGGCATTGTTTAATAGCTTCATCTCAACTGGCTTTTTCTTTCCTCCTTCAAATACTTACCAATAAGCTCATTGCTTGAGTATTCAGAAATTTATCCTTTTTTAGTGATTACCCTTGCAATATCTTATTTTTTTGAACTGAATAAAGGATCAGTGTTGCACACCCTTTTCTCACAACACATTGCCTTTGCAGAGACTGCATTTGTGGGGAGGTCAGGGGTATGGAGCTTCATACCCTCCTGAAATCCAGCTCCTTAATATTAGCATTTCCATAAATGGATTCTTGACCACATATTTTCCTTTCTTTTTCCCTCTTATGTGATATTGTCACTTTATAGTCTTTGGTTTTCAGAAAGATTTTATACTGCCTTGTATTATAAGCTTGTCCTGCATTTCCCAGATGCCCTGAACACTTCACATAGTCCTTCCCATGAGCTTTTCCTCTTCCAACCCATGACCATCGGCCTCTCCCAAAGGTTAGCTCTAAACTCTCAGTTCTTTCCCAGCTTAACCATCCAATATCTTCCACTCTGAAGGTGAAGGCTTTGGAATCAGACAAACCTATATTTTGAATCTGAGCTCGCTATCACTTATATATGTCTTCTTTGAATAGACCCTGGACTCCCTGAGCACTGTTCTCTCACTATTAGAAGGGACTGATGATGCTATCTCATGGGACTGATCTGAAGAATAAGTGGTATTGTGTGTAAAAGGCACCATAGGTCCTTATAAACTTTAGTCCTATTGTGATCATTTCTAGATCACTGCCTTTTCATTGGAAAGTAAGTTCTTTGGGGGCTGAAGACTATGACAGTCTTGATCACTAATGTATATTAATGCCTCGCCGGGTGCCTCCACACAGATGGTTCAAAGTAAATGCAACCTGAATGTAAGCTGGCACCCATGTGTCACAGTGTATGAGCAGTATTCTGGCCAAACATACCCAGCCCAGGAGCCGGAAGCAGTGAAAGCTGTAGCCATATCCACAAAGTTACCATTTCCTCGAGAACACAAACTGTTAATCCAAAATGCAGATTAACACTTCAGAAAATCCTCTTTCTCCTTATCTGTTTTATAGCTCCCATTCTTTCTCAGTTCCCCACAGTAAACTTCCCTGTAAACACTGTTATTCCTTTTCACCGTCTCCCATCCTTGCTACCTCTCCTCCTCTCCTTACTCAAACTGCACAAAAGTCCAGGAATTATGCAGGGAGCAGAAGAAGGAGAGTACCTGAAGGCCAAGGATAGGATTCTATTTAGCTGGCAAGGAAAGGCGTCGGGGAAGAAGGGCTGTTCTTGCGTTCATGGATTTTGCCTCTCTGTCACCTATGTGTTGAAGGAATGAATGAATGAATGCCAGTGGCCTGGTTCCATCATCTCCAAGACTTGTAGTCCTCCCTGCCCCTCAGTCTTCACTGCTTGCATTTAGCGACTCCGGTACCATGTTTAGTTTGAAATATATTCTTTTAAATGTCCTTAATGGTCAATAATTAACTTATGATGTTCTGTCACGATGAAAAGTATTTTGCAAATGCCACACTGCCTAATGAAGAGTAGGTATTGCCACAGCAGATAAAGAGAAATGAGCCGTTGTACACCCAAGGGACCACTTATTGGATGAGAAAGTTCAAGTTTACTCTCCAGATGGTGACAGTGAAGATGTGGCAAAGAAACAGGAAACAGAATCAGAACGAGGGAAGTCTCTGTCCTAAATTGAGTTTGGTGTTATGTTGCCTGATTATTTCATCAAGGGCTATTCTTTCCCTCTAGATTGATTATAAGCTCTTTGAGAGTAGAGCCTTTATTAATTCATACATACATACATATATATACATACATACATATATGTATATTCATACATACATACATATATTCATACATACATGCCTTTTGCAACTTCTAAGGCATACCAACAGAGAACTAGGCATATTGCACTTTCTCAATAAATTGAAAAAAACACTTCCATTAATACCATTCCACTTTCTTTAGACTTGTGGAAAACAGAACAAACAATCGTCCTTACAAAAGCTGAAGGAGGTGACTAAAGATGGCAGGTGCCGAGAGAATCTCTCTCAAAATATTGTACAAAAGCTTGCTTAACTGCTGTAGTGTTTTACTCTGAAGGGCACTGCTAAGAATTCTCATGAGCATACCTGTGACATTAAAGAGGGAGAGGAGTTTCTGCGGAAGAGCAGAATTTAGAGAGTTTGACTACAGAGTATCTGCATGGAAAGATGGTGGACGTGCCTCCTATCTTGGCTACGATAGTTATGAGCTGTGTGGTTTGAAGCAAGTCTTTTAATTTTTCTGTTTTAATTTCTACATCTGACTTCATTATGCGGGAATATTAGAAACAAATACAAAATGTTGAAGGCAATACCTGGCACAGAGTACTTGCTAAAAATTTGGTAGTGCATTCTTCATAAATTATCCATGTATTTTAACCACAAACTGGCAGCCCAAATCTATAAACTTAAAAAAGAGAGATACTAAAGTTTTACCAAGTCAGGTTTTCTGTCATTGCCATTTAATCTTTTTCTTTAAAATGTGCTCTTAATATTTTGATTATTTGCATTGCATTCTGTCTGTACCTTGTCAGTTTTACCTTTCACACCCTTCTCATTCATGCTGATGTTTTTCAAGTCGTGGCTTAGTCACCATTTGGACGCAAGATTTAGGTTACCTAATTGAGTCTCATAAATTAGCTCCTCCCGGATTTCAGTAATTTTCACCACTTGGTTTTGGGTAAGGTTTATTGGGGCGCCAGCACAGAATAAGGTGAAAGCAACACGCCCTGGGTGGAGCCGTTCCCCAGACATAATGTTTCACTAGCTATACAAAGAAGGAAGAATGCAGAACCCTCACCTCCCCTGGTTATCTTGCAGAATTGCACCTGCTTCTGGCTGAGAGCAGACTGCTCCCCGCCTTCCCCAGCCTCCCGCCCTTCACTTCATAACAGTGAGAACAAAGAAGGCTGCTCCTGTGAGAGATAAACTAGTCAGCAGTGTTTGAGATGATTAAAAACAAGAACAAGATTCCTTGTGGGTATTGCTAGGGCATTCTTCTCCCCTCTGGTGGAAGGCAGAGAGAGCTTCAGTCAACACTCCCCTACTATGCAATAGGGTTACAGTAATTCTGAATCAAGCCTAACCAAGCAAAACAAAGAGATTTTTTCTAGCCTTAGATCATCTGACATGTATTTTGGGGATTGGGCGATCTCTTTCCCCGAAATGGAGTGTAAAAGTTGCTTTCATTTTAGCAAGTTCATAGAATGACTTCAGGGAAATCTCATGTTTAATTAGTGTATTGACCATGTAAATATGTGGTTTTGAAAGTGCTTCTTTGCTGCTGGTGAGCCATCAATCAAACTGTATTTTAAAACTTGTTTTTTTGGAGTATTGTTTACTTGTCATGAGTGTTTGCAAGACTATTCAGAAAAAAAGAGTGACCTTTTGAAATGTGGCCTTTGAGACTATTCTGGAAAGGTCCGTGAAATCTATTTGCACATTTTCGGGACATTCATCTAAGTCAAAAAGTGTTTACTGAGCACACACCACATCCTCAGAAATGAATGATATTATAAGGACATAAAGACATTATCAAAAAGGCTTTATGCTAACCCTGGGCTAATGCCCTTTCCATTCTCCAGTGATTGAAAAGAATTAAAACAGCTGTATTTGCTTCCTACGCTGCTGTAAATAATTACCACAAATTTGGTGGCTTAAAACAACACAAACTTATTCTCTCATAATTCCGGATGCCAGAAATCAGATATCCAGGTGTCAGTAGGGCCACACTCCCTCCAGAGGCTCGTGGGGAGACCCTATTTGATGCCTGTGTCCTAGCTGTTGGTAACTGCCACCAACCCCTGGCATCCCTTTGCTTGTAGTCCCAGGACGCCGATGTGGCTTGCTCTTCACACTGCTTTCCCTTCTGCATGCATCTTCTCTTCTGTATGCCTATCTCTAACTCCCTCTTGCTTTCCTTCATAGGAATACATGTGATTGAATTTTGGGTCCACCCAAATAACAAAGGATAAGTTCCTCTCCTCAAGATTCCTAACTTAGTCACATCAGTTAATTAGCCTATGAGGTAATGTTCACATCGGGTGAAATCCTCAGGTTCTGGGGATTAGGCCATGGGCCTGTCACACCTTTTGGGGGTGAGCTCATTTTTCAGCTTAGCAGAATCTGCCCTCTGGACTTTACAAGTAAAATGCACGCTCCCCATCCCAACCTCCCCCAAAGGTTCAACCCATCACAGCGTTAACTCTAGTCGGAATGTCATCTAAACATCATCGGCCCCAAAAGCTCCATATTTCATCATCTAAATCAGGTATAGTTGAAACTCTGGATACAATTCATCCTCGGGCAAAATTTCTCTTCCTCTGTGGACCTGTGAAACCCGGAAAATGGTTACCTGCCTTCAAAGGACAACTGTGGGACGGGCATAAGATAACAATTATAGAGATTCCCATTCTGAAAGGGAGGAGATGGAAGGAATAATGAACTCACAGATCCCAATCAAGTTTAAAGTCCAGCAGGCCCATTTCATTAGGTTTCCACGCCTGATAATAATCTTATGTTGCTTGTGTAGCGATGCCTTCCCTGCCCGATCTGCACCCAGGTCTCTGTCCTCACAGCCACTCCTCCATTTTTACAGACGGGTAGCACCTATTTGCAGCTGAGTAGCTCTATCACGCTGTTTCCTGTCTATACAATCCCAGAACTCTACCAGGAACCCTTTCTTTCCAGTCTGGCAGTGCTTCTGTTTCCGCTGCTAAAAAATTCTCAAAAACCCTATGGGTCTTCCACAAATGTCAGGGGTTGTCACACCATTAGGCAAGAGTGCCCTCCATTGATCATTCCCAGATCACCCCATCTCTATTCCTAACTTCTGCTGACACGATTACATCCATGAGTCACACACCCGAAATCCTTTCATCAAATTGTTGTCCAGCCACATCCTTTGCTTGCTTCTAAAAACATTCTTTTTCAACAACGGCTCCTCTCATTTTAGCTTTGTTTTTTTGGCAGTCTAGATAGGCTATGAACTTCTGAAATTATCAAATTCCTGCATAATGGTACCTTTTAAAATTTATTTCCTTCCTCTTGGATTTTTACCATCAGCAGTAAGAAGAAATCCATTAAAATGTTAAACCATTAACATTTTGCTTGGAAATCTCCTCAGCTAAATATCCAAGTTCATTGCTTAGAAGTTTGGCTTTTAATACAATTATAGATCACAACTCAGCCAAATTCTCCGTCACTGTATAACAAAGATACTCTGTCCTTCGTTTTCCAACTATATGTTCTTCCTTTCCTTCTGGACCCTCACCAGCAGTGCATTAAGCATTCATATTTCTGACAACATTCTGTTTATGACAATATATATGTAGTCTCTAAAACTGAAGATTTCTCTCCCATGTTCCTCACTACCTTTTGAGCTCCTACCAGAATCTCCTTTAATGTCCAAATTCCTACCAACAATTTGCTCAAGGAAATCTAGGCACTTGCTATCATACTTCCCCAAATTCTTCTAGCTGCCCTTCAGTACCCAATTCCAAAGCCCCATCTTTGGTTTTAAGAATTTATTACATTAGTTATAAAAAATCTGTTTTAGTTTCTTATTGCCACAATAGCAAAATTACACATATTCGGAGGCTTAAAACAACAGATTTTTTTCTCTCTCTCTTTCTTATAGGTCTGAAGGCCAGAAATCCAAAATCATTTCCACTGAGCTGAAAGGAAGGAGTCAGCCAGACTGTGCTCCCTCTGGAGGCTCTAGGGGAGAATCTGTTCTTTGCTTCTTCAGCTTCCAATGGCTACAGGGATTCCTTGGTTTATGACAAGTAAGTCCAATCATCATCTCCACCTTCGTATCCATTTTCCCTTTTCTGTCTTTTTCTCTGTGTGTCTGTGTCCAAACTCCCTCTATCTATATCTTATAAACAAGATGGCCCACGTTTACATTTAGGGCCATTTAGATAATCTGGGATAAATGTCTCCTCTCAAGATCCTGAACGTAACCACATCTTTTGCCCTATAAAATAATATTCAGTCTTCTGCCATAAAGGTAATACTCACAAGTTCCAGGGTATAAGACAGGGACGTATATTTGTAGGGGGGAACATTTTTTGCCCTACCACAGGAATTAACAGTGCATGATACCGTACTATGGATGCCAGGCACTGTGGGAAGCATTTTACACGTAATCTTAGCCAAAAGACAGAGAAGTGTTGTGTGGTAAGCATTTTAAAACCTTATTTCATTTAGTCCTTTAAAAAGATAGTTTAGGGGCGCCTGCGTGGCTTAGTAGGTTGAGCATCCTACTCTTGATTTTGGCTCAGGTCATGATCCCAGGGTCATGGGATTGAGTCCAACATCGGGTTCTGTGCTGAGCATGGAGCCTGCTTAAGATTCTCTCTCTTTCCCTCTGTCCTTCTTCTCTCCTGCCTTCTTTATTAAATTAAATATATATATATATATATATTTCTCTCATATATTATATATATCATATATTCCAACATTTTGCTGGGAAATTTTGTCTCCATTATGTCTCCACTGGAAGAATGAAGAAATATAAAATCAGCGAGTAGAACATCCCCAAAATCTCCCAGCTAGTTTGCTGGACTGTAGGTACAGAGACCTTGGAAATATCGTTATCCCACCTCTAGGTGGCTTTTGTGCTTCAGGAATTGACATGCTTTTATATATATATATATATATATATATATATATATATATATATACATACAAAATACATGTACATAAAAACAGTTACAGATTCCATCATAATCCATGCTGGTTCTCCTTCACTGTTCATCCAATACACTTTAAGAATAACCAGTAAAGAGAATGACTCAACCACAAGTAGATATATTGTGAGGTAGCATTGATTTCTGGATTACAAATGTCCATGAATTCTCATTCCCTGCCCCAGGTGAAAGATTCATTGTTATCCAATGGCAGCATTAAATTCAAGCAATAAGGTGGAGTGGGAGGAAGGGATGATTCCTTTGCTACATGTTTCCAATCCAGTGAAAGATTTAGATCCAGGAGTCTAGACAGATGAAGAAAACCATGCCGGCCAATCATCCGTCCACTAAACAAGACCTTGGTCTCAAGGTCTCTTTGAGGCACCATCAAGAGAAACAAAGGTGAGAAGATGCAGTCCTCTCCTAAAAGAAAACAGTGGAAGCTCATGTACATTTAAATACACCTGATAGAGAAATTAAACGCTGGTGTTGGAAAGGACATATTAGCAAGAAGGTCAAGCATCAGGAATGACCTATGATGGAAAGAGCTACTATGGAAAGCCAGCATTGACAGAGCCTTCAGCAGAAGTATGTGGCTGGGCAGACAGAAAAGGACAAGCAGGTAGCAGTAATGACCATGCTGCACACGTTTGCACAGAGGGTTGTCTGGGGGAGTAGATTGGATTGGAGAGGAAGGTCATGAGGAGAGTTTCTCCAAAATGCTGAGTTGTATTTTACTTTATAAAATATCATCTATGAAATTTCATTATTAGCATTATTATATACATTTATGTGAAATATTATATAAATCACACAAACACAAGTGATCATAGAGAAAATAATGATTGCTGGTAATGATCTTTCAGAAGTAACCACTGTTAACATCTTATTCTGAGTCCTTCCTATTGTATGGGTTTAACCATATCTATTTGTATACTTTTATACTACCTTGAATTTTTATATACTATCTTGGGATTTTGATACAAAATTTGCCTTGTAGCCTGATTTTTTCACTTAAGAACCTGCTAAAAAGATTTTTCAAGTAATTAACCATTCCTCCTAATCTTGATTTTAGTGGCTGTATACTTTTCACTCATATTGGTGCCTTATTGTTCATTTAACAATTCCCTGTTCGAGTATTTAGGTTGTTTCCTATTTTAACATTGTATGATTATTCATCTGACCAACATGTTTGTACTTCTAATTTTTGTGCATATAAATTGGACTCCTCAGTTTCAAGTGAGGAGGTAAGGGAGTCCCAGTAGTTTTTCAATATTATCTCCCTGTCTTTTTCTCCTCCTTTATATATGTGTCTGTGTGTATTATACATATATCCCCATACATATACATACATATAAAAATATACAAATACATACATATATTTTGTAGGATTATTATATGTACCTACATGCAATGTTATATTAAAATATACAAAATGTCATTTTATATATGTACTTATACAACATATTTCCATAAAATAGGGTTTGATTGCTTTGGTAGGAATATTGTAGATGTAATGACCACCAAAATAGATAATATTGTGCCAGCAAGGCTACAGAGGTAAGTGAAATCTATATGGGACAAATCCAGAACTCAAACTCAGTCCTCTCTAATATCCAAATCTAAATTCTTCTCTCTGAGATATTACTGCTACTACTACTACTAATTTACCTTACTTGAGCACTCATTATGTGGCAGGCAAAGTTGTACGTATTTTAGTATGAACTGTCTCACACAACTCTTGTAACAACTTTGTAAAGCAAAAGGCTAGTACTGGAACCACTGATGATAGAAGAAATGGAAGTAGAGACAATTAAATAATTAGTTCAAGGTCACGCAGCTAGTTCCATTTGTCAAAAAGTCCCAGTGTATAGAAATATAATATTAAAACATGACTGTATTTGTAGATACTACACGTGTTTGAGTTGGAACTCCCTGGTACCCACCACAGTCCTACTGACAATTATCTCAAGGGTGGCAATATTATATACTGGCTAATAATATAAGGTCTGGAGCCCGATCTCTCAAATTCAAATCTCAGCTCGAGCACACACTAGCTGCGTGACCTTGGGCAAGTTACTTAACATGTCTATGCCTACATTTCTTATTCCTAAAACTGAGATAATAATAGTAGGTTAGTTAGGAAAACCACGTGGTGATCAAATAACAAAATTTGTGTTCCCTTATATAAGCAAGGCTTCAGTAAATACTAATTACTATTCAAAGCAGTAATAATAACAGGAGTACCTAGGGGGCTCAGTTGGTTGAGCGTCCAATTTTGGCTCAGGTCATGATCTTACAGTTACATGAGTTTAAGCCCCACATTGGGCTCTGCACTGGCAGTGAGGTGCCTGCTTGGGATCCTCTCTCCCTCCCTCTGTCTCTGCCCACCCCCCACTCAATGTTTTTTTTTCCTCTCTTTTTCTCTCTCTCCTCTCAATAAATAAATAAACTTCTAAAAATGTAATAATAATAATGACAAAATATCAAATACAAAACAACAGATAAATGGAAGCATTTGCTTTTAGGTTAAGTTCTCTAAAGAAGAGACTTCTGTGGGAAAGTCCCAGTTAGGCCTTTGTTAACATTTCCAGTACAGAGAAAATTAAAAAGTACAATAAAACAATAATAACTAATTAATCTGATTCTTTTACACTTCATAAAATAATTAACTCTTTGGTCTCCTATTTCTACTTAAATCGGATGAACTGCCAATGTTCTGCTGGGTGGGCCTTAAACACAGAAGCATTTTCTAGCATTTAAGAGCATAATACCAACAAGATATAAAAAAGGACACAGAGACGACCCAGGGAACGTCTGATGTGAACAAGTGCTAGTAAGTTGAAGGAGAACTTTTCTCACTCCTCCAAATCAACATGTACAAGTCTCCCTGCTTAATGACCACGACTCATCCTCTGGAAGACATCTGTACCACATCTGGTAGGACAGGAGCTTGGGATTCAGAAAGAAAGAATTTTATAATTGAAAGGGTCATTAGTCCAAGCCGAGGCGATGTAGGCCCTGAGCGCAGGAGTGAGTGACGCACACCAAGTGGCTCAAATCTAGATCTCCAGACTCACAGTTCAGTGCTCTTTCACTCTACTGCCTTATTTCATTTATGAATATGTGCGTGCGTCTGCATGATTATATATACTATATTATACATATATATCATACATATACGTATACACATGAATTGCGTGTGAATATATATGAATTAACATATATGCATGTAGTATATTTGTATATGTATGTATACATATATATCTCATTCTGTATATCCTATTAAGTACTGTCAGCTCTGTTGCATAATTTATGCCATGAATAATTGATACTATCCATGGAGGAAGTTTAGGTTAATTTAAATCAAGATTTTTTTTTAACACGTTTAGCAATTTTTCACAGCTACACATATAGCTGCCTGGATATAGACTTGGCTTTTGTATGCCGGATTTTCTTTTCCTGATGCAGTGTTGAACTGCAAGGATGTTTTCAAAAAGGATATCTTGAGAAGCAAAATCAAACGACACTGTAACTGAAGTCTGCATTTTTGGTAAGAGCTTTCCTGTGCTTCAGTGTCACTGTGCATAAGACATGCTGTGCCGTGCTGTTTCAGACAAAGGAGCCGGCAAGAGAAAGTCTACAAGTCTTTGCTCTATTTCTCGTCTATTTATTCACAAATGATGTGCAAAACCAAGCCCACCCTGTTTACTCTTGTAATTATAGGCAACTGTAATTCATTTCCTTAATGGAAAAAAAAAAAAAAAACATCATGTATGGTTTACCTTTCACTGAAGCAAAAAGCTATTAAAACTACCCCATGTATATTGCTTTCCTTAGTAAAGCTCACTCATTTCATCTAATACCAGGATAGCATTTTCTTTCATCTCAGCTCTTTCTTTTCCCCTAGATAGTAAGCCAAACTCAGTGGTGACAAGGATCATAAGAGTCCCCTGGTCAAGTGCCATAATGTTCTAAGCCTTCCCTTGTATGGAAGTCAGTCGGATCTGTGACTCTGATACATTGATTGCATTGGATTTGTTTCCATTGAAACAACTCAGTGTTTCCCTAAAACATGAGGGTATAGAAAAGTGAGGAATAATGGTCATCTTCTTTCACTCTGATTTTTACTAGAAGGTAATGTTGAGAATCTCCTTATTGGCAATTTCAGCTTTGTTAACAGGGGGTGTGCTTTTGTGGCAATAAAATAATCAGCTCAGCTGAAGCATGAAGGCACTCTCGTGCTGTTGTTTAAATCTGGTATGCAAGTTTGAGGTGGTAAATAGGATAGTCAGGAAGACAAGTTCTGTTACATAGCAATGTACAGTGCCTGGCACGCCTTTGGCATTTAGAAAGATGGATGAAAGAATGAGTCAATTTCATCCTTTAATCCCACTGGAACCAACATTTTCTTACATTTTTTTTGTCCAAAATGACTCACTGCTTTTAATTTAATAAATGTGTTATAACAGAAAATTTGATTATACAGGTATCTTTTGGCAGTCATTCATTTTATATACATAATATAAGTACGGCACTATTAATATTTAAATTCAATGGCTTTTTCCTTCCATATACCAATGGTAGCACATAGAGCAAACATTGGGAAATGCTGCTTTGAAGGCATTCAAGTAATAGTCACAATAATAATAAAGCAGTTACCATCTAAGTATTTACCATATACAGAATTAGATCATTTAATTTAATTATCACAATAACCTTAGGAGAAAAATCATTTTCTCACTTTATAGACAAAGAAATTGAAAGTCAGCAAAGTTAGGAATCAATGATATGATAAGACTTACAATAATAATAATAATAATAATAATAATAATAATAAATCAAAAGTTATCTATTGAGCAGTTCTCTTATGCTGAGATTACAATATTTTACTTAATTTTCACAAGACACTATGAGATGAGAAATGCTATCTTCATTAACAAATGAGGAAACTAAAAATAAATTGCCCAGTCACACAGCTAACTGGAACAGTCAGAATTGGAGCCCACTTCTCTGCCCCCTCATACTGCAACAATGTGTATCTAGCATAATTTGCATAATCCCACGTGGTAGTCAAAAGCATACCTTATGAAATGGAGAACTCGGAGGCCTTTAGAGGAATTCTAGTTCTGCTATTTCATTCTACAAATAAGTCAACTGAACCTGAAGTTAAAAAGCTCATCAGTCAGACTGGGATTTCGAATCAGTTTTCAAAACAATCGATCGAGCTGTATTTATTTTTAAAAAGTCTGTTCATTGGTGAAGTGGCAAACAACCATTCAGCCTCAGTGAAACTACCAGGTATTTCTGGAATGATGACCAAGACTTTTAGCGCTGTGTGCATGTAGTATGAGAGAGACTGTGTGTATAAACTGAGAAGAAAATCACCCAACTCTGAGGGTGACAGAAGGTTACTAGTTGACCTTTTGCCTTCCTTCAGGAGGCACAGAAGAGCAAGGAACAATTGAAGCTTGGGAGAAGAGGATTCACAAAGTGCTATTTGTTTTCTTCCATTTGATTTCTATATTCAGCTAAGCACTTCCTTGAAACTGATGCCCAGAGCTGTCATTTATCCACTTTGCCATTATCACATCTGAATCCCACAGGCCCACTTCAAATGCAGGGGAATACAACTGCAGATTCTGAATGGATTTCCTCAACAATGCTGCCCGATTGACTCACATTTAAAAAACACTTTGATCGACCCATCCCTTTGTCACATGAAGCTAGACGCACTAGAGGAAGCTGTTGGAAAGAAAGGTCTGGCTCTATGGCCAGATATGTTGACTTCACCAAAAAGAGATATTTCTTGTCTCTTTAGAGGAAGAATTATATGCAATGGGAAGATGAATGTTCCTCTGTCAGAAAGCTACCTTGGAACAGGTGCTCCCAATTAATTTTCATGAGCCACATTCACCCTGTGGTTAGATAATTAAAAAAATAACCTGGGTGAACCTCATGCCACTCTAGCTACCAAACTTGATGTAATACAACAGTGCTTATAAATATTCCACTAAAAATGATTTTTATTCTGGTATATATTACACCTATCAGTATATATTACTGATGTTCAAGATTTACAAATTAAATCAGAGTTGTCCCACATAACAAAATATTATTATGGAAAACGTACAAAATATGGAAAAGATAAAGAAAAATTTCAATACACAGAAATAGGAGTATGAAATTTTCATTCTATTTTTGCATATATATTGACATGGATGTAGTTGAATATCTATGGGATTTTATGAACTGATAACACATTCATTAAAAAAAGTAATTAACAAAGTAATCATTGCAAACTGGAAAATCACAGTTAAGTAAAATATAAGCATCACTTTTATAGAAATGAAATATTTTGCTGATATATATTTGTTATTTCTGTTATTTCTGCTTGTCTGCTTTATAATTCAATGAATTATATTAATGTGGTAATTGATTTTTGTGTTCCTTAGAGCCTGGGTGCCCTTGAGGAGGATTTTAAGAAAGATGAAACTGAGTTCCTTCCAGTTTTCTTTCTCATTAGAAGGACTGGAGAGATCAGCCCCTTAGCAAAGATTTGAGATATAAAAGAGACAATTATGTGGTCTATTACCAATTCTGATGGACGTTATGGTATTTAAATGAACAAAGCTCTCTTTGTCATTTCATTAACATGATTCCTTTTCAGAGAATGAGCAATTCTCATCTACTTCCTCCATTTTGGGAAAACAACCCAAGTTTTCTCAAGCTCATTAGAAAGGGAAGAGGTTGTTTGGTCTCTCTGTAATTGAGTGAGAATGTGTATGGCCTCTGAATCCACCTGACTCTGACCTGACTCTGTGGCTCATTTCAAGCCACACTAGTGCAAGAGGTGCTATGTTATAATCCAACGGAATAACAAGAGGTTTAAAATCACAGAGCATAATAACCCGTATTGATTTATAATTCCATGGCATTTGGTAGTTTGTTTTTCTCATTCTTTCTCTTTTTCCTTCTTAGGAAAGTGAAATGTATAACATCTGTGACCAGAACATGCTGTTCTGAAAGGGTCCACAGTTTAATATGCTGGTTTTCTTCATTTGCAATTTACCCCATTACAAGGATTGTAGTGTTTGCATATTACTTTTCCTTGTTCACTTTAAAAGGGAATTATATATATTAAGGAGCAGTAATGACTAACATGTATGCATCCAAATCTCCCATATTTAAAAGCCATGACAAGCATAAACAAAAATAATGGATCCATGTGAACAATGAGCTTTCCTAGTATTTCACTCTGGTCTACTTAAAAAAACTACTTAGGCACAGAAGTATTATTATATGTATGCTACTGTATGTCTTATATATTATTTAAAATTTTTTTTTAAATTATTTATTTTGAGAGAGAGAGAGAGTGCACATGAGTAGAAAAGAGGCAAAGAGAGAGGAGGAGACAGAGAGAATTCCAAGCAGGCTCCTCACGGTTAGCTCAGAGCCCTATGAACCATGAGATCATGACCTGAGTCAAAACCAAGAGTCAAACACTCAACCAACTGAGCCACCCAGGCGCCCCTGTACTGTATATACATAAAGAAATACATTTATTACTTATGGTGTTCAATATAAAAAGCTGGAGAGGGGGCACCTTGGTGGCTCAATCGTTAAGCCTCAGACTTCTGCCTCAGGTCATGATCTCGCTGTTAGTGTAGCAGGTTTGAGTCCCTCATAGGGCTCTCCACTCTCAGTGCAGAGCCCACTTTGGATTCTCCCTTTCCATCTCTCTGCCCCTCCCCTGCTTGTGTGCACTCACTCTCTCTCTCTCTCTCTCTCTCTCTCTCTCGGACTTTGCCAAAAATAAACAAACAAATAAAAAAAACTGGAGAGGATTTTTTTGTTTAGCTGATGTCTAAGGAGAGACCTCCTTATGCTCTATTCTTTAAAAAAAATTTTTTTTAATGTTTATTTTTGAGAGAGAGAAGGAGAGAACAGGGGAGGGGTAGAGAGAGAGAGAGCGAGACACAGAATCTGAAGCAGGCTCTATGCTCTGCGCTGTCAGCACAGAGTCAACGTAGGGCTTGAACTCACGAACCCCAAAATCAAGACCTGAGCCAAAGTCGGACGCTTAACTGACTGATCCACCCAGGTGTCCCATTATGCTCTCCTTCTTTAAGGCTCTGTGCTGCTTATGTAAGATTCCACCTTGCATAAAATATACAGCCACAGACTGAGCCTGCTGTTCCCATATGAGTTTTTCAAAAGTGAAAGAAAGAGGTCAAGATATAGTGACTCGAAAATTAATTAAAAGAAGGGTCCAAATGTCTGCACAATTAAGTTCTTGCACAAGCACATGGGAACAGAAGGAAGCAAACTTCAAATGCCCTACCGCAGACACTCTGTGGAATTCATTGCGATTACCCAAGGTTCGGGACTATGTCACCTAGGACCTTTTGCTGAAGACAGTATCCCTTCCTCTACTGCTGATTTACCAATTTTAACTAACTCGTGGGACCCTTACCTAAAGCCCATTTATCTTTTGAATAGAAGTGGATACAGATTTTGTGGGTCCCAAAGGTTTGGAGGGGCTTACTTTAAGAAAAAGATACATAAAATTACAAATACAAAAGGTATATTGGAAGTAAATAATGATTAAAGATGAGAAGAGAAGTCAAACAAATTACTACAGACATGCGATTTAAGGCACTCTCTTCCAAGACCTCTTTACACAGTTGACTAGAAATGGGTAAGCGGAAATGTTATCTTGATTGCCTCTTGGATCTGTCCCCACTTGTTGAACACCCCCAGCCCTCCTAGGGACCTTCTCAAGGAAAGGGCTGGAAAGCCGAATCTTCCTTAGCATCATGGCAAATTTGCCTGCTGTTCACGTCACACTCAGGCCATCCTCTCCTGCTTTCCTCTTCCTCAGTGCCTGCTTTTAGCATCCCTACTGTGAACTTCCATAACATCCTATGTCCTCCTCCTTCACAGGGCTTCCCATCTTGTATTGTAGGTGCCTAATAAGGGAAGAAAAGCTGCATTTCTTTCCATTCTATCCCCAGTTTCTAGCACAGTCCCTGTCATAAAGTATGGGCCGAATAAATATTTTCCAATAATATCAAATAATTATGTGCTTACAGTGCACCGGGCTCTGTTTTAAGCATTTTATACATTCAGTATGATATGGCTACCATTGTTATTAACATTTAATAGATGAGGAACCTAAAAAGTAGTCCAGCTTAAATAACTTGTCCAAGGCCAGAGAGCTAGTTCAAGCTGTAGCTGAGATTCAAACCCAAGCAGTGTGCTGATGCAGTCTGTGCTCTTAGCAGGAAGTAATGCTGCCTCTCAAAAGGAATGCAATTGGAATACTTTCTTCACTTCTGCTTTGAGTGGCATTTGAACTCTCTGCCTCAAGGCATGGTTTATTACAATGACCAGCTCCTGATTATTTAGCAATTGATAATCCAATTTGTGGGTTTTTGAAGACTTACAGCCTCTTCACCCCCCCTACAGCTTCTTGCCTGCAGGGAGCATTTACATGCTTGTTAGCACCTCCCCAGAGATGGAGCTGAGAAGGGGAGGAGGCTACTACTGCCATTGTCCTGCACGCCCTCCAGTTATCCTCCATTTACTGGGGACTTAGAAACGCGAAGGCTGCAGTGGCTTGTCAGCAGGTGTGGATTCCAAACAGGACGCAACCCCTTATTGTCTATACTTACCCTTTTCACCTCTTAAGGGTTGAGCATACCGACCAATTCTCTCTCTGGAAAGATATGTTAAGCACATAAGTAGAAGCTCAGAATATGCCCCTTCAGTAGAGTTGAAAGAGTTTTAGTAGGTGAGTGACAGGATAAAAACTACATTTAAATAGGATTGGGGGATGAATAGCAGAAGACAAAGAGAAGACAAGGGGATCGGTGACAGGCAAGCAGGTATTCCATAGCAGCAAGCTTCCGGTGTGGACACATACTCTAAACGTACCAACAATTTTCAACATTTTGCTTTAAAATAACTATTTGCTGAAATTGATTTTATTTTAATTTTTCAAGTCCAATGCATCTCTTAACAATATATTTTGAGAACCTTATGAGAAAAACCTTACCTAGGTTTGGAAGATAAAACATGCATATGCAATTGAGGTCATCAAAAATCATACCTCATATTTATGTTTCCTAACCAGCATGAGTTTACTAAAATTTCCCTATTTCTCTTATGTAGAATTTTCCTTTTGAAAGGGTAAGAAATATTAGGCCATGGGGAAATTTGTCTTGTAATTACAGACATCTAAAGAGGGATGGCTTTTCTATCTAAGAGATAGCTTTTCTGATTTTGTAATCCAGACTGTATATGTTTTATGCAACATTAATCTGCCTCGTTTTGCTCAGATGAGAGGTTTTATATGTCATTCCCAGGAAAAATTGGTGACCATAACTGTATAATGAAGTTGAGTTCCGAGTAGCTTATGAGAATTGGGCTCCTGAAATTTTTCACAGCATTCATGGAGCCTGGCAGAAACGAACAGAATTATTTTGCAGTAAAATTTCATTCATTTAGAAGGCACTCGTTTGGAGTTTATGATCATGTGGCAGTAGCTGGAGTGACCTTTAACAGGGCACTACCAACTCGACACAGTTCTATGAACCCAACTGAGGAAAGCGAACTCTTTTAAAGCATGTGTTACCAGTTTAGAGGCATCATTTTAAAGAACGATAAACTAATTAGAATAACTATTAGCTCCTCTTTTAAACAGTCCTTCTAGAATTTTCTGCATATAAAGGCTATTAGCTTAGTTTGAGTTATTTATGTTATAAATTACAACTTCATGTTTCTTTTTGCAATTCCAGTCGATACCATCCTTTGACGCAATTTAAGCTATATTGACTTAATAGATTTCAACCATCTAAAAAATAGAACAGTCTTTGGCAAATACCCACTGACATCACCAAAAATTAGGCATTGGACACTTTTCAAACTTTGGCCATTTTGGAGACTTCAGGAATGGGTTTTAATATAATATAGGACTTTTGTACTTATGCTAGGCTGTCTTTTGGTAATTATCAGATTCTTGGTCATTCTGTTTATTTTCTGGGTAGGAAGTGCTTTTTATTGAATGTGGGACCCTCTTTGTGTAGCCTGGCCTAGAACTTGGTAGATGCTCATTGTTGTTTCTTGGCTGGGGGTGGGGGTGGGGAAGGATGATTAAATAAACAAGTAGTTCTGGGTCTTATATGTTGTGCCCTAAATTTGAATAACTTTGGAGACTGCCCAATCACTTGGTCAGGAAGATCCTAGAATGGAATTTCAGCTAAGCAGAAGGGAACTAGCAAATAGCAAGGGCCCAGGCAAGCAGAGAGACAGAAGACCCCAAGAGGACAGTGGACAGGTAGCCGAGTGCTGCATAGGCAGAGATAGTCCTGTGTCAACAAAAATGAATAGGATCACCAGTGAAAGGTCCACCTGTGGACCTAAAAATGTTAGCTACACTACACCCAGAAATCAGTGGAAGGGAAAAAGGAGATTATTTCCATGTTGGAAAAACTCTGCCTTTTTTCATTTAGCTTTTCATTCAGTTATTGATCTCAACTATTTATTATGTATTACTATTCACAAGACTATTAGCTGCTGCCTAAAACATACAGCTTCCGGTATTTCATAGTTGTTGAACAGATGTTTACTAAATATAATTGGTTGAAGGCAAATGGCATAAAGTAAATATGGCTGATGTAGGTCTGGAAAAAGCGAAGAAAAGCCCAGGTGCTCGTATATGTAATAAGAAGCCATGGGTTACTTCATACCTTTCTCTGTACCTTATTGGTAACACTGAATGCATCTGTCTTACCCACAACATTTCTGCAATAAGGAATGGCTATCCAATCGTACTTTTAGATCTTCTACTAGACTTTCCCACTGCTCTTTGCTTTTTTAAAGTACAAAAGTGAATTTGAGTTAGAGAAGATCGCACGGCTCTTGAGCAATTGAACTCAGTATGACACAAGGTTATGGTCCCAGCTGGAGTCAGTAATGACTACATAGTATTAGTTATGAGTAGATGAACAAAAAAACATACAGCATCGACTAATTTACTATCACTTTTGTTTTGATCAGCTAATCCATGTGATGAAGCAGTAAGACAGGCAATCTCAGAGCAGTGACATAAACGGGGAGTTTTTGCTTTTATTAAAAACATTTTGTTTGGGGCGCCTGGGTGGTTCAATCAGTTAAGTGTTGGACTTTGGCTCAGGACGTGATTTCACAGTTTGGGATTTCAAGTCCTGCATCAGGCTCTGTGCTGACAGCTTGGAGCCTGGAGTCTGCTTTGGATTCTGTCTGTCTGTCTGTCTCTGTCTCTCTCTCTCTCTCTCTCTCTCTGCCCCTCCCCCACTTATGCTCTGTCTCTCTCTCTCAAAAATAAATATTAAAAAAATTATTTTTTTTTATTTTGGCATTTGTACTACACTAAGCAGCTGAGTCTTATGGTGCAATAATTCATTAGAAGCCATAGATCTTTTAGTTTTTCTGGTTACACCTAAGGGCTTATATTAGGTATAGGGAAGAGAATTGTCACTGTGAATCTTCAAAGTCTGAAACTGTGTTTTGCATGTAAGAAAATGATCAAACATCAGTTAAATTGAACTGAGTTTGAAAAATGCATATAGATCAGGGACGTGTCCCCTAAACTTCTTAGGTAGTAGAGATCATGCTATCAGTTTAGCTATAAGGCACAAAGTAGGGTAAGAAGGAAATGAGAACAAAGATGAATCAATCTAAACTGGACGAAATGACGAAATGTATACTGGTAAATCCTGAATTGGGATCAGAGGAACAGAGAAGAGAGAGTAGCCATGGACCACGAACCAATCAAGTTCACAAGGAGGTATCCTGTTGATAATTTGACCTCACCATGTCATTCATATTTCTGACTCTTGGTTTTGACATTGTTAACTAAGAAACATAATCTACCAACATCTCCTTCAAGGGCATAGCTCATATTCCTACTGAATATGAGTTAAAAGAAGACCTGAACTTCTATACTCCTTTGGAGTGATTACAGTAATTTAAGAATCTTGGTCATCTCTAGAAACTGTGGTCATTAAGCAATATCTCATCATGACAAGATCAAAATGTTATCTCTCATGAGGCCAATAAGTATTAAAAATTATTTATCAAAAAATGTTGCTAAACATTTTTATGTACTGTATATACTTTTAAAGTAAATAGCTTTAGTGATCTTTTGAAGAATGAAGTTTACTATTTTGGATAACATGTAACTAAAGTGTTCTGATTCTTATGCATGTTTCAAATATAATCTGTCTGAAATTTGTCAGTTTTAAAAGTTTCCTTTATAAAATTTCATTGACAATGAGTATGTGGCAAACTAATTTAGTGGTATGCAGGTTATAGTAAAAAAGAGGCCAAAGTTACTTCTATTAAAAAGAAGAAGAAGAAGAAGACGACGAAGAAGATGAAGAAGAAGAAGAAGAAGCAAAAGAAGGAAAATGCAAAGCAGTATATTATTTGACTCTTTATTGTATAGAACAGAACAAAATTTTATAGATGTTCAGAAGATATCATAATAGATAATTGTAAAGACCACGAGTTTAACTTATCATGTAGCTGGCCCTAGATATGATTTTGGGCTTCTCTTATTTACAATACTCTAAAACTAGGCAAAGCTGGTTTGGGAAACTAACATAATCAAGTAAGAAAAGGGAAAAAATGATTAAGTACTGAGCACATTCAGAAGACACATCTCAGATGTGAGTAACTGTCTCTTTTTTTTCTTAATATTTATTTATTTTTGAGAGAGAGAGAGAGAGAGACAAAGCATAAGTGGGGGAGGGGCAGACACACACACACACACACACACACACACACACACACACAGAATCCAAAGCAGTCTCCAAACTCTGAGCTGCCAGCACAGAGCCCAACACAGGACTTGAACCTGGCAACCACGAGATCACGTCCTGAGCCCAAGTCACAAGTTTAGCTGACTGAGCCACTCAGGCACCCCTGCAATTGTCTCTTTCTAAGAAAACAGAACTTGCAAAGTCTACTCTGGGATTTTTGGCAAAAGCAAAAATACTGAGTTTACATTAAAAGCAGACATAAACTGAACTTCAGAGAGATTAGCTTAAAATACTTCTTTTTAAAGCATCTGCTAAGGTTAATGAAAGGTCATATTAGTGAAAAGATCGGTTCAAACATAGTTTACACCTCTCTTTTCTCAAGAAACTCAAAGGCTTTTGTGGTATTACCCAAGAGCAGAAACTGTAAATTACCCAAGGAAGTCAAACAATGGAGTGACAGAAACAAATACATGAATCACTGCTCTTATACCCTGATAAATCACTTGCGTTCTTACTCTAAAGTGTTCTTAATTTCAAGCACAGAGCTTTCACACAGGTGAAAATGAAAATTAAGGGGAGGGTTAGTGGGACTTAAAATGGGTTCTCAGATAATACAGTAAAATGAAGTGCTATGAAGGGAAGAAAGCAGCAAAGCACTAGCAGGCCACTAGATTTCAGAGGTTTTCCTTGTTGAACTCAAAGAGGGGTGCAAGCAGCACACTGCCTTCTCTTGGCTAAGAAAAATGTCTATGAAGAGTGTTCTCATGACAATAGCCAACACACACACACACACACACACACACACACACACATCCAACTTGAAATCTGCCTACCACAAATACACACATAGGTAAATACATATACATATACACATATACATCAAGAACATACATATGTACAAACATACATACCATGTGCATACACACCAGCCATGAATTTATTCTTTTTTTTTTTAAGTTCATTATTTTTGAGAGAGAGAGAGAATGTGAGCAGGGGAGGGGCAGAGAGAGAGGGCCGCAGAGGATCCAAAGAGGACTCTGTGCTGAGAGGAGAGAGCCCAATGCAGGGCCGGAACCCACAAACCGAGAGATCATGACCTGAGCCGAAGCTGGACACTCAACTGACAGAGCCACCCAGGCATCTCTCACCCACGAACTCATTATAATGCATATACCATGCTCACACATATAAATGCAAATACACTGGTGCATACCACAGATTGCATGTCCATGCATGTGCACACACGCACACACACTCACACACACACACCTCATATAGGCACACATGCACACACACACACATGCAGCATTCACATATTTACTTAATACACACGTGCAGGCACACGGAAACAACACAAACACAGAGATGCATACAAATGTGTTAAGCAAGCGCTCAATACTCACAGACACTCATGCACACATGCACACAGACACACACACAGATACAGTCACCCAAACAGGTACACAAAACAGAACATTCTAGAAAAATTAAAAATATGCCTATTAAAAAGTTTGGGAATTTTTCAGTTAATAAAGAAAAATGAAGAAAACAAAGGGAAATCAACACAAGAAGGATGGAGTAAACATGCCTTCAAGCCCCTGAGACCTTCCCTTTGCAGAATGGGGAGTTCCACTTTAATTCAAAAGGAACACAGTATTAATGCCTTAGGAAGTTATGGTGGGTGTGTCTGACTCCAAAATGTCTCCCAGGACTGCTTAATCCTCTAAATACACAATTGAGTTCCCAGCTGAGTTGAGCAATTTGATCAAGGTCACTGGGAACAGTAAACAGTAGGAGCTTGACTAACACTGGAGCATGAACCACAGGGCCACTCCCTTCAATTTACTTCAATATTTCATTTCATAAACAAGAAGGGGAGATGGATTTAAAATAGAAATTTATCCATTTAAAATTCTATTTAATTCATCATCACAGATTAGAAGTTTGACAGTGACGAGGTGCTCATAATTTATGTATGAAGCTGTTGCATTTTAAGTGTGTACAGGCACACATGGAAGATGGAGATATGTGCTTATAACTGGGGTTCTCTGCATTAAAGATGCCCAGCTATCAGCCAATATACTCTGAGGATGCCAAACAATGCTATTTTAAATATGATTAACAAATGTAAATGAGAAAGAAAAATTTTTTCCAAAGCTCCATCTTCTATTTTAATAATTGTTTTTGTCGGTGGGTGAAGAGAAAGACAACCATTCTGTGGGCGTGCAGATGTGAAGCGTAATTCCTTACCACCCTCTTGTGGTGAGTTTAAAGAACAACTTTCTGATCACTGAAGGTCCTCCACCTCCTCCCCCAGAGTTCTAAGTAATAATGAACCTCTACAAATCTTTGATGGTGAACCATAAGAAACTGCTGATATTTAACAATTTTTAAAATTCATATGTTTCGATTCAGTACATGATAATCCCATCACAGTCTATTTTACAAGTTAAATGTATGAAATAGAAATGGTAGGAAAAAAACTACACATAGGTGAGGAATAGGAATTTTTCTAAAACCAGGGGCCAAAGGAAGATGGGTTGCCTGCAGGGCCCATGGAGGAGGTAAGGAAGGGACAGGAACAGCATCACCTCACATGGTGTTTGTCCCTGGGTCACTCTGGGAAGAGGTCAAGCTTGCCCTCTGCCCTGGTCTGGGGTTCGGAATTTAGGCTGGTCAGTGGGAGATGACAGTTTGGGAGGAAAAAGCCATCTGATTACCTATATAGAACTGGTTCCCGGGTGGCTGAAGGTGGGTTTTGTTGTAGAGGAAATCAGGGGTGGAAGTATTAAAAATCAAATGCATGGAGGAAAAAAGTCAAATTTCCTCTTTTCCCTTCAAAAATAACAAATTCTTGAAATGCATGCACTTTCTACTCTCAAACCCCTCACTCTGGAAGTGCTTACAAGAAGACTCTTGTCAAAAAACGTTCTCTCTCTGAAAACACTGCCATTTAGCGCACTGGTGGGCATTATCTGGGACTGCCAGGTTTTTGTGGAGTTAGGGACCACAAAGCCAAACTTGAAGATCCGTTTTTCTAGGCATTTTCCTTTGAAGTAAACTTTTTGTTCCAGGAAGAATTTTTCCATTTGCTCTGCTGAAGACAATGTCACTTCTGGACACACTGCCTTGAGCTTGAGGGTTTTCTTGAGAACAGGGGCTTCATTCTCCACTTCAGGGACTGACAGGTCTTCCGTTCCTGGCCAGGGTGTTTTCCATGTCTCAGCATCCCAGAAGTATATCCAATCTAGTAGCCCCTCAGGATCTCCCTGGCCCACCTGTCCTTGGCTGACATGATCCAGCGGCTGCCCATAGCTCTCCCACGCTGGCCCGGCAGAGTCTCACAGGCGGTGTGCCAGCAACAGGACAGAAACTTAGCCGGGCCTGGAGACTTTGGGTGACCAGCAGCAGTGGCCACACCCAGACCAGCTTCTCCTTTCCCTCAGCTCCTGCTCCAGATCACTTCTCCTTCAACAATTTAGCATTACAGACATGGTAATGTCATATGATATGGCTGTAACAAATCCCCTCTTGATTGCCTACATGTTTTCTGAACCCAAGGATAATGCATACACCCTGTACTTGAATTTGTTCTAAATGATCATTCCATTAGAATTCTGTGACTTTATTTTTTTTAATTTTTTAAAGTTTATTTATTTATTTTGAGAGAGAGAGAGCGACAGAGACAGAGAGGCAGGGTGGGGCAGAGAGAGAGAGGGAGAGAGAAAGAATCCCAAGCAGGGATTCAGCACAGAGCCCAATGTGGGGCTTGAACTCATGAATCATGAGATCATGATCTGAGCCAAAACTAAGAGTCAGAGACTTGACAGACTGAGCCACCCAGACGCCCCTAGCATTTGCTAACTTTAAAGAATTAACTGAATTGTATTGCACTCTTTCTAGCCACATTTTCTATTTACTAACATGACATTTGGTCCATTAATGTTAGTTCCATTGCTGTTCTGCACGCATGACTTCTTTCCTAACCATCTTCTTTATTTTATGAAGGTCACTTCCTGCTTCATCCAATACCTATCCAGTTATGTATTAGCCAACTGTCTATAACTTTCTTGGGTGTATCCAGCTTCCTTGGCTCTGTGACTTCCCTCTATTCCAATGGTCACAACCTGAATTTAAGAAATTAATTGTTCAGGGCACCTGGGTGGCTCAGTTGGTTAAGCATCCGACTTCAGCTCAGGCCATGATCTCACGGTTTGTGAGTTTGAACTCCGCATCGGGCTCTGTGCTGACAGCTCAGAGCCTGGAGCCTGCTTCGGATTCTTTGTCTTCCTCTCTCTCTGCCCCTCCCCTACTCACACTCTGTCTCTCTCTTTCAAACAATTTAAAAAAAATGTTTTTAATAAAAAAAAGAAATTAATTGCTCTATATTATCTTTATCTCTAGTGATGTTTCCATCTTACAACTTATACATCTAACCACCCAACTATGTACTGAAGGAGGAATATCTATCTATCTATCTATCTATCTATCTATCTATCTATCTATGTATCTATCTATCTATCAATCATAGGTAGAAAGCTTACCCAAAGATGTCCATGGTCTAACTGTCAAAAACTGAATATGTTAGGTTACAGGGCAAAAGAGAATTAAGGGTGCAAACCAGCTGGGGTCTTTAAAAGTAAGAGAGGGAGGCAGAAGAGGGAGAATCAAAGAGATAGCAGCATGAGAAGTATTCAGTCCAACTTCATTGGCTTTGAAGATGCAGGAATGGGACCATGAGCCAAGGGTTGTGGGCAGGCTATAGAAACAGGAAAAAGGAAAAAAAGGAAAGAAAAAAAAGAAAGAAAGAGGGAAGAACATTTTTCCTTAGAGCCTCTAGAAGACATGCAACTTTATATATATATCATGATTTTAACCCAGTGAGAGCCATTTTGGACTCTGACCTCCAGAATTGTAAGGTAAAAAAACTGTATTGTTTAAGCCACCAAATATATGGTAATTCATAGTTACAGCAGTAATAGGAAACTGATTATCTATCTATGGCTCTATCCTGGCTCTGGAGAGCACGGTAATGGGAGTAGCAGAAAGAAACAGAGAAGAAACAACACAAAACTGTGAAAGTCATTGTCTTGCAAGAGCTGCTATGATCTCTGGATTCAGAAAGTCCTGGCTTCTACTGACTCTGGTGTTCATTCAACTTTTGACTATGCTGCTTAGCCTAAGACTCACCTCTCTCCTCACAAAGAGAGAAAGGAGCAATCACAAGATTTCATCCTTATAGGCCTGTTTGGATATTAAATATACAGTTTTAAATGCTAAGCTTTCTGTGTGCCAGTTAGTAAAATTTCTCTCTCCTTATCCAAATATACCTGTTTTGTACCACATGGACCCTGCTGTTCTTACAGAACTGATAGTAGAGTAGAAAATTGTCAAGACTCAGAATGGATAACAAATGGAGTTATCAGCTCAAAGAAGAATATGTGGGCATTACGTTGTGTTAACAGAAGCAGCATTTGCAGCCTTCAGGTTCAAGTCTTGACTCTATGTTGGCTACAGCAAGCATCAATGGAGCACAAATTTTACGCAAGGCTCTGATTGCTTGAGGAAGTCATTTTATCCTTTGGGCCCTCAGTTGAGTTGAAAAGCCTGGAGGCTGCCTTCATCCTACCCAAGGCACGCTTGGCATGAATTTCAATTCTTTTATAGTTTTAAACATTAAAAAAAACCCTGACTTTTGTTTTGTTTTGTTTTGTTTTAAACATGACTTTTAAGGAAGCTTAAGCTTCTGGTTTCAGCTCCCACAGGTAGAGACCTTAGACATCACATTTGGCTTACGTCAAGAAAAAGTTGAACAAGCTGAAAATCAGTGACTTTCCTTGGACTCATCAGATGCACCCCAGACAGGAACACTTGAGATCTGCTTACCTGGTTCAAAAGCTGCTGGAGCCACCACACTTGTAGGAACACTTCGATGGTAATTCAGATAAAATACTGGGAAATGGGGGCTGCTGTAATGGGGGCCCTCACACCTTTGTGGGCTTTATATTTAGAAATCTCACCTATTTCTCATGGTGAAGATCTGGAGAGACTCCCTCATGGCTCATGCATGAGGAAGGTAATCTGGATAGAGACCAGAGCTTTATCCATAAGAAAGGCTGACTCTCCAGAGGAAAAGAGTTTGCTAAAAGTTTATTTCAGTAAGTGGGCAGGGCATTCCTCCCACTCAAGCTCCCTTTAGCCTTCCTTTCTCACCTAACAGGGGAGAAACAGGGATCAAGGAAATAGATTGGGAATGCTGCAGCCAGGGAGAGGAATACGGGGAAGTGGTGGAAAAGCTATACCAAGAAGGCCATGGCCTTGGGATATTGGTCCATTCAAACACTGAGATTTAATTGGAGGATTATATCATGCTCCCCTTCCCCTACACCTTCACATCACACCAAAAAGGTCTGAATATAATGACAGTGGACAATAGGTAAAAGAGCTGCAAAACAAAGCCATTCTTTGAAAAGAAGTACTTAAGAAAGCCCCAAGAAGGGAGACAAAAACAAGGTCATTAGCTGAATTTGAAGCCTCGGATACAGTGCAGCTACAGTAAGGATTGAATAAAGCTTTCCTTTTAGGAAGATTCCCATAAATTCTCACATGACAGTACTATTTAGCTCAGTTCCTGTTCCCCAATTCAACATGTTTAGCTTTCTACACAATATTATAAATGTGGCTCTCTGTAGAACATTACAAGGCATGACAAAAGAGAATAAAAAACACATTCTGAAGACACAGAATAATCCTCAGAACAAGACTGAGACATGTCTCAGATGTTGGAATTATCAGATATGGAATTTAAAATAAGTGTAATTAATAAGTCAAGAGCTCTAATGGAACAAGTAGACAACATGTAACATGTAATGTCAGCAGAGTGATGAAAAGTCTAAGAAACCAACTCTAAGAAAAGGCTAGAAATCAAAAACACTGCAGAAGAAATGAAGGATGCCTTTGGTGCACCCATTAGTAAACTGAACAGAGTCAAGGAAAGAATAATGATCCTGATGATAGATCAATGGAAATGTCCCAAAATAAAAAGTAAAAGAAAATAATAGGGGCACCTGGTTGGCTTGGCCAGTTGGGCGTCCGACTTCAGCTCAGGTCATGATCTCATGGTTTGTGAGTTCGAGCCCCGCGTCGGGCTCTGTGCTGACAGCTAGGAGCCTGGAGCCTGCTTCGGATTCTGTGTCTCCTTCTCTCTCTGCCCCTCGCCCACTTGTGCTCTGTCTCTCTCTGTCTCTCAAAAATGAATAAATGTAAAAATAATAATAATAAAAAAGCCCAGAACATCCAATAACTCTGGGGCAATTTCAAAAGATCTAACATTACAGGGGTGCCTGACTGGCTCAAAAGGGAGAGCATGTGAGTCTTGATCTCGATGTCGTGAGTTTGAGCCCCATTTTGGGTGTAGAGATTACTTTAAAAGGTAAAGAAAGTGTAGCATACACTATATCTAAATACCAAAAGGAAAAGAGAACATAGCAGTAGACGTATTTAAAGAAAGAAAAACTTAAAATTTGTATTTCAACAATTACCACCAGCATCTATAAAGATTTTTCCAGAATTAACAGGTGACAGTATAGGCACCTGTATTGGTAAACCTATGTTTCCACGAGCAATGCGTTCATTTCAGTTGTGGCAGAAGGAAACAGAAAAGGAGCCTAGTAAGAGATAGTACTGGAGTGGCAAACTGGACTAAGAGCTTGCAGGATCATGAATACCAGGTTATATTGTCTGGACCTCAATCTAAAATCTGTGATAAACTTGTTTCCTTAAAAAGAAATACTAATAACATGTTGTAGAGTAAGGCAAGGCTGGGAAACCTTAGGATCGCTAGTAGTTACTGCAAATATCCAGCAAAGAGGTAATGAGAACAGTGTCCGTGTTGAAAGGTAAAGACTTTTACCAGAGATGAAACATGGAGGGAGTCCTGCAACAAAACAACAAGAGTGATAACAATGATAGATTAATAAAATGTAATCAACTGATAAATTCAAATTGGGAATTTTACTGGCCAGCACCAATACGAAACTATTTGCCAACAAGGAAGCTGACATTTCAAATTTAGAGTTTTCAGAACTGCAATTAGCAACAAAGAAATCATTTAAAACTTCCTCCAAAAAGCCCCTACAATTTATAAATGCACAAGGAACTGCATTCTTAACTACTCATGTGACCTTGAAAATCATGGCAGATGCTATTCACAAAGACAGTTCTGGATAATACTGATATGACTGTTCTTAAAATTTCTGATGGACTACCATTAAGGCCTCATCTCCCGCAAATGCAGATGTTATGGGCATCTGATTTCAGCCTTGCTGACTTCAACACTCTGATTACCAGTTTTCTTTATGGATGAATTAGTTGAGTAGCTGTGTGATTTATCCTGATTGATTGTCATCATGGCACAACATTTACAGATGGAATAGTCAATGAAATGCATTTTTAGCAACAGCTATTCTGGCTTCCTTCATATACATGTAGTGTCAAGGTCTGACAGTTCTATCTTGCATATTTTAAGGCAGCCTTTCTCTTAAGTATAGCATCTTTGGAATTTGAGCAAATGTGCTTATACTTGTGTCATTTGGATGATAGGATATAAAAGCAAGATAATTCTATGGCCAAATAGTTTTTCAGTGCTTCTATTATACAATATTGTTAATAGCCTGGGCAGAGAGCTTACAAACTCCAGACGTATTTTGCATAGACAACATAATATTTTTTGACTTTTTAAATGAATAAAATTATTCTTTTTTTAAATTTTGTTTAACGTTTATTTATTTTTGAGTGACAGAGACAGAGTGCAAGTGGGGGAGGGGCAGAGATAGAGGGAGACAGAATCTGAAGCAGTCTCCAGGCTCAGAGATGCCAGCACAGAGCTTGATGCGGGGCTCAAACTCAGGAATAGTGAGATCATGACCTGAGCTGAAGTCAGTTGCTCAACCGACTGAGCCATCCAGGCGCCCCGTGAATAAAATTATTCTTAAAAAGAATAGATTTTACATGAACACTCTTTTTTTTCTTTTGTTAACGGTTAGTGAGTTGGGCAACACTGATTCTGCAATTCTATCAACAATGGCCCCAGCAGTCCCCACTGCTCCCCATATGCATGTATTTACATTTAATCCCCGCTGTCTCACTGACTTAAATTACTTGCCTAACTCTTTGCGTTAGTCAGCAAGGGCTGACATAACAAAAAACACAGCCTGGGGACTTAAGCAATAGAAATTTACTGTCTCATAGTGATGGAGGCTAGAAATCCAAGATCAACCTGTCAGCTAGTTTGGTTTCTCCTGAGATCTCTCTCTTCAGTTTGTAGACGAACGCCTTCTGATCATGTCCTTACATGGCCTTTAATCTGTGTGCATACCTGCTTGGTATCTTTTAAGGAACCAGTTCTATTGGATTAGGGTCCCATCCTTAAAACCTTATTTAATCTAAGTGACCTCTTTAAAGACTCTATGTCCAAATACAGTCACATTGAGGGTTAGGACTTCAACATGTATTTTTGGGGGACACAATTCAGCCCACAACACCTTCGTAAGCATTTGGGTTTGTGAAGGTTTATAAGGCATTTTCATTTTTATTTTTAAAATTTAATCTAATCTAATTTAGTTTGTTTAAAAATTTTTATTTTGTTTTAGAGTAAGAGAGTGAGCAGGGGAGAGAGACAGAGAGAGAGAGAGAGAGAGAGAAAGAGAGAGAGAGAGAGAGAGAGAGAGAGAGAGAGAGAGAGAGAGAGAGAGAGAGAGAGAGAATATCTCAAGCAGGCTCGGCTCCAGGCCCAGTTCCAAGACCGATGCAGGGCTCACTCCTACAACCTTGGGATCATGACCCAAGCCAAAATCAAGAGTCAGACACTCAACCGATTGAGCCACCCAGGTGTCCCAGCATTTTCAATTTTAGTAGTGGAATAAACAGCTGAGCAGATCTCAAAATAATGGAGGTAGAAGGAGCAGTCTTTCTCTTAAGTATAGCATCTATGGAATTCGAGCAAAAATGCTTATAGGTGTGTCATTTGGATGATATAATATAAAAGCAGGATAAATATATGGCCCAATAGTTTTTCAGTGCTTCTACTATACAATATTGTTAACAGCCTGGGCATTTAATGTCATTAGTTTAACTTCCTAACTGAGGTAGATCTGAGGTCATTGCCCCTGTCCAATCATCTTCTGTCTCTGTCTTACGAGATAACTAAATATGGTTATTAGTCACTACTCTTGTGTTCCACTGAAGCACATCATTTTGATTTATCAGATAGCATCGATGGGAGAATTTTGTTTGGGTTATCATTCATCACATGAAGCAAAGTCTTGTTGATATACATTCCTGGGAAGCATTCTTTTCTGATAATGTCAATGATAGTTGCCTGGCCGTTCTTCTGAGCAACTTGTCTGATATTATCTTTGTGACAATATATTTTGTACAAAAACCCATATTTCCTATTTGACTAGTCAAGGTCAAGCTCAGGAACAAATGTTGGAGAGTCTCTGCCACTTAGACCTCACAAAATGCCAAGAGTCAGAAAGATAAAAATTCAAAAGTGTCCCTTGCATTTGCTAAGTGTTTGGTTTTGGGCAAATTAGTTTTTCTCTCAGAACCTTGGTTTTCTGATCTGTAATGTGAAAATGTAGTAACAATAAGTACCTCTGAGACCAGTTCTTAACAAGCTTTCCTGTGTTCAGGAATCACCCAGAACCTTGTTAAAGCATAGATTCTGATTCAGCTGAGTTAGGATGAGGCCAGCAATTCTGCATTTCCTATAAGCTCTGGGTGATGCTGAGACAGCTGATCTGTTGATCACATTTTAAGCAGCAAGATCTGAGAGGGCTAAATGAGATCACAGGTGCAAATCATTGAAAATACTACCCACCACATCATAAGAATCCAAAAAGCCCTGATTCCAACTGTTGGTGTTATTCAGACGGAGCTTATAGATCAGTATATGTCTCTATAGTAGTATTCATTGTATCCCAATTGTGGTTTTCTTTTGTGTGTCTCCTTGTACTCTCCATTAAATTCATGCAGTTGTGTGATATCTTATGTATCCTTAGAAACTACTTGAAATCCCTTTTGCAAAAAATGATTACATAAATTAAATTCATTGATAAATAGCCAAGGAAAGGATACCTTTTTTTTTTCTTTTTTTTTTTAAATTTTTTTTTTTTCTTCAATGTTTTTTTTTTTTTTTTTTTATTTATTTTTGGGACAGAGAGAGACAGAGCATGAACGGGGGAGGGGCAGAGAGAGAGGGAGACACAGAATCGGAAACATGCTCCAGGCTCCGAGCCATCAGCCCAGAGCCTGACGCGGGGCTCGAACTCACGCACCGCGAGATCGTGACCTGGCTGAAGTCGGACGCTTAACCGACTGCGCCACCCAGGCGCCCCAAGGATACCTTTTAATAATGAATTGAAAATAATGTGACCACAAAAATTAAATCAGGCAGCCAGTTTTAATCACCCACACTCTCTGATCAGTACTTCCAGCAGACCGCACCCCAATGCACCTGGGACATGATATCCCTCCTGAATAGCTTTATCACACCCTCTCTCTTGTGATTCCCTAGTTTGTACACCACAGCCCAGCTTTTCCGAACTTCTTTCAGGTCCCTAAAATGTATTACTTCTGCACATGTCCTAACCTTTGTATTTGCTGTTTCCTCTAGTACTCTTTTGATCCTCTCCTCCCTTCTGTTCTCAGCGCTGATGCCAACTTCTCTAGGATGCTGCCTGATATCCCTCTTCCATCTGAGTTTACTGCCTCTCTGAGGGCGTTCATAACATCCTTTGCCTACCTTCATCTCTCTGCGTATCAAATTTATTATAACTGTTTATTCACGTGTACTAATCTGTCTTCTCCACAAATCAGTAAGTTGCAGGAGGCAAGAACACTATGTTTATGTACTATTATAGCCTCAGTTTTTAGACTAGTGCCTGACATATGGTTGCCACCACAATAAACACTCTATTAATATGCTCTGTTAATGAATGAATGCACTGGTGAGTGGGTGAGTGGATGGATGGATAGATAGATGGATAACAAAGCAGATGCTCCCCATTATTTTAGAATTTTTCATATAGCATTTATCAGCAACACCTTGGATTGATTTTATTTAGCCTGGAATATTCAGCCACAATAATCATCTCAAAATCTAAGTACTCACTGACAATACCAGTCAACCCAGCCACTTTGCCTAGCAGAAAAAAGTGTTCAGGAATAATGGAATTCCTAATTTTGGCATGTGGCAACCATCTGTCTCTGATACCTCTCAGTGAGTTCCAGGCTGAACCTCATTTAACTTCAGTTCGGGTCTCAGATTATAACTTCATAAGAATCAGCAATTTAACCCATGTAGAGCTGTACACAGAAAGAAAAAAGGCAAATACTGACAAATGGATCTCCACGAACTCAACATCATTAAAGGGAAAACACCTTCAGCTTGTACTGGTAACTGATCATACCTTGGTCTCATCATTTTCACTGTTCAAAGGAGACAGCTCATGATTATTAGTAAGATAAAAGCATGGAAATTGTTTCAGCTTGTGAAACATGATTGCATAATCCATTGCTCCATTTAAAATAAAATGAATCTATGCTTGGTTTGGACTAACTGCGAGCTTATCAGAAATGATGTTATATTTTCAGAAAATATACTGTGCTTAGTCAATCCTCTGAAAGTATAGTAAACATTCAGAGAAATACATTAAAAATATATCCTGAGGTTTTTATCTTGTTTGGAAACACAGTACACTCAATTATATAGGACAGAAGCCATTCAGCATGTGCCTTGAGGCTTATTAAGTTCTCCAGGACTTGTGGTAATGAAGATAAACAGTTTAACCTTTGCTAGACTTGGGACCCTAGTTACCACAATGTCTCATTAAGGAAGAAACACAGTAGGAAAGCATAGATTAATGTATTACAAAGCACCATGCCTCTAAGTGGTGTCCCAGATCCTCCATTGTTACACTCTGATTTTGTTTTCTCCTAACATTTTTGTCTATTTTCTGTAGTCAGAGAATAGTACTTTTCAGAAAGATCTTTGTTTCCAAATTCTCAGCTTCAGTTTTAAGAGTTAAAATCACCTACATGTTCATAGATTAGCTTGCAATATAGTTTATAAACTGGAATTCTTTTTATTTTTTTTAATGTTTATTTTTGAGACAGAGACACAAGCGCGAGTGGAGGAGGGGGAGAGAGAGAGAGGGAGACACAGAATCTGAAGCAGGCTCCAGGCCCTGAGCTGTCAGCACAGAGCCTGATGTGGGGCTCGAACCCACGAGTGTGAGATCATGACATGAGCCAAAATCAGACGCTCAAGCAACTGAGCCACCCAGGTGCCTCTATAAACTGGAATTCTTGAGGGACAAACATTTGGATGTACCCTAGCATTTAGAACAGTTTCTGAAATTGGATTTGCATTTATAGAGGACTGCTTTTTTGGAAAGAGAGAGAGAAAAGAAGACAATCACACTGTTTAGAATTAGCAAATTCTATGACAAAAAATAAAAGCAAAAGTAATAATTTTTGCTGATCATTAGAATCTGAGGACAATGACATCTTAGTGCCCTGTGTTAATGTAATACAGTAGATGAACTAATAAGGATGTGTTTCTGCTTCTCTTGAACGGATTTCAGGAGGAAATCAGCCAATGGAAACTCTTGCTTCTGATCTCCACTTTGGGGGGAGGCTGTGAGTCCACTGAGGAGCACTGCCAGCTACTGGTGAAAGGAGCATCGGGGGACCATTATAAGGCACAGTTACAGCTGGAGAAAAACATCCTTGCTATTTGGAAGAGCCACTGAGAGTCCTGAACTGTACGGAGAACTCTGCTGGAGATGCAGAAAAGTTGAGACACAGTCAGATGTTACAAGATCTAAGATCTAAGCTTTCACTCATCCCAAGAGAGCAAAGTAAGACCATGCTGCCTGAGAATTAAAAGTCAGGGATCCTGGAGGATCTTTTTACTGTATTATCTTATAGCACCTAAAATAGCTCAAAAAGTAGAGTTTGGGAAAACCAGACAATCATTATACAGTATAATCTAGACATATTTAAAATCGAGACTGGATAGTTCTTTAGAAGGCTAACTAATGTAAACAGTGCCGTTAGTGAAAGAATAAAACAAGTTATTTCACATACTGAAATAAAGCAGAAGGCTACCTTATTCACAATATGTCAAATAATAGGAAATGTTTTCTTTTCCTAATAGGAAATAATAAGGATAATGCAAGTTAAAATTATAGCATTGAGATATCATTTCTAAAAGTCTATTTAAATTCTATGTTGGGAAGGATGTTCAGGATTGGATATTCTTGGAGCACTCTTGAGAGTTAACATCGATATATCCTATTTTGAAAGCCATTTGGCAGTATCTTGCAAAACTGAAATCCACACATCCTTTGACTTATTCATTTTACATATATATGTAAAATATGTATATGTATTATATATTAACTATAAATATATAAACATAATTACATAAAATGTATACATGTATTTTACATATATACCAGGGAATCACATGTTCACAAGGACACACACTCAGGTGTGTATTCGCTACAACATACAGCATTTGAGGGAACAGCAAAAATTAGAAACAGCATGGATGTACCTCAATAGGGAAATGACAAAGTGTGAATACAATCACACAATAGAATGATACATGAAGCTGTTACTGTCTTAAAGCACTTAGATCTTAAAAACATAATGATGATTGGAAAACAGCAAATTGCAAGGTTATAATTACCCCATGCTACCATTTGTGTGAGCAGAAACTTATGTATGCAAATATATATTTGTACCAATACAATACATATAGTTTATAAAAATGTATTTATATTTGAAAAATATAGAAACTGGAATGGAATAATATTAAATGACCCCTTAATAAAGGTTGCCTCTGGGAAAGAGTGTAAGTGATGAGATTTAGGGAGTAGTCAAAGAGATCTTAATTTTATTTCAAGCATTTTTTAAAGGCTTTACTTAATCTATTACCAATTTATTGTTCAGTTAATTTACTTAAATGACTAACTTAACAATTTAATAAATAAGTAAATTAAGTTAATCATTTAAGTAATTATTTACTTAAATCAGAATTTAATTTAATTCTTTATTTAAAAACTGAATTAAAGCATTGATAGTGGAAATATGGGCACTGCTTGTACAGATTATACAATTATTTTTTCAAACAAAGCAGTTTTTTTGTTTATTTATTTATTGTGAGGGGGGGAAGGGGCAGAGTGGGGGGAGAGAGAGAGAGGGAGAGAGAGAGAGAGAGAGAGAGAGAGAGAGAGAGAGAATCCCAAGCAGGCTCCATACTGCCAGCACAGAGCCCGATGCGGGGCTTGAACCCATAGCCCAAGGTGGGGCTTGATCCCATGAACTGTGAGATCATGACCTGAGCCAAAACCAAGAGTTGAATGCTTGGATGCTCAACCCACTGAGCCACCCAGATTATAGACTTATCTATATCCTTTATATCTCCCCCTTTATACGATAAGATAAGAAAAATAAAGCACAGACACAGACAATGCTGTCAGAGTTTTGCAGTTGTAGCCAGAGAAAGAAAAAAGAAATGCCACAAGACAGTGCAAAGGGATAGCATCAAACACCACCTGTGGAAGTAGAAGGATGTCAACTCAGAGACACGTCTGCAAAGGAGATATGCAGGTCCCTCAGATTACCATTAGGGAACATCATGACACTCTTGAGGTATTTAGAGAGGCTCAAGGGTACTGCAACACTAATTGCTTGGGAAAATAAAAGGAAAGGAATGGAAATAAAAGAATGAAATTTGCAGAGTGATGTTTGCTATTGCTGAGACTAGACAGCGGAAAGGCAAACGAGCTGGTTCCCAGGTCTGGTTATTTCAGATAACAGTTCTCTGAATGCAGAAGTCAGGACACTGAATATGCAAGCAATCAATCAGTCATCTTAAACTATAAAATGAAAAAGCATCCACAAGCACATGGCCCACAGGACGGTTACCATTGCTACCATTATTGACAGGTTTCTTAAAAGGAGATCAAAAGAAACTGTACTCAATTTTTGTATAGAAAATGAAAGTGACAAGGCTGGGAGCAGGCAGTGGGTAGTTCAGATAAAGGAAAAGAAAGCTTTCCAACTAATACATATTCTGCAGACAAAAAGAAAAGACCAAAGGGAAGAAAGTAAGACTGTGAATTTTGAGAATCACATTAATTAAAATGAACTTTGTGAATTATTGCTGTACTTGTGTCAACAAGAGTACAGTTTAAAAAAATTTTTTAATGTTTATTTATTTCTGAGACAGAGAGAGACAGAGCATGAGTCGGGGAGGGGCAGAGAGAGAGGGAGACACAGAATCCAAAGCAGGCTCCAGGCTCTGAACTGTCAGCACAAAGCCCAAAACGGGGCTCGAACTCACAGACCGCAAGATCATGACCTGAGCCGAAGTCGGACACTCAACCGACTGAGGCACCCAGGCGGCCCTGGAGTACAGTTTTAAAGAGAAATTAGAAAGATGCAGAGTACCGAATGACCCAGTGATTCTAAACTGGGACCTTCCAACTCTTATTTATTGTCTATTTTAAATCCTGAGAAGTGTCCACTGCTATTATAACATTATAGTGTGTTTTTTTTTCTTTTAGTTTATTTATTTTTTGTAAGAGAGAGCAAGCATGAGTGGGGGATGGGCAGAGAGAGATAGGGAGAGAGAGAATCCCAAGCAGGTCCCACACTGTCAGTGGGGAACCGAATGTGGGGCTCGAATTCACAAACCATGAGATCATGACCTGAGCCAAAGTCAGACTCTCAACCGAGTCACCCAGAGGCCACTAGAACACTGCTGTTTTCATACTGAAAGTCAATTACAAAGCACCTGAATGGCTCAATCAATTGAACATCTGACTCTTGATTTTGGTTCCGGTCATGATCCCAAATTCCTGGGATTATATCTCACAGTGGGCTCCATGCTGAGCGTGCAGATGCTTAGGATTCTCTCTCTTTCTCCCTTTGTCCCTCCTCTCCCCTGCTCATGCACGCTCACTCTATCTCAAAGAAAGAAAGAAAGAAAGAAAGAAAGAAAGAAAGAAAGAAAGAAAGAAAAGAAAAGAAAAGAAAAAAAGAAAAAGAAAATCAATAACAAGCTTACCCTTCAAGAACAGTAAACAGGTGGGAGGGTAGGTGTATTTATCAAAGCCAGGTTGCTAGGTGTAGTTCCAGCTTGCCACTTGCTGCCCTTATAAATTTGAGTAAGATGACCAGTTAATCTGGTTCTCAGATTCCTCATCTGGAAATAAAGAAACTAAAATAAATGCTCCATTAAACCCTTTTCTGTCCTAATATTTTAGAATGTTATTATACACAGCTAATACACTGTATAAATTAGAAAGAAGAAAAAAAGGTATTTTGAGGAAGAAAAACCATTCTATTAGAAAATGGCAGAAAATGTATGTTACTGTATTTTATAAGTTACATAAATAAGATATTCCTTCAAAATTATATATCCAGGGACTTATGGTCCCTCTGGATGTTGGAAAACTATTTGATTAGAAATTGAATATGGAAATTATTGTTTGGCATTTTCCTTTCTTTGATATTAGAATAACTATAAATATTCCCCATTAATTTCTTGGATGATTTGAAAATTGAGTGCTCCTTGCCCTCAGAGAAATAGAAAATAATTTTGGAGTTACTGATGAATTTGGTTGGCTGCATACAGGGATATCAGGTTAATTTAGAAAGAAAGAAAGAAAGAAAGAAAGAAAGAAAGAAAGAAAGAAAGAAAGAAAGAGTCTGAGAGAAAAATAGAATGAATGTGTGAATAGGATTTGGGGAGATGTTATAAAGAACATGGTAATGTTGTTGGGGGCTGTGAGAAAAGGAAGTGACTGAGGGAGGAAAAAGCGGGGGCGGGGGGTGGGTGGGTGGGAATCTCCTTGTAATTGAGATGGAATCAAATAGTAGTGGGAGGATTCAGAAGAAAAGTTAGATGAAGGATAGATACCCTAGGATCCTGGGAGCCACCCCAGATACATTACTTAAAGCTGCAACTTAAGCTTCTGTGAGATCCCAAAATACAGTGAGGATCAAAATTACAAATTACAGTCTTTCTCACATATCTCTAGGATTGCATTTTCCAGGCTGGTGAAGGCTGGTTTACTGTAACTTTTTGCTCTGTCATCCCTTAGTGTGCTGTTCTTGTCTTCATGGTCAAATCTAAGTCATGACTACATCTATGGCCCAGCCAGCCCTCTGGAAGTGGTAACTGAGAAAGTCAAAGGCAAACAACTTATCTTTGTTTAGAAGATGACTTTGATGACATAATTCTCTTCTCATTCCATTGGGCCAAATTTGGTCACATGGCTACATCTAAGTGCAAAGAAGGCTGGGAAAGGTAATCTGCAGTGGGCAGTTGTGCACCCAGGTAAAAGCAGAATATTTTTCCCCCACTAAAAAGAAAGAAGGCAGAAATGGATAGTGCACAGTGAGTTTACTGAAGAAGGGAGTGGGTTCAATACCCTAAAAGACCTGAGTGGGAAATCTGGCAAAGGGCACTTGATGGAAATGTTTTGGGCATGCAACTTGTCATGTAAGAGGTAACTCATTGCTGCAGAAACCCCAGGGCTAACTGAGTATGCATCTCCTATCTCTTGTTTCCTGGCATAGGTTGGAAATTTACCCAAGGTGTCTGGTGAAGATGTTACTCATCAACATCTAGAACCTCTCTCACTGATTGGCAAGAAGAATGCTTAACTTGCCATACAACTTTTCTTAGACTCTCAGTACCTCTCCCCATGCCTGGAATACTAGAAAAGCCAGAAGAAAGGTGTGGGACTCTGACAGCTAATGGGGTCTACTTGGAAAAGCATGCTGAGATCACTAAGCTAGAAACCTAAATGTGAGTTGGAACAAAATTAATAATACCCTTATTACCAAAATTCATTTAAACATGACTTAGTCTCAAAAAGGAAATCTACACATATATTTTACATGAAATTCAAATGCAGAGTCAATATTGGGCAGATCAAATACTATAAAAAATAGAGTATGACAACATTTTGAAACTTCACCATTAAGTGTAGGATTTTGTTAGAAGTTGCTACACTGATAGACATTAATTAGAGGAAAGAAAATTAGTTTCATTTAAGTGTTTTATTTAGTAATATCTGATAAAAAATGTACAATCCAAATATAGATTTTTCTTACTCCAGTGTAAAAGTCACAATGGATGTGCATGTTGAATCAGAAAGGTGTTTTTTTGTTTTGTTTTTTTTTAGCTCAAAGCTCCTATTCTGTTACCAGAAACAAGAAATAATGTCCAGGGATAGAATACATCTCACATTAAGTGAAATTGTGGTGAGGAAAACCTATCAATAGCTATAGATAGATTGAAAGTATATTAAGTAAAAAGACTACTAAAAAGAAAGCTGTATGCTTTATTTTTATTAATTGATTCAGTATGATTCAGAAAAGATGAGACAAGTTACCTTTTCCAAGATTGTTTCAGTTCTTATGGAAGGCCATGTGTGTGTTTAATGGAAGTTCTAGAACAGAGGAAGGGGTTTCAATGTTTGTCTTGCCATTTGATATTCTGTTTGACTTTGAATATCCTGCTTATGCTACCTAATTTCCCAACTTAGAAATCTGTCCCTTCTCAAAGCCAGAAACAGAGGTTGTCAACCTCTCTTAAAGATAGGATAGAGGGCTGTGACCTACGCTCTACCAATTGGATATATACATGTTAGTGTCTGAGTATAAAACTTCAAACTGCAGAAGCAGAAATTGTGCCTGATCCATTTCTGCCATACTGGCTATGCTTCTCTCTTCTGGAGACCCCGCTAACAGAAATTCTACTCTCATTAGCCAAAACCCAGTGTAGCATCTGGGGCAAAGGGTACTGAAGCAGTTGTAAGATGTGATTTGGATGCCCTTTCTTGGTCCAAAGGCTATTTTCTGTCCATGATAGAGAGGGTAGTTTACCAAGGACCCTCTGTTTAGATGAACAGAGTGCCTCTCTGATTAGAGTAATAAGGCCTGCCACATAAATTTGGATAAATTACAAGAAGGTGAAAAAATGTTTATATCCACATATGGTTGGTTGTTTTGTTTTTTAGAACTTTAAGAGTGTGTGTGTGTGTGTGTGTGTGTGTGTGTGTGTGTGTACAGCATTAAATGTATAGGCTGGTTCTGGGGCGCCTGGGTGGCTCAGTCATTTAAGCGTCCGACTTCGGCTCAAGTCATGATCTCAGAGTTCGTGGGTTCAATCCCCGCATCCGGCTCTGTGCTGACAGCTCAGAGCCTGGAGCCTGCTTCAGGTTGTGTGTCTCCCTCCCTCTCTTCCTCTCCCCTGCTTGTGCTCTGTCTTTCTCCCTCAAAAATAAAGAAACATAAAAATTTTTTTTTTTTAATGTATGGACTGGTTTTTTTGTCTAAAGCAGAATTATACTGTAGTGGGAACCCTGAAATTCTAGTCAAGAGAAAATCAGCCTGATTCTTTCCACCAATACCAACTGCTATTAAGCAAATCATTTTATATATCTGGGTCTCATTTAACTAACCGATAAAATGGAAAGAGAAATAAGATTTGTGCCATTGTCAGTTAGATGTGTTAGCTGACAGTTGGCTTTTGGCTTCATATCTGCCCTTATGTGTGTTCTGTTTTGCCTGGGAGCCAAATGTCTGAAAACTACATTTCCCAGACTTCCTTGAAATCTAGTTTTCCATTAGATTAAGCCAACAGGAGGAAGTGACAGAAAACTGGAAGGCAGAAGGAAGGAAGTAGTGTCAACAGCAGCAGCAGACAGTTCTTGGCTCCCGAACTCCTATGCAGGTGATGTGAGCCCACTAGCAGCAGCCGCAGCAGGTCCCACAGAGGCCGCGATGTTGGGATCATGGCAAGAACAGCTCTGGGAAATACTGAGCCTCAAAGCTTCAGAGGCATCAGTGGGTAAGCAGGCATCTCAATCTCAGGTGGGACAACAGTCATTCCAAAGCAACAGGTGACCCAGTAGCCCCAGTGAACACAGTCATCTTGGGCTCTTGGTTACATCGCTATTCATTCCTAACATAGTAACAGTCTTCCACAATTACTAACCTATGCGTAACCTCGTCTTCCCTTTCTGCTTCTCAAGCCCTTCCAACACTTGTAAATATTTCTCTGTGTCATATCCTCCCTCTTTGCTAGTAGTAGTAGTTTCTGTTTATCTGACTGCACACGGGTTAGAATCAGACCAACAAAACCCCATGTTTTATATTTTGAAATTTCTTTTATTACTAAAATTTATCATTACAAAATTAGAGAAACCAATATTCACTTGGAGTCTCTTACTGAATGCACCATGAAGGCAACAGATTTTCATTTTAGATTCTAAGGGAATGCCTTCTACCAGATCAACACTCCCACTGGGACCAACTAGAAAAGATGTATAAGAGATAACAGGAAGAAATATGTTTAAAACCACTGAGCACATTCTGATGTAGTCAGGACATCGGGAGCCAGTATCCTGGAATGAAGTAAGCTAACTGAGGTAAGCGTCACTTTTGCACAAAACTCGGGGAATCTGCTAATTCTTAAGCGGCACAAAAGGAAAGATTATGCAGTCACAAAAACTCTATTGGTAGAGCTTTAGCAATCTAATGAGAATGGGGAAAAAAGCTAGGGGAGGTCAAATTCTACAAAGAAGGAAGGTATATACAAGAGGGTCCATCATGTGGTGCCAATTTCCCTTGAGAAATTTTCCAGTTCCTAAGTTCAGCATGGCAAGAAAGGAACATAAAAAACTTAAAAGGCAGCGTAAGCACAATTGGAGTTGAAAATAAATAGCCAAAGATAAAAGAGGTCATGGAACACACAATATCTGAATATATAATAATCAAGACTTTCTCAAATCTAAAGATACCAAAGAGCGCTACAATCCACAAACAAATACATAAAATGAAACCACACCTGGGCACATCCTAGTGAAATGAATGAAAAAAACACACAAGACATAAAGAAGGAAAATCTGAAATAAATCCAGAGGAGTTAAACAAAAAAGAGAAAAGAAACAGTATTTTCACAGTAGCAACAATAAGGCGGCCAGTTTTTCAAGAGAAGAAAGAAATGGAGAAAGCCAGACTGGAAGACAAAGAATGACCTCATGAGGGTACCGAAATAACTGCTAACCTAGGAGTTTACATGCAGAGGAAATACAAAAAGAAGATCTGAAAAAAAAAGATATTTTGAGACAAAATCCGGAATATTTTGTCCTCACTAGACTCCTACTAAAAGAAATTAAAAAAAGGATTTCTTGAGGCACAAAGGAAATGATCTCAGACTTCAACACAGGGATTCAGGAAGCTATGAAGAGCAATGTAAAGTATAAATGTGTGATTAAATCCAAAGTAGTGTTGCTTTTCCAAAATGATGACAATGTTAATAATAGACTGAGGGGTACAAATTATACACTGAATTAAAATTAAGAACCATAAATACAATAAAGGCAAGGGTTCTTATGTTCTAAGATATTGACTGGGAAGTGGTAAAAGAACTAATTTATATTAGACTCTAATAAGTCAAATATGCATATTATAATACCTAGGACAACCACTGAAAGAATAATAAAGAAAAGTACAACTAATAAACTAATAGAAGGGAAAGTGGGCTAATAAATCACTTACCTAGTCTGATGAAGGCAAATAGGAGTAAAAAGAAACAGTAAATAACTGAGAAGAATAGAAATGGCAACATGGCACCAGTTATACCAGAAATTAATTAAACAAAATAAATAGTCCTATTAGATTGCAAAGATTGCAGTTTGCATAATAAACAAATTATATGCTACCTAAATATACACAAATTATACACTAATACACACATACACACACATATATACATATATATATAATACACACACACACACACATATACATATATACATATATATATATATATATATATATATATATATCCTGAAAATAAAAAGATATAAAAAGGTAAGTCATGCAAACAGTCAAAAGAAAGCTGATGTCAGGGTGACTGGGTGGCTAAGTCAGTTGGGCAACTGACTTCCACTCAGGTCACAATCTCAAGGTTCGTGGCTTCAAGCCCTGCGTTGGGCTCTGTGCTGACAGCTCAGAGCCCGGAGTCTGCTTTGGATTCTGTGTCTCCCTCTATCTCTGCCCCTCCCCTACTCGTGCTTTGTCTCTCTAAAATAAATAAACATTAATTTTTTTTAATTAAAAAAAAGAAAACTGATGTAGCAATATTATTATCTGTCAAAGTAGAATTTAAATGAAGAAGCATGTATAATGAAAAAAAGGGGACATCTCTTATGATAAAAGGGTCAGTCCACCAGGAAGATATACATGTGATCTGATCTCAGTTTACTACAAATTGTCTGGCATTTCCTGTCCTTTCTCTTATTTGATTTGGAGTAAGCTGCTGAGGATCAGAAATAAAATTATTTTTAAACTTCATTATTCTTTCAGAACAGCATTTTAATGTCAGATTTTAATGTGAGTCTTGAAAATACTGTTTCAATTGGGTACTTACTACATTTTAATTTTATTTCTTAGATAATTTTTTTTCTAGAAAAAAATTTAAAAGACTAAATAACTTTGGAGCCCTAGAACATTTAAGAAAGAAAAAAATGGAAAACAAGTTTAGAGGTGTAATTTTACAAAAATAGTAATTTCTTGCTCTGGCTCAGAGTGTGTATTTATTCATTATGAAACAATTGAAAATAAAGTAAAAAGAAGGATATAAAATATCAAAAGTTACCTACAAGTCTATCCTAAGCAGAATTTTCTTCAAGATTGTTTGAGAAACAAGTGGACATCGCATCATATATGCAGTTACTTATTCTGTTTTTTACTGTACGGAGAGTGAACATATGTTCATTCAGTAAATCACTTTTAACATACCCATTTTAAGGACTGTACAGGATTTTCCATCTGATCCTCCAAATTTGTGTCTGATCTTTCTCACATGGCTTTCTTTCTCTGAGGCTAATCTGTAAACATCAAATTAAACAGCTCCCTAGCCCTCTGGTTGTAGGTAGGTTTAGACTACAGGAAACATGGGCAGGACAACATAGAAAGGACAAAGTAGGAGGTCAGGAATTTTATTCCACTTGTCCCTCCTCGTTGAGTCAATTCTGAAGGGCCATTCGTCTCAGAGATCCTTTCTTCTTCCAGATTCTGGTAATTGCTTGGTCTCCACTCCACCCTAGGCACTGTATTTCTAATGGTTTATTTTCCCACACTCTTATTCTAAAAAAAAAAAATATATATATATATATATTTTTTTTTTTTTTGAGAGAGAGACAGACAGAGAGAGAGAGAGAGAGAGAGAGAGAGAGAGAGAGAGAGAATCAGTGGTGGAGGGGCAGAGAGAGAGGGAAACAGAATCCCAAGCAGACTCCGTGCTGTCAGCACAGAGCCGAAAGCAGGGCTCAATCCCATGACCGTGAGACAACGATCTGAGCTAAAATCAAGTCAGATGTTAAACTGAATGAGCCACCTAGGCATCCCTCCCACATTTTTATTAGACCATCCTCAAATAACGTTGATTTGTGATGGCTGGTTTCTCTGTGGTACCTGGCTGGAACAATATTCCATTATAGGGATATATCATGATTTATTTCACTATTTTCCTAATGTTTTGCATTTAGGATTCTGTGATTATTTTAAATGTAAATATTGTTGTAATGAAGATGCTGATGCATAATTCTTGTGGTCATCTCTTGTTATATATTAATTATATATTCTAATTGGTGATATGTAGAGATTCTGCTTTAAAAAATATATAGATCTCTTAGATCTACCAACACTGCTGGAATCTATTATTATCTCTGATAGTTTAGCTGTCGATTCTCTTAGAATTTTAGGGAGATGAACACAACAGCTGTAATTAAGATTTTTTTCTTTTCAATTTACCCACCTCTCATTTCTATTTCATATCTTATTGCATTGTCTAGGACACATAATACATTGCTGAGTGCAAGCAGTTGTAATGGGCGTGATATTCTTCCTGATTTCAAAAGGAATACTTCTAAATTTTACCACTAAATGTTAAGTTATTGCTTTAGAACACATTTCTAAATGCTGAATTACTCAAACAGTATAAACATTTTAAAGCTTTTTGTTATATATTACGAAATTCCTCTTCAGAAAAATGTTTCATATTATCGTCACTATTTTCTGAGAGTGCCTTTTCCCATATAATTATGCCAACATTAGGCATAAATTAGATATATTTTGTTATTTATAGCCAGGTGTTTTGCAGTTATGATCCATTATCATATTCATGATAAAAGTTTAAACATAAAAAATAAAATCTGCCTTCCTACCTCCTGATGTTTCCATTTCTGTCTTTAAGAGATAATCACTATTATAATAATTTATTTTTCCATAAATATTTTTTTCAAAAATCATATGAGCATTTTATGGCTGTTTTTTTGAGAGATGTGGTTAGTATATTAAATTATTATGTAGAGGGAAATGGTAGAAATCATAGCTCCTAGCTTCTTGATGGCTTTATAGAAAGTCTATATTTGGCCCACCCACATTAAAATTGTAGAAATTGAAGAAAAATATTTAGTTCAAGTGTACAATTGTGCAATACTCTCTCCTTTTTCAAAGGAGAAAACTGAGTTTGATAGACATAGGGAACTTGTAATTCTCAGAGGATGGTCACACGATGGAGGACATAGACCGAACCACAATAAAGACCAATTACCTTTTTGGCTCCATGGCCACCACTAAAACCAAATTTACTTCAGGGGGGTGGGGAAGACTGGAGGGGAAGTAAGATCAAGGTTCTGCTGAGAATCGGTCAAGAATATTATCTTTGTAGGTGGCTGACGACATATTCCATTTACTTTAAAAAATGTCAACTTGCCTCCTATTTTCTAAAGTCACAAAGCCAGATTTTCTATTTTAAAATATTTCAGAAGCATTTTAATCTGTGAGGTCCATTATTCCTTTCACATAGAGGCCCTTAAAATTACTTTAGCTTGGGTCGTTTTTCTCTAACATAAATACTACAAACTAAAAAATAAATAAATAAAATAAAGAACAAATCATTACACTCTACCTGCTACACCTAGTTGTTGTTGTTTTTTTTTTTTTTTCTAAAGTGAGATGTTTGTTCCCTAGCTGCATAAATGTAAGTCATAAAAAATACTAAATGTTGACAGCTTTACTTCACCTGAAATTTACATTAGGTAGTCACTGGACTATGGAAGGCACAATGTCTATGAGAGAACTCATCAAAAATATAGATATAAAACATATACCTGCCTTTTGTCTCAGAAGGCTGCATGACTTTTATCTCATCCCATAAATAATGGAGGCATCAGCACATTTATCTGCACACAATAACAAATCCCATCCTCCTGGTAATTGTAAAAACACTGAAGCCTGTTATTGACCTTGTGTAAAATATAGGCATGGGACAAAAAGACAAAGAAACTTTTTGTCTATCTACATTCACTTCTAAAGCCCCATCACACACTTTGAAAACCATTAAACTAAAAGTCAGCGATGTGAAAAGGAGGAGGAAAAATATATTATTGAATAAAGCAAAACAGACAAGTTAAATCAAAAGATGCATTCATCCACACCATGTCACTCAATGTTCCTATTTTCTCTGCTCAAGTTGTTTTTGAGATATTTGCATTAAGGGAAGGCTAAAAACTTCAGATCTCAAAGCTATGACTTATACTGTAACTTCTCAAATTCTTTTACCTTGCTTACTCATTTTTGCAAATGAGTAGTCTCTATGAATGCATTTCGAAAGTATAAAACATTTCCTACTTGTTAGAGCACACATATTCTATCTGAGTTACATTCAAAATGATCAGCAAGTATTTATTGATGGCCATTTGCAAACATTTATTGTATCTTCATCCTAATCTCTGCCAGTTTCCCTGGGCAAGGCTCAAAAACTGTAACACTGCCCATTGTCTTGGGGGAGGAAGATAAAAATACATAATGGATGGATGACATGATAAATGATTAGTCATTAACTCTTCCAGTGAGCAAAACACAATAATTGCCATAATAGTTTAGAGAAAGAAAGATAAATGCAAGCCACAGAAGTGAAAAGAGGCCTTTTGGGCAAGGCAGGATTTGAGCTGGATCTTCACAATTAAAGTTGGAATGATTGAGAAGGCAACAAAAAATATTCCACAGTGGACAAGGTGAAGGCAGAGATGGAAATGAACCTTATATGTGCTCAAAGGACAAGATGATGGATTTACTTGGGGGAAGAAAGGGGTGTGCGTTTGGGTAAAGAGTATAAAGACCAGTTACCAAAGGTCTTCAAATACAGGCCAAATAGTTTGAACTTGATTTGAAAGATGAGAGTCATCACATACTTAGAAGGTGAGCATCAACTTACCCTTCCCTAGCAGACATCATTTTTAAAAAAAATTTTTTTTAACGTTTTATTTATTTTTGAGACAGAGAGAGACAGAGCATGAACAGGGGAGGGTCAGCGAGAGGGAGACACAGAATCTGAAACAGGCTCCAGGCTCTGAGCTGTCAGCACAGAGCCTGACGCGGGGCTCGAACTCATGGACCATGAGATCATGACCTGAGCCGAAGTCGGCCGCCCAACCAACTGAACCACCCAGGCGCCCCTGCAGACATCATTTTTTTAAAATTAAGACTGTATTTTTTTTTAGAGCAGTTTAAGGTTCATTGCAAAACTGAGGGGAGGTACAGATACAACTTATATACTTCCTGCTCGCAAAAGCACACAGTTTCTCCCCTACCAACATTCCCTACCAGAGCGCCATATTTGTTACAGCTGATGAGCTTACATTACTATATCATAATCATCCAAAGTCCATGGTCTACTTTGTTTTTCCTATAGCACTGTCATTTTTAAAAAAAATTTTTGATGTTTATTTATTTTTGAGAGAGATACAGAGAGACCGAGTGCAAGCGAGGGAGGGACAGAGAGAGGGAGACACAGAATCCGAAGCAGGCTCCAGGCTCCGAGAGGTCAGCACGGAGCCTGACATGGGGCTCAAACTCATGAACAATGAGATCATGACCTGAGCTGAAGTCAGATGCTCAACCGACTAAGCTACCCAGGTGCCCCTAGCACTGTCATTTTTTAACACAATAGACAGTTCACTTAATTATTGAATTTATTGTTTTTCTATTATGAGCTCAATGAAAACAGGAATCTTTGTCTCTCCTGCTTACTGATGTATCCCAAGCATCCAGAATAAGTCATATATTCAAAAATATTTTTTGAGTGAATAAGTAAATAATAATAATGGTAAGTAATAATGGTTAAAGCTTTCCAAGAGCATTTACTGTCTAAGAGCATTAAGTGTTTAACTGCCTACTAAGCATGATGGCATTTTTTTCTCCCATTAAACCTCAACAAATGTTTGCAAAAACTGAGATCTAGGTTAAGTTGGTATGACCAAATTTTCACAGTCGCCTAACTCCAAGACTCTAAACTCTCTCTATGCATTGCTGTGGCTGGGACATATTAAAAAAATGTTAACTCTGCTCTTAGTTAAGACATAGGAGCATTCAAAGCTAAGGTTATGGAACATGAAAGTTATTTGCTAGAAGGAAAGTCATCTTGGGAATGATGTTGGAAATTTATCACAATTGAACTTGATCAAATACTATAGCAATATTTTGAACAGAACAGAGGAAATATTTTTCTTAGGTTAGTGACTGTGTACTTCATCTTTCCATCAATGGCTAATTATGACTGAATTCATAAACTAAAAAAATTCAAACATATATAATTGAATTTACATCAATTATTTTCAAATTCAGACTGTATAATAATATTATGTAATTATCAAGGTAACTATTTTAATTAAAATATTGCAATAATTTAATATTTCCAAGTTTCATTTTTGAGAAATGTATAGCTTTTCTGTCAGATTGTTAATATATTATAATCCTCTTTCTGCCTCACTAAAATTAAGTGTCAGGGAGGTCAGTTAGGAAGGTTTTAAACATGCCAACCACATCCACCCAGCTCCAGTAGCTTAGAAATTCATAATTATTCACTCTTCTGATAGTAGAATTGTAAAGTGCAATCTTATTTTCAACACAGCCTTTTTTTCTATGTTTATATGTATTTGAGAGAGAGAGAGAGAGAGAGAGACACAGAATCTGAAGCAGGCTCCAGGTTCTGAGCTGTCAGTACAGAGCCCGACGCAGAGCTTTAAATCACGAACTGAGAGATCATGACTCGAGCCGGAGTCAGACACCTAACCGATGGAGCCACCCAAGTGCCTCTCAACACAGCCTTACAATGAGAGATATTATAGAAAATAAGAAAACCTCCAACTTACCAAAAATCTCTAAACTATAAAATTTTCTCTTAAAAAACAAACAAAAAACAACTAGAAAAATGTACATTTTCATTTGGTGCCATTGCAGCATGCAGCAAAATGGAAAATGACTCTCCTGCGGAAGACAATCTTCCCTCTGTCAAATAACTGACAAGCCAAAGATACCTTACCTATTGATCTTTCTCATTTTACAATAAAATAGTTCTCTCAAGGAAACAAAAACAAGGTAAAGATTTGGGCTTCATTATATAAAATCAGTGAAGGTGAATGTAATTTATAAAAAAAAAATACGTTCTATGTTGTGATTTGAAGAAAAACATAGGTTTCCTGTTTTGGTAAGTAAGGACATTTAGTACTGCATTTTGGAAGGCTGCTTCTTTACTTCCAAAAGGAGACAGCACCATCTTGAAAATATTTTGGCAGGGCTGATACCAAGGACTATTTTCTCCTCCCGCCCTCCCTTCCTTCCTTCCTTCTTACTTCATTCCTTAAAAAAATTGTGGTTAAAATATACATTAAAAAAATTTAACACTTAACCATTTTTAAGTGTATAGTTCTGTAGCATTAAACATATTCACATTGTTATACAATCATCTTTTTTTGTTACACTTATAAATAAGACATATTATAATCATCCAATCTACTTTATCAAATTTGTTTATCTGAGCCACATGCTAGGATACAGATTAAGGACAGGGAGACATTTATTAAGGAGTTCAACTTCTCTTGTGGAGTGTGTAATATAAGAACAATGAGGGGCCTAGAAATTAAGACAATTTCGTTTCCCTTTACTTTTGACTTGCTTCCGTGAATTCATGTGAACCACACCACCATATCCCCAAGTGTATTCCTTGGATTATCAATTATCCAGAAAGGGGTTATGTGATCAAGTCAATCTGGACTTACTATGTTAAACAGGTTTCCTTTCTGCAGGGGTTTCTTAGAACTTGTCATTTGCTGGTGTGCATTGTCAGGAAGGTGGCCTGCAAGGTTTACAAAGATATTTCACCAATGAATCTTATTATCCCTTGAGAATGTTTTAGGGCTGTTTTGCACTGGAGCATACCTTGGAAAACATGAATTTTCAGTTCTATAGATCTGTCATTCTGATTTCAAAATACCTTTTGGCACTAAAAACTTAAAAAAAAAAAGGTTTAATCCGATGCTTCCTTATCTTGGAACCTACCATCACTTTTCACATCCATCTTTGTCCTGAACTGTCCACCTGTTTACTTCAAAACTCTGTACCTTTCTGATATTGTTCACGCTGCCCAGCATTTTTACTTTCACAATTGTACTTTCCTTAAAATAGCCTATGACAGCAAATACATATCAAAGTAAGAAGGAGAAAATGAATTCATTATTGAAGTCTTAACAAATAGAAAAGCTAAACCATACTGAAAGGATGCCTTTCAAGAGAGGGAGCTCTCTTGAAGAAGGAAAATTTCCTTCTTTAGACCATTATGGTGGTGGTTGGTCAATATTTTAATGGCTGAAGGCCACTCCAGTGCTCTGTGAAAGGCAAGACAATGACAAGGGGATATTTACCCAAAAAGTGAACTCCCGAGTTTAATTTTTGCCTCTGGTCTTCCCATCTTGCTGACTATTGCTAAAGAAAGGTCACTAGCTCCTGCCGGGTTGTCATAACTCTACTCACCTAGTCTTGGAGTGTGTGTGTGTGTGTGTGTGTGTGTGTGTGTGTGTGTGTTCCACTCTCTCTTTGCCTTAGTCCCTCTTTCCTACTCACAAATCACCCTTCTAGCATAGTTTCAACAAGAAGCACAATCACTTCTGGCAGTGAAAGTCAGAAAAACACAGGAAAACATGTTGTCTAGTGGCAACAACACCTGCCTCTGACCCTGTGATGCAGTCCTCACCAAAGACAAAGGTTTTGAATTAAATGGCGTCCCTAAAAGTTACATTGAAGCCTTAGTCTCCAGGATCTGCAAAGGAAACCTTACTTGGAAGTTAGGTCTTTGTACATGATCAAGTTAAGATGAGGTCATACCGGAGTAAGATATGCCTTAAATCCAATGACTGCTGTCCTTATAAAAAGAGAGAGAGATTTGAAGACACTGTGTAGACACAGAGGGGAAAAGGCCACGTGAAAACAGAGGCAGAAATTGGAGTGATGGGCTATATACTCTGTAGTCATTTGCTATAGGAGTCCTAGAAAATAATCTATGCAAATGAGCACAAAGTTCAACCAACATGCATGAAAAAAAAAAAAAAAAGAAAAATAATCTGGAAAGAATGAAACCCAGATTAACATCCAAATAACTTGTTTACCACACCAGGAAGTTGACCCAGGTATAGTAATATCCTAAAAAGCTGCTACTGATTGTGGTTCATTTCTGTTTACAAATAGATATTGGATACTTCTGGGTCACTAAAAGGTAAATAAAACCATGACTTTATGCTGAAAGGGGTAATGGAGGATGTGTAATAAACACAGGACCACATACTTTCAATAAGTGTGTAAGAACACTTCAAAGGTAGAGAAAAAGGGAACTTAATGAAAATATGAAGATCTGAAAAACGCTTCCACAAAAAAATAAACTCTCAGTTGGGGTCCTGAGGGATGAGTAGGTGTTGAGCAAGGGAAGAATGGTACAAAGGGTATGTTAGACAGGGTACAGCATTACCAACATCAAAGATGTAATACCACCTATGGTGACCAACTGTGTGTTCTGAATGCATAAACCATAACGTGGAAGGTAAGCCTGGATAGGAGGATAGAGACTAGGATAGGAAAAGTCTCAGGTGTCATGCTAAGACATGAGTCTTGACCCTACAGGGAACTGATGATGTCTTTTAAACTAAGAGGTCAGATGTTCATTTTGCATATTACACTTCAGTGAAGAAGATAAATTGGAGGGAAACAAGGCCTCATGTTTAAGGATTGAACTTGAAAATTGTCTGAGATCTCATACTGGAAAAGATAAAGGACACTGAGGCTGAGCCCAGCACATATTGTACAACTAGTAATAATACTTCAGAGACTATCCCATGGCTAGCAACTGCCTCTCTGTTAGGCTCTCTGTGATCTGGTGATAAGAAATCAGAGGCTCAGAAAAATTCAAATTCAGGTAGTCCCTATTGGTCATCTCAAAGCTGATTAAAGCCTTACAGGTGTCTTTCCTTCTCCATCCTTTTACCATGGAGTTGGTTATAGGTATTTTGTATTTGGCCACTAATCGATGTCCTTAGAAAACATTAAGATGTAGCACTACATTTTCCTCTAATGTATTCATCGACATGAACTCTATCCATCATAATACACTCAACGAACAGACTTAGAACTGCAGGAGACAAGATGCAGCTTTTCTATTGATTCCAAACGATTCATCAATTCTTCTTGCGGTGGAAGGCACTGGGGCACCAGACTGCATGGATATCTTTGCACATCCAGCTTGTCCTTTTGCCGTTTAAGACTTTCCTATGATGCTTCTCTTCACTGAGGAAGGTGTGCCAGAGAGCTCAGTCTTTCTGTCCATCTTTGTACCCTCTGATGAATGTCAAGAGTGGCACTACTTCCTCCTTGCCTCCTAGCTCTTATCCACACAGTGTCTTCATTTCTTTCCCTATTCCTAATTTTTCTTGACTTACAATGTCTTGAAAAGCCAAGCAAATGGCTGTACTTCACTTTGATGGTTAGATACAGAGTGACATGACTTTCACTACACACAATTTCTTCTAGAACTTATATTTACATTAATTCCCAATCTACTCTCTTCTTACAAAGAAAAATTTGCCAGTAGAAGACATTGTGTGCAGAATAAAAGGATACATCAGTTCTCACCTTGTGTGATTTGAGCTACAATAATCTACAAAGAGCCTCAAATTTGAAAAGGATACTTTACCATCTGTTACCTCAATGGTATGTTTTATTCAAGCTAATGAAAGAAAAAAATATTTTATCTTTTTCTATAGCAAGGGATAATAGGGTTTTTAAATAGATTTTATCAAGGGAAAAAATACACTGTTAAAAAGCACGATTTGAATAACATTAATAAGAGAAATGTGTACTAGTAAGAACTCTTTTGTATGTGACAGAAATTCACCTCAAAGTAGCTTAAATGAAAGAAACTCCTTACTTTGCTTGCCACTAGAAACTCAGGGGTTACAGATCAAAACACTTAAAAAGTATCCAATGATCTTGCTAGTTGTCTCTCTTTTCTCTCTCTCTTTATTCCTTCATCTTTAAGCACCTCTTCGTTTTATGCTATTTTTATACTCTTTTTCTGTGAAACTGATGAGCCATGTAAGTGTGGGCATAGAAACTGATTTTTTTTTCCAGTTGAAATCATTCCAGTTTACAGGCTAGAAGAAAAAGCATCTCTCTTCACACAGCCACCTATCAAGTCTCCAAAAAACATTGTAATTAAGTCTGTTGGGCTCTGCACCCATTTTTGGGCCAATCACTCTATGTAAGGGGGAGAGAGTGATGAACGGCCCCATCAAAGTATGCTGAGTGAAGGGGGGCGCCCCAAAATAAGGGAGATGATGTTACCAAGGAGGAAGTAGAGTGCTGGGTTGGGGGGAGGGGAAGCAAAGGAAGGCTTTATTACTGTTCTGACTCCCAGCTAAAGATAAGTCTGAGAAAAGGTGGAAATTTCTCCAAGCACAGGAAAATCAGAAGAATACAGAGGAACAAAGCGATGGAGCACTGCATTCATTGTGAAAATGGCAACCTGATACAATGATTATTTCCAGCCAAAAATTGCTAACAGAGAAATAAATCTGGGTCTACCAACCATGTGTTTCATCCAAGCTAATTATATTTACCGAAAAGAATAATATCACAAAATAAACAGTTTCTCCGGAATTTTAGGGGTGCAGGATTCTTTATCCTGACAGTATAATTCTATCCATCAGCGAGCACTGCTACTCTTTAATTCTGTTCTAAACTCAGCCATAAATAAATAAACAAATGGAAAATTTTACTAGTCTTTTCTTCTTCTTGCAGATCTTTCCACAACCAGGAGATATACCACTAGCGTCCAAATTTTCAGAATGCTTATTCCAAACCATTCATAAGAGACTTTGCACATTTAGTTTTGAATTCTAGTTAATTATTACATTTTTACATACCCTGTTTAGAAAATTTTGAATAAGATCTACTACAAAGACTAAAATACTAAAAGAGCTATAATCGTTAATTTTGAGCAACTGACTCAAATTGCATACTAATTATTTATGTGTATATGTATATATATATGTATATTTATATATGTATATACATATATGTGCATGTGTAAATACATGTATGTGTACATCTGTGTGTGCACTGTTTGATTTACACCTATGACATACATTTGTCCCATTTTTAGATGAGTTAACTGTGGGTCCAAAGGTAGAGTTATTTGTCCAAAATCAGCTACTGATAAGAGGGAGATCTGAGACGTGAATCCTCATATGTGTTAATTCAACTAGAATAGTTTGAAGAGGGAATGATGAGAAAAAGAAAGATGAGGTAAATGGCTATGGCTATGGCTATAATCCAAGTGACACAAGACAGTGGTTTGGACAATGGTGGCGGAAGGGAAAATGGAGAAAGAGAGATGGATTTAAGGTCATTTTAAGGCAGCATCAAAAGGTCTTGATGTGGAAGTTAAATTCTGCTCCATCCACCAATGTTCCAAACTTTTGGAAGTACTTAGAAAACATACTCTCGGTGAGAGGTTATGAATTGAAGGGAATGATTTATACCTTTTTCCCGTGGAAAAGGAAGCTACTGGGTCAGTGTCTTGGGCACTCACTATTTTCAGAACACAAGGGGAGTTTTGAGAGGGGGAGAACTCTGGTTGTATCATTCCTTCAGGGATTAAGTTGAGGGGCAAGTTATTGGGGAAAGAATCTTTATAGATTAAGCAGTTGGTCACTCTGAGGTAATTAAAGAACTCTTAAGATAGGAGAGAAGTTTTCCTATGTCCATTATCTGTGATCCCAAGAACAGTTGAGAGTCACTGGGCTAGAATGCCATAAATTTGGGGGTCCCTCTGATATCTGCCTGTTGTTACTTTTGCATTCAGGTTGCCTATGAATATGTAGACTGTCTCGATAAACTTCTAACCTTTTGAAAGATGAATGCAAATTTAAACATGGATTTTACTTATTGGAAGGCATTAATCATTTTAAAGTATATTAATGAAAACTAATTAAGGTTGGGAAAGTCTTGTTAAATTTTCAAAACCAAATTTAACTTTTATAAGACAACGATACCCAGTCATCCATTAAAGTGGTAGTAATTATCTGTTAGTCTAGGAACGTCCTGTACCACAAAAAGGTTATAAGTTAAATGGTTTCTATTCTGGGGACCATTTCCAGATTAGAACTGAAGAAATAAAAGAATTGGAGTCACACATTCACAGACTGAATTCAAGATTTCCAGCAGCAATATAAAGTGTGAAATAATTCCTTCCGTATATATTTTCTTCTTGCTTCCCTCACCACCATCTTTCTCTCCCTCTGTCCTTTTGTCTTCCCCTCTTCTGTCTCTGTCCTTCCATTTTTCCATCCTCCTTTAGTTGTTTTTTGTTTTGTTTTGTTTTGTTTTTAACATTTCCTTATGTTCCTTCCAAAATAATCCAGCAGAGGGCGAATGTCCTTTGCTTACATTTTATAAACCTGAACGAAAGTGAGTTCTTTTCAAGACCTACTTTTCTCTTTCTGCATCCAACAAAAATGGGATTTTCATACTTTCCTGGGTCCCTAAATATTATTTATTCTCTTGCAGTTCTCTGTAGCTAAGAAAACAGTGTGAACACACCAAGAAATAATGATCTTTTTTCCATTAACAACCTGTTTATTGTTTCTATGTAAAAATGTACTCCAGGAGACATATTTTAAAAACCAGTTAAAAATGAACTAATCCTATGTCTAATTTTATGTTTCCATAAAACTCCTTCCTTTAAATGTGTAAGTAAGCATCAAATAGTAAAGTTGGAAAATCAGAGTCATAAATTAATAGTAAACTAGGAGAGACAAAACAGTATTAAACAAGTAGTTGCTCATAGAACTTATGACTCAATTTTAATCAGCAAAATGGAGTTGCTTTGTACTTATGTCTGTAAGCAGTAGTTTTACCCTATACAGAAATGGTCCTGGGAGATACACTATGGAATTAGGTATGAAGTTGCAAGAAGCTTTGGGTCAACAAATTTCTTTAAACTAATCTTTATATTAGAGAAAATACAAGATAACTTTGTACTTCTCTTTAAAAAAAAACAATTAAAAAATTAAGTCACTTGGATTAAAGCTACTTTTTTTAATGTTTATTCATCTTAGAGAGAGAGAGAGAGAGAGAGCGCCCAAAAGGGGGAGACACAAAATCTGAAGCAGGCTCCAGGATCTGAGCTGTCAGCACAAAACTGACAGGGTCAAATCTGCAAACCACGAGATCATGACCTGAGCCGAAGTCAGACACTCAACTGACTGAGCCACCCAGGCGCCCCTGGGGTAAAGTTTCTTTTAAGATTCAGTATTTAATCTGAAGATATCTTGGAAGGCCTTTTTAAATACAATATGCTTATTCCTAGGGACGTCTGGCTGGCTCAGCAGTAGAGCCTGAGACTCTTGATCTTGGTGTCATGAGTTTGAGTCCCACATTGGGGTACTGATTACTTAAAAGAAATGCTTGTTCCTAGAGTTTCAGGAGAATATTTTTCTTAATTCGTTGGGTGGCTGGATGGTAGGTTGGTTGGTTTTAATTGCACGAGTAGTACACAAATATAGTGGCTTAAATTTCTAACTAAAAAATATAGACTATAAGGCAAAAACCATTCATTCATTCATTTATTTATTGAGCAATAACTAGTAAGTTCCCACATATTTGCCAAGTACAGCACCTGATGATAGTTATCCTGATAAGGAAATGGAGATAGGGTCCCTCTCATGGAGCTTTCAGTTTGGATGTTCTTTACTCCCTGAGTTACCAATTTGGTATAAATCCTTTCATACCATTTGGTATCCTTTCTTTTTTGTGTGTGTGTATATATGTGTGTGTGTGTGTGTGTGTGTGTGTGTGTACATATACACACATATATATGTATATATATTTCAGTTTTATTGACGTATAATCAACAAATACGTTTCTAAGATATTTAAAGTATACATGGTGACGATTTGATATATGATATCCATTTTTATACATATGTGCTCTTTTTGACTGTGTGTACGTTTTCACATAAATGGGATTCCACTGTTTCTGTTGTGTTATTCCTTGTTTTTTTCCCTACTACAGCATATGCAGCCTTACTGTATGATTATTAACCACATCTTAGTATTATAAATTATGGATGTATCACAATATTACTGTGCTGTCCCTTATGGATAACATGGAATGATTCACATATTTTCACTTTGGAGAATAATATGGTAAAGAGCATTCTCCCCCCTGGTGTGCTTTCTACCTTCCAGCTAACTCCCTATTGTAGCCCAAGGTCAACACTACTGTGGACCCCATGGAGACTTGCAATCATTCCATTAGGGCCATCTGAAGTCTTTTCTTTACTCCTTGCCCAGTTTTCATTCCACAGTCACTCATCAAAATACTTTCTTCTGCATACATCCTCAACTCTTACCTCCCTTCTGCTTTCTCAATTCACCTTATTCATTCGGCAAAGACTAACTGTGAGTAACCCCAGATCTCTACCTATCCTCTGCCTGTGTCTGTGCAGCTGGACATGTTTGGAGAGGAACCACAAGGCTGAACAACCTCACTTGAAATTCACAGTCGAACCTTAAGCAGACCTTGCAGGCTGCCTGGCTCTGATGCGGTTTCCTACTCCTTTCTCTAGCTAAGATATTAAAGCAATTAGAAGAAAACTAGAAAACCTCCACCCAACCCAAGTACTGTATTGAGCCACCTCTGATGGTCTCTATCCATACATTCTTTCTTACCTCCAGTTTCTACTGTTGTCCCTTCTTCCACCAAAGCCCAGCCTTTCCTTATGTACTCTGGATTCCAAAATGTACTTTTGTTTTTCAAACACTCCAAACTTACTCCTGCCTCACAGCCTTTGTGTTAGATATTACCTTACCAAGAAATGTCCTTTTTTTCCCCAGATTTCCACATTGTTCCCCAATCACCTCTTCCACAGTCATCCCACTTAATATTTTGTTGCTCCTATGCAAGCTTACTAGATGCCCATTAACTTGCACAACATTTTCCCCAAAGTATTCTCCTATAAACGGGTATATCATTCACCTTTTTTTAAAAAAATATACATCATGTATGTCTCTCCACCCTAGAAAGTGAGCTCAATGAGGACAAGAGTTCTTTATTTTGTGTTTCTCTTTTATTCTTCGATACGTATTACTAGTTTGGGGCACAGAACTTAGAAATAACAGATGTTCTGTGACACTGGTTCAATGAATAAATGAATATCTCTAGGTACACATGTATAAAGATTTATCTAAGAGGAATTCTAAACAGTGGAGTCGTAAGTGGAATAACCACTTAAAATGGGATAGTTTTCCCTAAATTCTCTTCTAAAATGACTAGGCCAATTTACATTCCTATAAATACTACATGAAAACATTTGTGTCTGTATAATTTAATGAACATTGTATATTGCCACTTTGAGTAATTTTTGCTAATCTAATAAACCAAACAAATCTTCCTTCATTTTAAGATGCATTTGCTAGGTTACTCATTGGATTGAGCACATTTTCATATCTTACTGGCCATTTGTATTTCTTAATGAGTAGTCTGACTCTCCAGGCAGTCTTTACGAATTCCAGATTTGCCTTTTGGTCCCTTACATATGCTATAAATGCAACCAGTATATTGAATAAACAGGACTCGGGGGTTTTAAAGTAACTATTTTCTGTCTTGCTTTCTCCTTACATTTGTTCAATGAAACTTGTTTTTCTGTCCCTGGTAAAAAATTGGATAACTTCATTTCTAGTTGCTTTTAGGCAATGCAAATAGCATCGACTTAGAGAGTACAAATGGTATAAAAATAGTATAGATTTACAAAACACAAACCGTATACAGATTGTATGCAAATATTATAGATTTAAGAAGCGCACTTTCTCATTTAACAATCAAAACTCCACGGTTGGTTTAAAACTGAATCCTATCTGTGTCAGTCTGAACTGAGGAGGAAGTCTCCAGTTAGGAAATAACGTGGCTGGCTTTTTCATTCTTTCTTTTATTCTCCTTGTCCCTCTCGCAGCTCGGCAAAATTTAGTTTCTGGCTGCCGTGGGGGTGGGTTTTGGGGAAGGGAGAAAGGCTATTTAGGAAGGGGTTGCAAAAAGTCCTAAATGACGGACACTGCAATGAGATGGGGCGGAGTTTTCGCTGCTTGGCAGATATTTAAAATACTCTCACATGGGATGCTAAGGTCATTCAGCCTTTGTGGATGGGTCCTGAAGCACCATCACTCAGCTTATTTCCAGAATAGGATCTGGATTCTTATCCCTCATGGATCCTGACACACTGTCCTCACACATTGTGGGAAAACAAACTAATCCAAATGCAACAGTGACTTCGGTGACAGATCACAAGCCTGTTTCTCAACCTTGACACGTCTCTGGTGGTAAATCAGGTATACCTGTCACCTTTAAATGTAGCAGGTACTTAGCAGTCCCTCCTCATGATTCACTAGTCTTCTCACTAGTCCTGAAATGTGCATTTTCTCACCGAGAGAAATGGGAAGGGATATTTCAGCCCCCCATCATTTTGCCTCAGATATCTGTTCTACAAACACTCTTACTGTCCCTTCCCTCCCCACCCCTCAGATCCCTTTATGTTGGATGAGTGGATGAAGAGTCGGATAACTGGTTTTGTTATATATATGTATATGTATATGTATCATATATCATATGATATATCATATATAACATGTGTATCATATATATCATATATGTATCATATGTACATATACATATACACATATTTTGTTATATATATAACATATACATATATATGTGATACATATATATGTATGTATAACATATACATATATACATATAAATATACATATATGTATAACATATACATATATATAACAAAACCAGTTACCTGACTCTTCATCATATATACATATATATAACAAATTTCCATTATGTCTGAAACCTTACTTCTTGAATGTCCATTATATCTTGGTGTTGCTTGTACACCTCCAGCTTAACAGTGTGTTACACAAATATTGTCTCCCTGGCATGTAAATTGTTTGTTTTGATGTATGTTTTTATCATACAAGATCTTAAAATTTTTACACAATTAAACTTTCCATTATTTTCCCTGGGGTGTGTATCTTGTTCAAAACACCATTCCTAAATCAAGATAATACAAATACCCTTCTCTGTTTTGTTCTAAACCTTTTAGTGATTAGTTTACATCTAGTTAAATATTTTAACTACTTAATTTTTTTAATGTTTACTTATTCTTTTTTTTTAATTTAAAAAAAAATTTAACGTTTATTTATTTTTGAGACAGAGAGAGACAGAGCATGAACAGGGGAGGGTCAGAGAGAGGGAGACACAGAATCTGAAACAGGCTCCAGGCTCTGGGCTGTCGGCACAGAGCCCAACGCGGGGCTCGAACTCACGGACTGCGAGATCACAACCTGTGCTGAAGTCGGACGCTTAACCGACTGAGCCACCCAGGCACCCCAATATTTACCTATTCTTAAGAGACAGAGAGAGAGAGAGAGAGAGAGAGCTCATGGAGGGGCAGAGAGAGACAGAGACACAGAATCTGAAGCAGGCTCCAGGCTCTGAGGTGTCAGCACAGCACTCGACACTGGGCTCGAACTCCCGAACCATGAGATCATGACCTGAGCCAAAGTCAGATGCTTAACTGACTGAGGCACTCAGGTGCGCCCATATTTTAACTACTTTAAATACAATAAGGCTCCAGTGAATTTTGCAATACAATTCATCTAATTTTATTTTTTTCCAAATGAAAGTCAGTTGGTGTTGAAAAGGCCATGTGAAATGCCATCTTTATCCCATATTTATTTCCTGAGTAGGATTCAAATCTGACCAAGCAGATTTTTTTCCTGAATAAATGGTAGGCAATCTATATTCACAAGGCAGATAATTTAGTGACTGCTCTGAGCAACATATCTATTTTTCATGTTTCCAGAAATTCTACAGAATAGGCAGCCCTCAGTATTGCAACTGCCTTACCCATTTCCTGGGTTTATCATAAGCTTAAAAGTAAAATTAGAAAATATAGACAAAGGTCTTTGGCAAATATAAAACTATTTACAAATTTAATTATCATTTTTTGATCTTTTAGTTAAAAGTATAATCTTGAGTGAACTCTCATTGTAAAACATAGCCCTAATTAAACAAGCCTCACATCTATTTCCAGACATCATACTCAACAGGATGAAAATTATCCACTGCAAACTGCTCATTTTAAAATTAGTTTTACACAAGAAAATTATATAGGACATAGTAGTTCATTCTAGTATTACATAGTTTAATAAATGTCAACTCTGTACTTCTTTGAAATTATATCTACATTTGGTTTGAAATAGCAAAAGAGAAAAAAAAACAGATTTCAACAAACTGGACTCAAATTCTGCTGAGTCTGCTGAGTTGTGATAATGGAATAACATTATGGAATGACACAAATATTATCCAAGCTGCAATAAATAGGACCATGTTTTCCCCTAAAGAGGGAAAAACAGAGGATAGTGATATCAGAAAATTTTGTTTTTGTCAGTTTTATTCTGTAGGTAGCTTTTATACATTTTTAGATTTTAAAATATGGTGCACAATGAAGGCAATGAGCAGTTCGTATCAAACCCAATAGTTAGAAAGTGAAATAGCACCAATTTCACTTGGGTAAATCACTAGAAGGGAAAACTGTTCTTAGATTAAAAACATAATGAGAATATCACGCAATATACTGTCAACAACCTATTTATCAAATAACAAATCCTTGTAAGGATGAAGAGTTAATTAAAAATTACATAGCAATCTGTTACCTTGAAGTCTGAGGTCAGGCTTGGCAGATAAAAAATCAAAAGTTCCTTTACCATATGCTTGCATTACCATATGGTTTCGGGAGGAATTTATTTGACTGCTGATTGCATATATTTCAAACAAAATACAAGAGGGATTTAGGAAAGCCGCACGGAGCCAAACCTACTTCTTCAACGATCTCCTTTAAATCAAGGTCAAAGTGCAATGTTCAAGGAATACCGGTTTGATGATTACAGGAAGAAAGGTGGGGAAACACAGCAGGCAGGCAAATGCGTTCCAAGTTTTATACCTATTTCTGTCTAATATGTTTTAATAAGCAAAGACAATTCTTAACTGGTTCTTTTTTCCTCTCAAGGAGATAAAAGCCCATCACATCATAACAGGTCTCTTCTTGGACAGGGACAGAAGAGAAACTCGGGCCTCAGATAACCTTTGGCTTTACTTTTGCAGGTGTGCTGTGGGCTGATATCACATCTCTCCCCACGCGCACAGCAGCTGTCTGCCCTCTCGGCCCTCCTGTCTGCTGCACTCCAGCCACCGGAAGAGCTGCCCTGTGCTCTCCTGTCCACTCAGGCTCACGGATCTGGTTTGTGCTGGTCCTGTTGTCTCAAATCCTGCTTGCGATGATTTACCCGAATTATACAGGCCAGAGGCTGTGCAAAAGCAATAATCATGAGAGAGAAACCAAAAGTGAAAGCAACTAATATTTCATTTCAGTAGATGCCAATGAGTCTGCCAAGCTCTGTGTGTACGCTGTCTCATGTAGACCTCATGCTCTATGAGGCAGGCACTCTTTATATCCCTACTTTTTTGAAAGTGGGATACATCCCAGAGTGGTATAATTTGTAAGTGACAGTCAGTAGAAGAGCCTGGGCCCCTTGCTGTGAGCCACTGGGTTTTCCTGCTTCTCCCATGACCTTGGAAACTGGTGCCAAAAGGGGATGCTATGTTACACCTCTGTACCATTTGGGCCAAAGTACAAAGAGGCCCGGGACAGAAACTGTGCTAACTGCTGTTATCTGACACTTGGAACCAAAACAAGAGTAATCACAGTACCCAGCTTGTCACGTGAGGGAGACAGGTGAGTAGCGGAGAAACTCCCTGAGGAGTCCAATGAAGCTAACAAAATGGTTCCATCTTCATGCTCCATCACCATCGCAACCATGTTACAGCTTCAGTAATACTTCATCAAAGTCATGAACTGTAATCATCTTCTCAGAGTCTAAAAAAAAGTCTCAAACACAACTGATTTCATGAAAAATGATTCAGAATCCAAGTTGAAAAATGATGGAGACTGAACTGGCACAAAATTCAAGACAGATGTGCAACTTCTCAGTATCCACCTAAATTGAAAAAAAATTGGGAATGATGTTTTGCAGTATTTTGGAAAAAATAAAAACAGGAGAAATAGGGAATAAAAGGATCTAAACATGAACTTTTCTTAAAATTGCACTTCAGAAATTTTGATTAGTATTTCAACTAAAAAGGCAGAATTTGTCTAACCCTGTAAGTTCTATTGAGATAACACAGAATTTACCTATTGGGTCTTATTCACTCATCATTCATTCACTGGACAAACATTTTTTGAAGGCCTCCTTAGCAACAGTCCCTTCTTTAGGTGCCAGGAGTAAAACTGTGAACGAGACAGAAAACTTCTCTGTTTTTATGAGGTTATATTATAATAGAAGAGACAAGTAAAAAAACAAGTAAATTATGAAGTAAAATATCATATGGTGACGTCTCACAAGATAAGTAACAATAAATGCAGGGCAGTGATAGATAATAGCTACGGGTTTAATTTCAATTGAGTGATTACATGTAGGGGGCTAGCTGAGTAGGTGACATTAAAACTGAACTTGAGAGGCACCTGGGTGGCTCAGTCGGTTAAGAGGCCGACTTTGGCTCAGGTCATGATCTCATGGTTCGTGAGTTTGAGCCCCGTGTCTGGCTCTGTGCTGACAGCTCAGAGCCTGGAGCCTGCTTCAGATTCTGTGTCTCCCTCTCTCTCTGCCCCTCGCCACTCATGCTCTGTCTCTCTCTGACTCTCTCTCTCAAAAAAACTGAATAAACATTAAAAAAAAAAACCCCTGAACTTGAATAAGAAGACAAGATTAATTATGAGGAGCTCTGGGAGAAGAGTATTCCAAGAAAACTCTTGAGCAAAACCTCTGGTGTGAAGAAACACAGACAGCAAGTGTGACTAGGGCTTAATGAGGGAGAGGTGTAGTGCAGGAGATTAAGGTGAGCAGCAGTCAGTGCCAGACTATGCTTTAGCACGTTAAAGTTCAGAGCCAATAACTGCATTTGATCTTAAGTATAATTTGTAACCAATGGAAGGTTTTAAGCAGAATGACCATGATTTTTTCCCCCAAAGCAGCATATTTTTAGGAAATAATGGTGTTTTTCCTAATTAGTTCATCAGGCTGGAGCCACTCTAAACAAGTGGGACAAACAGTAATTCTTGTTTTAAATAGGTGCCATCATAGCTTTTAAAAGATCCCTATGAGTGCTCAATGCCCAATGGATTTTAGAGGAGTAGCAATGGAAAGAGCAATAATAATTAAGATGCTTTTTCATTAGCCTAGAGGTGAAAGAATTGTAGCCTTTTTGAGTGTGGTTGTAGTGTTGATTTAATTTTATTAAACAAACACATAGGTATATGCCAGATAATGAGGAATATTCTCAGATGTAGAGGCAATAAGGACTTTCTAACGAGGAACAGGAAGCTCTCAGCCATGAGGGCTGATGGACAGAGAGGAGTGAAAAATGACGCCTAGTTTTCTGGCTTTAGCAATTAGGTGGATACGATTACAGTTCACAGTGGTTTAGTTTAAGACAGCATCCTGGGCAGGAGGAAATGAGAGTTCTATTTTGTCTATAAGTTACTTATGCATATGTGACATCCATTTGAAGATGTAAAGTGGTCAGCTGGAATATCAGTTTGGAATTCAGGAATCGACAGGGTTGGAGGTAGGTGTTCGAGAGTCACTGGTCTATAGACAGTATTATTGCACTTGCCTGATGTTTCCTTTCTTAACCTCCACTGATCTTCAGGATCTATATATAAGCTGAGAAGGCCAAGGTCTTTCTACAAGGTTTCTGAGTCTGGTCCTTTCAAATCAGAACCAACTTTGGTGTTTGTGTATAATTTAGCTTTTGATGCTCCAATGCCAGAAACTTTTATTTGACATGGCATATGGGAGGCCTGTAGAATCTGCATTGTGAATAAGCTCCCCAGGGATTCTACTGCCCATTAAGTTTGCAAAGCACTGCCTTCATCATTTGATATCGTATAATAGTCAAACATGCAAAGAGACAAAGTAGACAGTTATGCTGCCTAAACTGGTAGAGTTTCTGATGATGGGGAATGGGGGTGTGGGGGTCAGAGAAACACAACTGTATCTTCCCTTAATGTCTTCATTTCATCACTATCACAATTGCTGTTTATTTTAAGCTCCCGTAATATTATTATGATTGTATTTTGTTTTACCTTAATGCAATGTAATACTGCAGTTCTCAAACATGGCATACAGAGGATCCACTGCATTAGTTTAATAAAAAATGTGGATGCTGGTGATCAATTCAAATTCAGAGGTTATCCTTGGAATCTTTATTTTTAATGAGCACCTCAGGTACTTCTAAAACTATTATTATCTAAGTGATTCAGCACAAATTCCTATTTTACATGGCAGTTTCCACGGGAGGACTTCAAGTTGCTTCATGTTTAATCTCCTATCGTTTCGACATATTCGTGTACAGTGTTTCATTTACATCACATTACAACTCCATATGTGTATTCTCTTTTATGTTTTCATTTTTTAATGTTTTCTTTATTTTTGAGAGAGAGAACTCAAGTGGGGCCGCGGCGGGGGGGGGGGGCATGGGGGACAGAGCCAGAGGGAGACAGAAGATCCGAAGAAGGCTCTGCACTGAGACCAGAAAGCCGGATGCAGGGATCAAACTCACAAACTGCGAGATCATGACCTGAGCCCAAGTTGGAAACTCAACCGACCGAGCCACCCAAGCGCCTCTTTTATGTTTTTAAAAAAGCACTATTTTTTAATAGTCTAAAAGTCTAATATTCTAAATACAGAGTATTTTCTAAGAGTCTAAAAAAAGGGACAGCTGGGTTCTACATTCAATTTCTGAAAATTAAAAAAAAAACAAAAAACAAATTTATTTGGTTTCATATAAACCTTTTTATGGTTTCAAAAAAGAGACTCTCTTCCTATTAATTTTCCCTCCCGCAGTCCTAATAATTTATATTTCATTTCATTTTTTACATACAAAAAGTTGTATAGAATTTAGGTATACAACTTAATGAGTGTGTAGATAAGCATAAACCCATGAGATCATTACCACAACCTATGCCATTAAGCCATCCATCATGTCAAATAGTTTGCTTTTACTTCTTATTTATTAGTATCTTAAATTTTTTAAATTGAGGTATAATTGACATATAATGTCATTCTGGCTACAGGTATACAGCATAATGATTTGATGTTTGTATATATTGCAAAATGATCACCACCATAAATCTGGTTGCCATTCCTCACTGTTCAAAGTTAACTTTCAGGATTTATTCTCTTGGCAACTTTCAAGTATGCTCTACAACATTACTGACCATAGCCACCATGCTAAACATACCATCCTCATGACTTACATATTTTATAAATGGAAGTTTGTTTCTCTTGACTTCTTTCACCCATTTTACCCACCTCATAATTCTTCTTCCCTTAGGTAACCATCATTGTACTTTCTGTATCTATGATTTTTCTATTTTTTAAATTCCACATATAAATGGAATCATATGATCTTTGTCTTTCTCTGACTTATTTGACTTATTTCATTTAGCACAATAGCCTCTAGGTCAATCCATATTGTTGCAAATGACAAGATTTCATTTTTTTATATCTGAGTAATATTCCAGTGTGTGTGTGTGTGTGTGCGCACACACGAGACAGAGAGAGAGAGAGAGAGAGAGAGAGAGAGAGAGAGAGAGAGACATCTTCTTTATCCATTCATCTATCAGTGGACACTAAGATTGTTTCTGTATCTTGGCTATTGTAATGTCGCAAAGGACACAGAGTTGCATATATCTCTTTAAATTAGTGTTTTCATTTTCTCTGGATAAATACCCAGATGTGGAATTACTGCATCATATGGTAGTTCTATTTTTAATATTTTGAGGAAGCTCCATACTGTTTTTCATAGTGGATGCATCTAATCTTTAAGTGTATTTTCCCAAAAATGTGCAGACATAAAAAAATATGTCAAATGAAATGTTCAAATGAAAATATTTTTCAGTGTTCCATAATAAACTGCTACTCATTGTTAGCTTTAGGCATTGCATGAGATTTTTCCAGTTCTAAATATAATAATTCTGAAAGTATGGTAAACCTGAACAGATTATCTGAAGGAAAAAGATAGATGGAAAGATGGAAATAACTTACTTGATATCAGTGGGAAATTATGCTTGATTATTATTATTAATTCTATTTTTAGTCACTCTATAATTTTAAGAGCTCATACATATCCATTACCTATTTGTTTCTTATAGCAGCCCTGTAAAGTAGGTAAGAATGTAATTATTATTTCCACTTTAAAACTAAAACCCTAGGAAAATAAGTGACATGCTCAAGGTTGTATACAATAGTGCTGATTCAAGGGCTTAAAACCAAGCCTTTTTACTCCAAATCTAGAGTTTCACCCAAAACACTTACACAGCCTTGTCATAATATATGTGACAGTCTTCCGTGACATTTTGAAGCAGAATCTTCCCCCTGTTTGATAGCTGTTTCTGATGTGCTTATAAACAGCCTTATAAGGACCTTCCTGGGTGTATCAATCTGTTTCTCAACAAAATTAGGAAGTATATTATTCATGACACTTTTGACGCAAGAGACTTAAAGTCCACCCCAAACTGGCTTAAACAGAAATGTGAGTGTGGGGGAAGAGGCAGAATTACTACCTTCCATGAATGAAAACTCAGGCAATTGAGAAGGGTACCTGTTGGGATAAGCACTGGGTGTTGTATGGAAACCAATTTGACAATAAATTATATATATGTGTGTGTGTGTATATATATATATTATAAATGCACATATATAATATATATTATAAAACATATATATAAAATATATATTATAAAAGAAAACATATATATTATATATTATAAAAGAAAACATATATATGTATGTATATATATGTATGTGTATATATATATGCATACATACATATATATGTAAAAGAAAAGGAAACTCAGGCAATGGAAAATCTCCAGATGAAGCTATACCCAGGATCGCAAATGATGTCACCAAGACTAGATTCTCTCCTATGCTTCGTATGTTTGTCTCAGTTATGGGGCTCGGATGTCTTTTCCTGATGGTATCCAGGAGTGTTGGGTTTTGTCTTCAAATCTCCATGTAAAGGAGACATGGCCTCTCTGGGGTTTCAGCAAAGGTTCTGGAATTACCTTGGGTTGACTGAATCAGTAGCCTGGAAAGAAGTCTGTGGTGTTTTTTTTGTTTTTTTTTTTTTTTTAAGTTTATTTATTTTTGAGACAGAAAGAACCAGCAGGGGAGGGGCAGAGAGAGAAGGAAACAGAGGATCCAAAGTGGGCTCTGCATTGACAGCAGAAAACCCAGGGACTTGAACTCATGAAATGTGAGACCATGATCTAAGGTGAAGAAGTCGGACGCTTAACCCAGGCACCCCATGCATTGTTGTGACAGCTTAGGAAGAGCACAGCTCCTTCCCAGCCTTGACCATCAGCTGGAGGCTCCAGCCCACCACGTACTGGGTGAAAAGAAGGGCGGGATACCGGGAAGCCAATTCACCTTATGTTCACTACATTCAGAATAGCAAAGAACATTTAGCTTAATTTTCTTCTAACTCAGTGTCCCCTGAGAAATGATTGATATTAACTTGTTTTATTGTTTTGAAAATAATTTAGGAGTTTTAAAACTTGGCAGTGTCAGTGGGCTTCTGACTGCTAGTGCTCTATGTGGAATTGAGCAAGCCACTCAATTTATGGATTTACTGACTTTTCAATTAGTTTATCTCTGCTTGAACAAATGGAAGAGATGGAATACCTGGAACTTAGAAAGTCTGTGGAAATTCCAACAGCTCTCACACTTTGAACTTAGACTGTGAGGGGCTGTTAAGAGTCAGTCATTGTAATAAATTTATTACACCATGGTGCTTGAGCATGTCCATTGCCAGACAAAGTCCAGATTTATGGGCAATCATACATTATGTATCAGATATAAAAAAAAGTTTTATGCTGTTGCACTAAATCTCAAGAAAATATAAATCCTGACAAAGAGGAAACTACTCTAAAAAAAAAATCTGTGGTTTAGGCTCACCCCCTTGCAGTCGCTTCAGTGATCAACTGTGTGTTTGTGTTTAGATTCTCACAAAAGAATGTTGAGACATTAATAGCAGTTTTCAGAAGCAAAGTGGTATCTAGAAAGAAAAGGCTTTTAGTTCAAACAAAATTGTGTCAATTTTTCATTTTAAAGTCATGAAGGTTTTAGTGTTACCGAGCCTTAGAACCACCCTAACAAAAGAACATTATTCCTAAGTAAAACTTGAGTTTTTAGTTGGATAGTAGCGAAGAAGCACAAGAAATCAGAACCAGATTCAAAAAAAATCATTATGACCATTAGAGAAAGATACTGACACATACTACTGACCTAAACATTTTGTTTGTTTGTTTGTTTGTTTGTTTTTAAAGTAGGCCCCATGCCCAGTGCAGAGTCCAACACAGGGCTTGAACTCACAACCCTGAGGTCAAGACCTGAGCAGATATCAAGAGTCAGGCACTCAACCCACAGAGCCACCAAGGTGCCTGCCCCCTGACCTAAACTTTTAAATGATTCTCCCCCTCCACCAAAAAGGAGGAAAACTTGAGAGCAAAATGAGATTAAACGCTACTTGTCACCACAAAACACTTACTGAGTGAGTCATCAGACTTGAAAAGTAACAATTTAAGACTAGACAGAATATATAGTCCTGGACGACCAAATACTATGCAGATGAAATTCAGCAAGTGCTAGAAGAGAATCTAATACGAGTATTCGCAAAAGGTGGGAAAAAGTTTTTAAAGAAACGGATAATCATCAGAATGCCTACTTTTAATGCTTTCTCATATTCATATACGATTTCAAAGTGAAAAGGTGTTTCACTGACACACACACAAACACGCGCACGCACACATACACACACACACACACACACACACACACACGCACGCACACCAGTATTCATTCTCCACCCAGTAGAGAAGGCTAATATTTAGGCCACAACCTCTTCCATTCCTTCCATCTCTCATTTCCTCTGTCATTCCCTGTTTCTTCCAACCTTCCACTTCCTTTGTTTTAAAACATTCTCTTTCTTCCTTCTCTTTTTATTTTAAAATCATTTTATTCATCTACTGAATATTTATTTAACACGGTCTTAAAAATAAACCAATGAATTCATCTTCAAAAAGTAACACAATATATTCTCTGCAAAGTACTTTGAAATGATCTTTTTCTACATATAGAAAAATACCATAGCATATGGTTGAGAATAACGGCGCCAGAATATTTAGTTTAGAATATGTTTTAACTTTTTAAAAAATTCTTTTTTAACTTTTTATTTTGAAATTATTTCACACTTAGAGAAATATTATAATCTAGTAAAAAGAATTATGCTTTTCACCCAGATTCAACATACCAATCTTTTACCACATTTATTTTCTATTTTTCTAATACATTTGGGAGTAAGTTATAGACATGATGAACCATTATTCCTAAATTTTTCATGCAGTTTTCTTTTTAATATTTATTTATTTATTTATTTATTTATTTATTTATTTATTTATTTATTGAGAGAGCAAGTGGGGGAAAGGCAGTGACAGATGGAGAGAGAGAATCTGAAGTAGGCTCTGCGCTGTCAGCACAGAGTTTGCAGAAGGGCTGGAGCTCACAAACCTTGAGATCGTGACCTGAGCCAAAATCAAGAGTTGGATGCTTAACCCGCTTAACCAACGGAGCCACCCAGCCAACTTAATGCATATTTCTTAGAAACTAGGCCATTTCTCTTATAACTATAGTGCAATTATTAAAAATAGGAAATTAACACTGAGACATTATTAGTATGTAATCGATAGACATTATGCAAATGCAATTTAAAATTCAGACTTTTCAATTATCTCCGTAACGCTGATTATGGCTAAAGAAATATTTTTTTTTCATACTCAGGATTTCATCCAAGACCTCATATTGCATTTTATTTTCATGCCTCTTTAATTTTCTTTAATCTGGAACAGTTCTTTACGCTTTCTTCCTTTTTTGTGACCCTAGTGTTCTTGAAGACTTATGGGCCTTTACTTATTATTATTAACTTGAGTTTGTCAAATATGTCATATGATTAGATTCTAGTTGTGTTTTGTTGTTGTTTCTTATTTTTTTTTTCTTTTGGCAAGAACACCTCAAAAAGATGCTTTGTGCTTGTCGGTGAATCGTATTAGGAGACACATCACCATTAATGGTATTTTAAGTTCGATCACTTAGCTAAGGTAGTATCTGCCAAATTTCTCCATTATAAAGCTACTGTTTTCCTCTTTGAATTTCATAGATATCCTTTGGAGAAAATATTCTGCTTATCACTAAAAGACTCAGTAGTGGTTTCACTGACAATTGATGATCCTGTCCCAAATGATTTATACTCTTGTGCTTGCCAAATAGTGATTTTTTTAATTCCATCATTGCTTGCATATTTATTAGTTTATGTTCTAATAGAAGGGAGAATTCTACCCCACTCATTCATTCATTCATTCACTTTTATCATTATGGACTCATAGCACTATTTTATTCTATATAGCATTACCATCACAATTTATCTTCACGTTCCCATTTTCTCACAGGTTATCATTTTGTAAGAGTTGCATGTATCAAGCCATCACATTGTACACCTTAAGCTTACACAACATTATATGCCAATTATATCTCCATAAAGCTGGAAAAAAATGTTGGGAGTTGGCCAAATTCCAAGTGAATCATATAACTATACACGAGGGAACGCAGGAGGGAACCAGTGTAAGTAAACTGTGAGCACACAATTTTGATTACAAACCTTTATGTTAAAGACAAAAACAATTTAAACAAGTATTAAACTCTAATTTGTAGATTTTTTTGGTTCTGATACCAGTTCACAATTTTAACACTACTTCATGTGATTCCAGTTTTAAACAAATTAAGTTAGTTTATTATTTATGGTGGGAACTTGGTGTTCCACTTTTGGAAGCTAGAAAAAACCCAAACATCTTATCTTGGATTGGCATTGGAGGTATTAGTTACACATAATAATACCTTGATATACATAAAGATACATGATATAGAAATATAGATGCATGTGTATATAGCTGTGTGTATATATGCATATTGAATCTGAGCATGCCAATGGCCTGATGTAAGAACACAACTCTTAAGGTCATCTGAGTGGCTAACTGGGTTAGGCGTCCAACTTCACATCAGGTCATGATCTCACAGTTCACGAGTTTGGGCCCTGAGTCAGGCTCTGGGCTGACAGCTCTCAGCCTGAAGACTGCTTTGGATTCTCTCTCTCCCTCTTTCTTCTCCTCCCCTGCTAGCTCTCTCTCACTTGCTCACGCATGCTCTCTCTCTCTCTCCCCCTCCTCAAAAATAAACATTAAAAAGATTTTTAAAAACCCACAACTCTTTTTTTTTAATTTTTTTTAATGTTTATTTATTTTTGACAGGGAGAGGGACAGAGCACGAGTGGGGGAGGGGCAGAGAGAGAGGGAGACACAGAATGTGAAGCAGGCTCCAGGCTCTGAGGTGTCAGCACAGGGCCTGACGCGGGGCTCGAACTCACAGACCGCGAGATCATGACCTGAGCCAAAGTAGGACGCCCAACCGACTGAGCCACCCAGGTGCCCCAAAACCCACAACTCTTAAAATATTGTCTGTTCTTTATGTATACCCTCTAATACTCATAGCAAGTAACAAAGGCATCAAATTAGATTCTTGTTTTCATTCTACTCGTAAAGTTAAAGACCATATAAGACATCACATTTGTTAAATACTATGAAGTTGTTGACTATTGACCACTGTTTTAATTTATTCCTGGGCCAAAATAAGGTGTTTCTTGGAAGGTGGAAATGAAGGAAGTTAACTGACTTTCAGAGTTCAACTACAATAAACTGTAAAATCAACCCTTTGAAGATCAAAGAAAGAAGTGTGTAAATCCATATCATGCCAGCAGGACTTGATTATAATTTGATGGAATGTATTAATATATCCAATAAAAGAATTATGTCTAACAGAATGTAGAGCTGGCAGAGGAGCAGCAAGAAGCAATTATAAAAGCACCCATTGACTGTCATCATCCTCAAGAAATGTCCAAGAGAGGAAATGCCAGTATATGCCTAGGACATAAAAGCTTCGTCTCAGTGGATGGTATATCCCTATAGTTGGCAGACATACATACTACAAATTTACGTAAGATTGAAATCTTATAACTCACACTGTTCAATTCCAGACTCACCAACTAGCTTTTAGATCTCCACTTGTCCCAGGAAAGGGAGCTTATGAGCCAGAAGACAATACTGAGACATCACTAGGCAATCTCACCAGTTACAGCTCTCATTGTAAACTAGTATATTTTCAGTCTTACTCTATCCATCAGTCTCACAGATTTGGTTACTGAGAATCTGCCCCGAGTCTCTATCCTACTATATTCTGCTGGGAACTCAGGTTTCTAGCTATGAGACTAAAACCCAGAAGGTCGGGAGGAAACCAGACAGCCTTGCTAAAGTAAGCAAACCTGTTTGGATTTCCAAATTAGGCAAGTTATAGTCTTCAGATGTCTACAGGTGTGAATAACATTATTTCAATAACTTAATTTACTGATTACCTATGCTTAGCCAAGCACTAATTTAGGGGCTTTACCATTAGGATTAGATTCATCTATCTTACATATCAAAGTACATAATGTCCATGTTCACTTTTATATACTGCAGCATATAATCAAAGTAAATTTTATTTTTAAGCTAATAAATAGTCATATTTTTACAATAGGAGCATAAGTAGAATCTGACTAATAAACTTGCTCATTATAATTCCCTGCCAGTTCCAATAGCTTATTTTCTACCTAGGAAGTGGGCTTGATAATGATTTTAAGCCAAACTCTCTGCAATCTTGGGTAATTCTTAAAGAATTATCTTTGGATAACTTTTTGGTTAATATTGTTACTGGCAGAGATAATTATTTTCTCTTTTATATGAGCATCTTTAGTGCCTTTTGATCAATTAAAAACAGACAACCATTTAAAGCAACAATCTCTCTGGAAAGAATCTACCTCATAATAGATATATTTGCAATGTGTATGCTTAATGTATGAATTGGGATGCTAGATGCAGAATTTTTTCTAACAGCAAAAATTAGTGGAAAAAAACCTGAATGTTTATCAAGAGTAGATTAGTTAAATAAAATGTGGTATAGCCATATAACCAACATAAGGCTTCCCATAAAATGAAGTAGATCTATCATGGAATCATAAAGAGCTTCTGAAATGTAGTACTAAATGAAAAAAAAAAGTAAAGAACCAAAGAGTATATAAACTAAGATCACTATGTAAAGAAAATTTTTATAATACATATACAATTCTATATAATACTTTATTTTTTATTTTTAATATTTATTTGTAAGAGAGAAAGAGGGAGGGAGAGAGAGAGACAGAGAATGTGCAGTGGAGGGGCAGACAGACAGGAAGACACAGAATCCAAAGCAGGCTCCAGGGTCTGAGCTGTCGGCACAGAGCCGGATGTGGGACTCGAACCTGCCAACTGTGAGATCATGACCTGAGCTGAAGTTTGACGCTTAACCGACTGAGCCACCCAGGCGCCCCAATAAATACTTTATTTCTATACATATGTGCGTATGTACACTCATACAAAACCACAACATTTGTGTGTTTTGTTTATTTCTTTGCAGAGATACACCAAAGCTTGGTAACATTTTTCATTTTCCTGGAGGAGGAGAATTGGAAGTGGAAGCCTATTTTTCCCCCCGAGCTCTATAATGGAAGCTAAATCTTGCTGATTGCTGTTCCCAGCACTTACTACACCTAAAACAGAGTCTGGCATATAGAAAAACACTCAATAACTCTTTTTTGAATGAACGAAAGTTGAAAGGGTGAACTTTATTCCTTTCAGTACAATTTTTCTAATCACGTGCATGTATTTTTTAAATAAAAAAAAGCAATAAGGATTATCTTAGTTGTGTTGTATGCCTCTTCAGCTGTATCATGTATAAATAATTGTCGTTGAAAACTTTTCTGTGCTATTTAAGTTATTGCAACGCTTTTACCTATTCTGCCTCTTCTCTGAACTGCCTTTCCATTCCCATTTTGTACAGTATGAGAATCTCATTGCTTCTGACTCACACCAAGGTGCTCCATCGGCAGCATCGTAGTCAGATGTGGTGATATCTACTCTATTTTTGATAGACTCTCCATAGAGGCCCAGCCCTCTGTCTTTTGCTTCTCTCACTCTTTGGGACACTGTACACCACAGTCAATCCCAACAGAACATTTCAGAATGGCGCATCCGGAGTGATCCTTATGACCTTTTCCCTGTTAACCCTCCCCCCGTCCTTAGCCCACAGGAGCAATTTTACTGATACCTGCAAACATGTATTCCGACTCTTTCCTGGCTCTTTCTTCTCTTTATGACCTGTAAAGATACCAAAATCCAAGACTTAGTCCTCAGCCATTTTATCTTCTCTGTCTATACTTCCTCTTTAAATGACAGAAACACAGATGTAGGCTTTAAAGTTAACACACAACAGTTCTAAAATTTACATCTCCAGGCTTAACTTAAACCTGGAACTCCAGATTTAAGTGTCTGAATGCTGTTTTCTATAATTCCGGCTGGATGGTCACTGGGAATCTCCAAATCAATTTCTAAACCAAAGCCATCAATTTTTCTCTATTGCAAATAATGTCAGTACTATTTTTTAGACATCCAAACCTAAAACTTGGCATTATCTTAATATCACTGTTTTACTCCACACTCCACATACAATTAATCAGCAAGGTCTGGCAGCTTTACCTCCAGATAGGTTGAGAATCCTAGCACTTCCATCACCACCATCCTGGTCTAGCAATAATCACCTTTCCCCAAAACTACTACATAGCTTCCTGGTTCCTTGTTTCCACCTCAGCCCTTCACTGTATTCATTATTCACACAGCAGTGGGAGTGCTTTTCAAAAATAGAAACAGAGTATATTGGGTTTCTCTCTGAAATTCTCTAAGGCTTTCCAATTATGGATAACACAGAATTAAGATTCTTCCAGTGACCCTTCATTGTTATTCCCTATCATACAACCCAATCTCCCACCCCCAACCTTGCTGCCTCTTACCAAGTAAGTCTTGTTTTTCTTCAATTAACCAAACATGTTCCTGTTGCATGAAACGCTTTTTATCCAGATATTAATGGAGCCCATTCCTTTTCATCCTCCAGGTCTCTGTTAAAGTCTGGTTTCCCCAGAGAGGTGTTCCCTGACAAACCTAGTTAAATATGAACCTTTGTGGCTACTGACCATTTATTACTCTTTTTTATTGCATTTTTCACCGTATATAGTTGCATTATGTATTTCTTACCTTCTTTACTCTCCTCTAGAATGCAGTTTCCCTGAGGGCCATTACACTGAGGAAATGTCATAAGTATTCTTTCAGTGTTGATTGGATTGTTCTTCTCTGAACTTCTCTACACATTCTCTGCCTGTATCAGAGAAATAATACCTAAATGTTTGAATAGTTGACGCATATAATCCATAAAATATTCTAGGTTGGGGCGCCTGGGTGCCTCAGTCGGTTAAGTGTCCGACTTTGGCTCAGGTCATGATCTCATAGTTCATGGATTTGGGCCCCAAATCGGGCTCTGTGCTGACAGCTCAGAGCCCGGACCCTGCTTTGGATTGTGTCTCCCTCTCTCTCTGCTCCTCTTCCACTCACAGTCTGTCTCTCTCTCTCTCTCTCGAAAACAACAACAACAAAAATAAAACAACAACAACAACAACAAAAACCACCCAAAACACATTAAAAAAATATTCCAGGATTATACTTGAATTTTCACCAGAGGGTTTAAGAAGTAAATTTATTCTCATCTATGTTCATTTATGACTTCTCTGTCCATACATTTGGCACAATGTGATTCTTGAACAGATAGAAAAAAAAAAATCCACAATATTATCCCCAAATATTGAGGTCCATTAATTTTATATTAGGCCAACTAAAGACATTTAAAGTTTTAATATTGCATGGATTTCTTTGACAAACTAAATCTACAGATGAGTGATGTTTTTTGTTTGTATTCGTTTATTTGTATGTAGAGAACATCACACCTTTAAATTTGACAGGATATTTGTCTTGATTAATGCTAATCTCCTTGAAAAGAGATCGTAGGTCAATAGTCATTAAGACTTGGCTTATGCTTAACTGAAAATATTTATTTGCTTCAAAGTTTAAGAAACTAGAAATTCAGATTTTTCAAATTCCAACCTAAAGTAAGTCTCTTTATCACTATATGTTCTTATCAACTATGTATAATTCCCAAAGCCAATGAGAAACTACAAGGCATTTTGCATATTCTGAAACAGCCTAAGATGAGAAAAATGATTGTAGCATCTGAGCATGTATTCAATATTTTAGGTCAATATTGTTGATCTATTCCACCTAGCAAATGATAGTTCTACTTTGGGTAAAAATAACAATGAAAATAATATATGTTACAAATACCTAATAAAAAATAAAGACAACAAGATGGCATAGATTCACCTTCCCCTGTTCCTTTCCTGAAAATACAACTGAATACCCTGGAAATAATTCAAAGCACAATGACAAAAGGACTCTCTGGAAGCTGGTAACTAGAAGTCAGACTGGTTAGGGTGCTCAGAGCTTGAGGAAAGATAGTGTGGGGAGTTTTCTGACTTTCCTTTTATCTCTCTTATTTCCCAGACTGCACGTACCAGAGAGTTCTACAATCCAGAATTGCTAACATACAGAAAACAAAGAAAGCCTATTTTTTAAAATGTTTATTTATTTTTAAGAGAGAGTGCATGAATGGAGGAGGGGCATAAAGAGAGGGAGAGAGAGAATCTTAAGCAGGCTCCTCAGGGTCAGCCTAGAGCCGATGTGGGGCTCGATCCCACGATGTGAGATCATGACCTGAGCTGAAACCAAGAGTTGGAAGCTCAACTGATTTAAGCCACCCAGGTGCCCCAAAGAATGCCTATTTTTTTGGTTTCTTTATTAATTTTTTTGGAAGAGAGCACACACGAGTGGGGGAGGGCCAGAGAGAGAGGAAGACAGAATTCCAAAGGAGGCTCCATGCTGTCAGCACAGAGTCTGACACAGGGCTCGAACTCATGAACTATGAGATCACGACCTGAACCAAAATCAAGAGCCGGACACCTTACTGACTGTGCTACCCAGATACCCCACACAAAAAATGCCTATTTTCTTAGGCCAAAGACAAGAACAGACAAAGTCCAAGAGACCGACAGGAAAGTCCTAAGCCCCATTCCACAACCAGGGCAGGAACATGCAGGCTGATTTATCTGCAGTCACATCTTCAAAGCCCAGGTGAGCAGGCTCAATCCCCACTGCAACCTGGGGCCCTCATGGGCAGTGAGATCTGCTCTCTGCAGCTGCAGCAGTAAAGCTCTGGCCACGCAACCTGTAGAGTCCATCTCTCTGCTCCCAACCCATGGGCACAAGGAGATCCAGTGTAGTTCCTACTGCCTGCTTCCCACTATAAAAAGTGGCACAGAAATGCCAGGGGGTGGGGGCAAGGAATCAACTTACGCTCTTGTAGCACCAGTTACAGAACAGAGAACCGAGAAATAGACCCAACCAAATTTGCCATATTAGTGTTTTACAAAGGAGCAAAAGCAACTCCATAGAGGAAAGAGAACCTTTTCAACAAACAGTACAGAAGCAATCAAACATCCATCCATTTGCCCTGCCCAGGTAGCCCAAAAGAAAAAAAGAAAAAACCAAAAAAAAAAAAAAAAAAAACAAACCCCAAAAACACCAAAAAATAAAACCAAAACCAAAACCAAACAAAAAAAACCACTTCAATATAAACCTCATATCTTATACAAAAATTAACTTGATATGTAAAAGGGATCGTGGAGTTAAATGTAAATGTAAAACTATAAAATGTCTAGAGAATATCACTGGGATATAGAACTAGGAAAAGGCTTCTTAGACTTGACACCCAAAGCGTGATACATAAAAGGAAAAACTGGCAATTGTAACCTCATGAAAACTAAAACAAAAACAAAACAAAACAAAACAAAAAACCCAAAAACCCATACTTTTTCTTCATGAAAGCTCCTGTTAAGAAGATGAAAATATGAGCTTTGAAGTTAATTGTCTGAGTGAAGGGGGCACAGGATCCTCCTTTGAAATTTCCTAAGAAACTATACTTAAAAAAAAGTGCTAAATAATTAAAGAAAGATAAGAGTTAGAAAATACAGAAGCATTGCAATGGAGGAAACTTTGTCATATAGAAAATGAGATCAGAGCTATGAACTTCACATGTACTAAGTTTCATTAAGCTACTGTGCTTAATAAAATGTCCCTGAACCTGGCCCAGGTATGCAGAATACTTCATCACCACAGGAGAGTGCGTCCACCTTGAGTGATATAAACACAGTGAGTACAGGAGGGGCACTCTACATTCAGGGACATGTTTTTACAGTTTCTTCATGGGTGAGGCAGTGAGTGAGACAACGACTTTAAACAAGTAAAAAAAAAATGACAGCGACAGAAAGGAGACAAAAAGGAGAGCTTTCCACAAAGTTTCACTGTATCACCCCACAATTTCATTTTTAACTGTAGAGAAAAATGGACTTTGCAATAAAAAGACCCAACAGTCCTGACCTTCATTAAATTATCCAATAAGCAACACGAATAGATTACGGGGTATGATACGCTTCCTGTCAGGATGTAGTAATACTTAGTATCATCTACATATTAGGCTAAAGTCTTTATTTTAGCACAAATTATGAGAAACTGACTAGAAAATTCATAATGGGAAACATTCTGCAAAAAAACGACAACAACAACAATAAACAAGCAAATGAAAACAAGCTTGGGCCCTTAAAAATGTAATGTCATGAAAACTAACAAAAACAGCAAGGGAGCTATTCTAGCTAGATTAAAAGAGATTAAAAATTTTCATGCATGACACTGGACTGATTTTGAATTGAATATTAAAAAGAAATAGTTATAAACACCATTGGCAACAACTAGGAGAAATGTAAACAATCCTTAAGTTAGATGATATTTTACTTGTTTGTTTGTTTATTTACTTATTTATTTATTTATTTAGTGGTTTTCTATTTTTGAGAGATACAGAGTGTGAGCAAAGCAGGGGAGGGGCAAAGAAAGAAGAAGACACAGAATCTGAAGCAGGCTCCAGGCTCTGTCAGCACAGAGCCCAACACAGGGCTGGAATCTATGAACTGGGAGATCATGGTCTGAAGGGAAGTCCAATGGTGGACTGGGTGGACTGGCTTAACTAACTGAGCCACCCAGGCACCCCTAGAGGGTATTTTTTATTAATGCCAATTTTCTTTTTTTCTTTTCTTTTTTTAAAATAGGCTCTGCACCCAACATGGGGCTTGAACTCAAGAACCTGAGGTCCAGAGTCTTGTGCTCTACCAACTGAGCCAGCCAGGTACCCCATCCATGCTGGTTTTCTTAGGTGTGATAATGGTATGAAGGTAGGAGAGGAGAATGCCTTTTCCATAGGATATGTACACCAAAATACTTAGAGATAAGAGTCTTTATTCTTGCAAACTGTTTTTTATAGTTTAGCAGACAAGAAAGAAAGAAAGAAAGAAAGAGAAAGAAAAAGAAAGAAAGAAAGAAAGAAAGAAAGAAAGAAAGAAAGAAAGAAAGAAAAAAAAAAGGGTGGATGGATAAACATGCAGAAGGATAGGTTAACAAATATAACTCTAGAATGTCCAGAAGTTTAGAATTTGTTACCTTAGATCCTATATATTTGTTTATACTTAAAATAGCTCATTAAACTATGAACTATTTATAGTTGCTGACTTAAAATAAAAGAATATACATACTGCAAAAACACTTGGGTAAGTGACTAATGCATATAACTAGAATCTTATTAGGGAAACAAAAACCACATATATTAAATTTTTTTTAACTTTTATTCAGTTTTGAGAGAAAGAAAGAGGGTGAACAAGGGAGGGGCAGACAGAGAAGGAGACACACAAACAGAAGCAGGCTCAAGGATCTGAGCTGTCAGCACGGAGACCAACGTAGGACTTGAACTAACGAACCGTGAGATCATGACCTGAGCCAAAGTCAGATGCTTAACTGACTGAGCCACTCAGGCACCCCAATAGGTCAATCTTAAGGAAAATAACTGTTGTCTTATTTAGTTTAATTTCCATCAAGGGCCTAATTGACTCTAGAAGGTTCTTGACACTTAATTAAACCACACCTTTTGTGAACAACCCTTCTCTTAGACCAGGGCAAATACTGGTGGATATAAAAGCCACAGGACCTAGGAAAAAAATATTATGTTCCACCTTAACTCAGACAGCTCAGTCTCCAGCAATTGCCACACCCAGGTGTTCAGCCGAAATACCAAAGAAGCTTACTGAATAGACAGGATGCTGGGCTCTACCTCACACTTGTTGTCTCAGAATTACGGAATCCATCTTCAGTAATATTTACCATTAAAAAAATTTCCTTTGGATGATTCCAAAGCACAGCTAGGTATAGGAACCATTAAGCAATTTAACTATCACAAGGCGGAAAGATTGCCTAGAAAGGGCTAATTTCTGCATGGTTAAGATATTTCATGAAAAATATAAGTTACTCATATTTTTCACAAATAATAAGAATAAATCTAAAGCATTAAAAAATCAAAGAGCTATTTGTGAATTTTTTTTTACCACTTACAATCTGTGTAATGCTGGACAGTTAATTTTACTTCTCAGGCCCCATCTGTAAAAAAAAGGAAAAAATAACCATGTATATGAGGCAATGAGCCAGCAATGAGTTATGCTACTCTATGTTTGTGACATACAATCATTTTAAAGATTTTGTATTAGGGGAACCCCATCAAACAGTATATGTCAATAAGCATAGGAAAATGGAGAATAAGCAAGTACGATGCTGTAACAAAAAAGGAATCAAAATTTAAATCTGCATGTACAATCTGACAAAGATAAATGGAACCTGTATTTTCTTTGCCCTCTTCTTTCTTATCTTTTTCACTTGAGGGTGAAAAAAAAATACTCTGGACCCTCTCAGTATAAACCTCCGATAAAATCACCTATATAATAAGCACATTAAAATACGTTAATACCCACCTCTCAGTAATTTACTTAGAGTTAGTCTTTAATGAATATCATCACAAAAAATGAGTCGGGGCCTGTCAAATGTGCCTGTTCAACGTAAAATCTGTGGAAGCTTGCACTTAGCTTTACTCTACATGGTTTAAAGTTTCATTTGTTTAAAATGTGGAACAGTAACAAGTTTTGTTACATTTGAGATGTTAGTAGGGAATAAAGGAGTGTTTTGCTTTATAAGGGGATGCTGTTAATTGTATCCTAAATATCACTGGTTTAAATATTAGGGCCATTTATAATTTTTAACAATTTTGCAAAGTTCTATGTTACTACCCCAAATTCCTACAGGATTCTAAGAGAATTCCCATGCAATTAACTTCCAGGAATGCACAAATACTGAGTAAAACAAATCAAATTCCCTATATTCTCAATGCCTTTATTAAAGAACCACCAGATTCCTGAGAATCCGAAGCTAACTTTGAAGGAAAGCTGGGTGCAAGAGGAGAATAATAAAGTTCATATGAATATAAAATTTGTTCTTTTTTATAAATATGCAAACACATTTTGAACAATCAAGTATACATGAGAAAGTCTTAACACATTCACTCATTAGAATAAATTGCTTACTAAATTAAAAAAAATTAAATACGTGCTTAAAGACTAGGTAGTGGGGAAGGAGTTGTTTAATCTTTTAAACATGGTGTAAAACCATTTTGACATAAGCCAATAATTCTCAGCACAATTAAATGTAGAAGATGTGAAATCTCCTGTTATGTGGAATTTTTTTTTATAACCCTCTCCACCGCAATCTATGGTAAGGCATACACATTGTGCCCCGTGGTTTATGTACCTCATCTTAGCAGATGCTTCGCCAATCATAAATTAAAGGAAGACTGTATTGCCTCTCATTTCTCTGACATTATTAGGCTTGTCACAGCACTGGATGCAGCACTTTATGAGATCTACTAAATCCCTTTTGGTTTTGTTGCACATAACTCTATTGCTTTGCCATCAATAACTTCTTAAAAGACACATACACACAATCATGGTACACATGTGTGTGTGCATGTGCATCATGATTGGAAAAAATATTCCAGGACCTATACTAAGAGAGCTACTTTAGAGGACTACATCGAAGTCTGCTGAAAAAAAAAAAAATCAGAATTATCTTTGATCATGTGGAAATTGCTACTCGAATGACAACCGTCTCTATGAAAACGCGTGGTTCTATTCTCTTACCCTTAAAGTTTAACGAGTGTCAACATTAATAATTCTTACAATGCTTTCACTTCCATTATTAGGCTTATTGGAATCAAACAAGAACAAACAGAATGCATTTACTTTTGAAAATGTGAGTGTTCAAAAAAAGTGGATGAGATTTTTTATTTCAGTACTATATGCAAATAATATGGCATGGAACAAGACTTGTGTCAACCTTTAATTTGCTGTCTGCATGTTTTAATTCTAGCATGAGAGTATTTTTAAGAGTTTTGAGATGAAATATTATTATTGACCCAAGAGGGTCAAAGGGTTTTAAATAGAATCAATTCATGATTATTGTACTGTTAAGCTAGTTGTTTTCTCAAAACTATCCCAGCTTCTTCAATTATTTGCCATATATATATAATATATAATATTAAGTGGTTGATGAAAAGAGAAACTCATCCATTCTTTATTCCAGGATCTGCTAGCATACTGACACCTTGATCTGTGAATGGAAACCAAATGGAGACATGTCGCAACTTACAGTAAGGAGCTGTTCATTCATGTATACACTGCTTTACCTGGCACATGTGTTTCATCTTTGTGTGGACATATATTCTCATTTCTCTAAGGTCAACACCATTGATTGGGTTGCCAGATCATAATGGTAAGTGAATAGCTTCAAGAAACTGCCAAGCTGTTTTCCAAAGTGGCTGGAAAATTTTACCTTCCCAGCAGTAATGTTTGAGGGCTCCACATTCATCACAACACTTGGTAAGGTCAGTTTTTTGAATCTTAGTCATGAAAGTAGATGAGTTGTGGCAACTATCTATGGTTGTAATCTGCACATGTTGGAAGACTAACAACATTGAGCATTTTTTTCTTGTGACTGTTTGCCATTCATATGTCTGATTTTATCTTTTGCTCAATATTGTTATCATGCTGTTTCTTTTCTTAGTTACGAAGGTGTAAGAATTTTTTTTTTTAGTATTTATTTATTTAGGAGAGAGCCAGAGCGTGAGCGGGGGAGTTGGAGGGGCATAGTGGGAGACATGGAATCCAAAGCAGGCTCCATGTTCTGAGCTGTCAGCACAAAGCCTGACTTGGGGCTTGAACTCATGAAACATGAGATCATGACCTAAGCTGAAGTCAGATGCTTAAGCGACTGAGCCACCCGGGCTCCCTGTAAGAATTCTTTATATATCTTGGATACAAGTCTTTCATCAGAAATTTATTTATTTATTTTGAGGGGGGAGGGGCAGAGAGAAGTGGGAGAGAGAGAATTCCAAGCAGGCTCCATGTTAGCTGTCCGCCCTGATGCAGGGCTTGATATCATGAACTGTGAGATCATGACCTGATCTGAGATCAAGAGTTGGACACAACCAAATGAGCCACCCAGGCATCCTAGTGGTTCATTCTTTTTATGCTATACCTAAAAACCTCTGCCTAACCTACAGAAATTTCGTAGTACACTCTTATATTTAGGTCTCTTGTCCATTTCTTGTTCATTTTAAAATATGGTGTATGATAAGGGTCTAGTTTCATTTCATTGTGTATATATATCCTATTGTCCCAGCAGTCATTGTGGATAAATTACCCTTTTCTTACTGAGTTTCCTTTACAACTTTGTTGAAAATCAACTGGCCATATATGTGTGGGTCTCTATTTTAGATTCTCTCTTCTGTTCCATTAATCTATTTGTACTAATACCACACTGTCCGGAGTAATGTAGACTTATTTTCCTTTTTCTAAATTTTTACATAAATGGAATTATATAATATGCATCATCAAACCTCTTTTTCCCCGGATTTCTCTTGGCATTATGGTTTTGGTGGTAATCCACATAGTTGCATAGGTCAGTAGCTTGTTTCTTCACATTTCTGGATACGCCACAGATTATTTAGTAGTTGTAGAATTTTTAGCTCTCTCTCTTACCTTCAAACATCCCCCACGTCAGTTGAAAGAATTAGAAGATAATGGAAAATAGCCAAGTAGCTTTCACAATTCCTACAGATTACCCTATAAGACACTCAGAAATCAAAGAATACAACAATAAAAAGAAATCAAAAAACAAACAAAAAAGTATTGTTCAACAACAGTGAAAATGTGGTTGATATTGAATTGCATGAATTTCTTGTGAATTATGTCTTCAAGGCACTGTGAGTCTTTTCACTGAAAGTCTGGTTAAAGAGTATGGGAAAAGGATATGGGCTGTGAGGATGTCATTACTGGCCTAACATTTTTGACTTCTTGTTTTGCCTAGTGTCAGTCAAACTTTCCACAGGGTATGAACTTCCTTCTGCCTAAAAAGAATTCCTTTAACATTTCTAGTAGTGCAGATATTCTGGTAACGGAATCTCAGATTTTGTTTGAGAATGTCTTTATATCACTTTTGGTTTTGAAAGACATATTAACTGTAACAGATGTACAACTCTAGATTGACAGTTTTTGAGTTTTTTTTCAATTTTCCAAAAATGCCTGTCCATTATTTCCTGGCTTGAATGGTTTCAGATGAGAAATCTTCTGTCATTCTTATCTTTGTCTTACTGCAATGTTTTCTTTCCTCTGGCTGCCTTTAAGATTTTTTTTTTTAAATCACTAGTTATCAGCGATCAGATTGTCATTCATATTAATATGGTGTTCTTTATATCTCTTCTTTTGTTTGTTCCAGTTTTTGGATCTGTGTTTTTAATTTTCATCAGATTTGAAAATATTTTTACCATTACTTTTCCTTATATTTTATTTCTGCCTACCTCCCTGCTTCCGGGTCTCTAATGACACACTTATTAGCAGATTGATTTTGCCCCATGACTCACTGATGCAAATGTTCCCAGCACTGTGTGAGCTCTGTGAATTGTTCAGTCTAATGTTTTCTAGTATTTTTTCCCTGGTCTTGGAAAATTTCATCCCACTCATGTGCTGATCAGTTCTCAGCTAAGGATTCAAAAGGATCCTGTGTCCAAATCTCTAGAATTGGCCCCTCCTACAAGGTGTCTCTTACTCAAATTCAGCCTTTTGTTTTCTCAAATCAGTAATACTGTCAGAAAAAAAAAAAATCTGTCAGGCTTTGTTCTCCTCCAGGCACTGTGGCCTTCAGGCAATAAACTGGGTCAATCACAGCAATCAACTTAAGTTCTCTTCTGACTACCATCTGATGCCTGAAAAACATTGTTTAATTTACTTTTCCCAGTGTTTCTAGATGTTTAGTGGAATGATAATTCTGTTGCAGTTTGTTCTTCATAGGAAGATATGGATATGCTGCAAGTATTTTTAATGAAATAACTAAAAGGTTAAAGGTCAAATGGAAGTTTCACATTTTGCTTCCTTTATTTCCTCTGATGTCATGATACCTGTTCCCACTCCTTGACTTCCTCTTTTATGGCAGGTTCTAGAATTGGGCAAGATCTTCTCTAGATGATTAATACATCAATGGTCATATGGGGTCATTAGTATCTCAGTATTTCCCACCCATACTTATTCAAGGATGGAAAATGATAGCATCAGGTTTTGAAATCTTGAAAATAGTTAAAAAGGGTCTGAGAAGAATGGCTGCTTATTCCTTTCTATTGTCTGTGGCTTCTCCCGTTTCCAAAGCAATGGGTCACAAAGGACTTTTACCTGGATTTGCTCACATGGATGGACTGGGTAGCGGAATGAGCTATTTACATTGCTGAAAAAATGAGGCCTTTCCCTAAGGTCTTGAAATCTGTGGAGAAACATTAAAGCTACATCAAATACACATTTGGCCAAATACCAAAAAGACAAAAGAATAAAATCAATATTGAACCAAGGCTATGGTCTAAAATAAATACCACGTCATAAAATGAAGTTCTTGGATACAAAATTTAATCTAAATTTTACTTAAAAGTGTGATTATTAAGAAGATTTATTAGTAAGTATTTTGGCAGTCAAATTTTAGTACTGCAACATTAGATGACAGAAATAAACATTCTTTAGCAGTGATATCACAATACTACTCATTTATAATATTAAATAGTAGGTCATTTGCACCTGAAAATTGTTGGAGGCAAATATATGTTTTGGCTAGCTCTACTGGCATTAGATACTGCTGATGTTGCTGTTTTCAGTTAATTATTCACTTTTTCTTCATCTAAATAAAATAGACTTAATATAGTAGATTAAGGCCCAAACTTTTCTCCCTTTCTCCTCTTATATTTCTGCATTTGAAGATTTGATCAGCAGTAAAATTGAAATCTTACTGAAGCAATCCTACAAAGTATGCATACTGCTTGAAGAAAACAATTTTAGCATATTTTCAGCAGTAGACTCAAGTTGTTTCCTTCACTTCTATATTTTTTTATTTGTAATGTTTCAAGTACTTGCAGGTTTTCACAATCTCTTGAGTTAAATCTGTCCTTTACTTTTTTTATTTTTTATTTTTTTTATATTTTGTTTTTTTATTTAAATCCAACTTAGTTGACGTATTGTGTAATAATGATTTCAGATTAGAATTTAGTGATTCATCACTTACATATAACACCCAGTGCTCATCTCAACAAGTGTCCTCCTTAATGCCCCTGTCCCATTTAGCCCATCCCCCCCCAACCCAATACCTCTCCAGCAACCCTCAGTTTGTTCTGTATTTAAGAGCCTCTTGTGGTTTACCTCCTTCTCTGTTTTTATATTATTTTTGCTTCCCTTCCCTTATATTCCTATGTTTTGTATCTTAAACTCCACAAATGAGTTTCACTTAGCATGATACACTCTAGTTCCATTCACATTGTTGCAAATGGCACAATTTCCTTCTTTCTGATTGCTGAGTAATATTCCTTTGGATATATATACACCATAACTTTTTTATTCATTCTTCAGTCGATGGACATTTGGGTTCTTTCCATACTTTGGCTATTGTCAGTAGTGCTGCCATAAACATTGGGGTGCATGTCCCCCTTCAAAACAGCACATCTGTATCCTTTGGATAAATACCTAGTAATGCAATTGTTGGGTGTAGGGTAGTTCTATTTTTAATTTTTTGAGGAACTTCCATAGTGTTTTCGAGAGTGGCTGCACCAGATTGCACTCCCACCAGCAGTACAAAAGAGGATCTTTCCCCACATCCTTGCCAGCATCTCTTATTTCCTGAGTTAATTTTAGCCATTCTGACAGGTGTGAGCTGGTTTGATTGTGGTTTGTTTTTTATTTCCCTGATGATGAGTGATGTTGAGCATTTTTTCATGTGTCTGTTACCCATCTGGATGTCTTCTTTGGAAAAGTGTCTTTTGCCCATTTCTTCACTGGGTTATTTGTTTTTTGCGTGTTGATGTTGATTAGTTCTTTATAGATTTTGGATACTAACCCTTTAACTGATATGTCATTTGCACATATCTTTTCCTATTCCACTTGTTGCCTTTTAGTTTTGCTGATTGTTTCCTTCACTATGCAGAAGCTTTTTATCTTGATGAGGTCCCAATAGTTCATTTTTGCTTTTGTTTCCCTTGCATCTGGAGACATGTTGAGTAAGAAGTTGTTGCGGCTGAGGTCAAAGAGGTTGTAGCCTGTTTTCTACTCTAGGATGTTGATGGCTTCCTATCTTATATTTAGGTGTTTCATCCATTTTGACTTTATTTGAGTATGGTGTAAGAAAGTAGTCTAGGTTCATTCTTCTGCACATTGCTGTCCAGTTTGGCCAACACCATTTGCTTAAGAGATTGTCTTTTTTCCATTGGATATTCTTTCCTGCTTTGTCAAATATTAGTTGGCCATATGTTTGTGGGTCCTTTTCCAGGTTCTCTATTACACTCCATTGATGTATGTGTCTGTTTTTGTGCCAGTAGCACAAAACATTGATCACAGATTTGTAATACAGCTTGAAGTCTGGCATTGTGATGCCTCCAGCTTTGGTTTTCTTTATCAGGACTGCTTTGCCTATTTGGAGTATTACCTGGCTCCATATAAATTTTAGGAATGTTTGTTTTAGCTCTGTGAAGAATGCTGGTGTTATTTTGATAGGGATTGCATTGAATACGTAGATTGCTTTGGGTAGTATTGACATTTTAACAATATTTGTTCTTCTAGTCCATGACAATGGAATGTTTTCCATTTTTTTGTGTGTCTTCTTCAATTTCTTTCATAAGCTTTCTACAGTTTTCAGTGTATAGATTTTTCACCTCTTTGATTAGGTTTATTCCCAGCTATTTTATATTTTTTGGTGCAATCATAAATGGGATAGATCTTGATATCTCTTTCTGTTGTTTCATTATTGGTGTATGGGAATGCAACCGATTTCTGTGCATTAATTTTATATCCTGTGACTCTGAATTCATGTATCAGTTCTAGCAGCTTTTTGGTGGAGCCTTTTGGATTTTCTACATAAAATATCATGTCGTCTGTGAAGAGTGAAAGTTTGAATTCCTCCTTGCCGATTTAGATGCCTTTTATTGCTTTGTGTTGTCTGATTGCTGAGGCTAGGAATTCCAACACTATGTTGAAAAACAGTGGGGAGAGTGGACATCCCTGTCTTGTTCCTGACCTTAGGGGGAAAGCTCTCAGTTTTTCCTCATTGACAATGATATTAGCAGTGGATCTTTCATATATAGCTTTTATGATCTTGTGGTATGATCCTTCTATGCCTACTTTTGAGGGTTTTTATCAAGACAGGATGCTGTATTTTGTCAAATGATTTCTCTGCATCTATTAAGAGGATCATGTGGTTCTTATCCTTTCTTTTATTAATGTGATGTGTCACATTGATTGATTTGTGGATACTGAACCAGCCTTGCATTCCAGGAATAAATCCCACTTGATGGTGGTTAATAATTCTTTCAATGTATTGTTAGATCTGGTTGGCTAGTATCTTGGTGAGAATTTTTGCATCCATGCTTATCAGGGAAACTGGTCTGTAGTTATCCTTTTTAATGGGGTCTTTGTCTGGTTTTGGAATCAAGGTAATTTTGGCCTTGTAGAATGAGTTTGGACATTTTCCTTCCATTTCTATTTTTTAGAACAGCTTCAAAATAATAGGGGTTAACTCTTCTTTAAATGTTTGGTAGAATTCCCCTGGAAAGCTATCTGGCCCTGGACTCTTGTTTGTTGGGAGATTTTTGATTACTGATTCAATTTCTTTACTGGGTATGGGTCTGTTCAAATTTTCTATTTCTTCCTGTTTCAGTTTTGGTAGTGTATATGTTTCTAGGAATTTGTCCATTTCTTCCAGATTGCCCAATTTCTTGGCATATAATTGCTACCAATATTCTCTTATTACTGTTTGTATTTCTGCAGTGTTGGTTGTGATCTCTCCCCTTTCATTCATGATTTTATTTATTTTGGTCCTTTCCTTTATTCTCTTTGATCAATGTGGCTAGGGGTTTATCAATTTTCTTATTTCTTTCAAAGAACCAGCTTCTGGTTTCATTAATCTGCTCTGTATTTATTTATTTATTATTTTCAATATCCTTGATTTCTGCTGTAATGTTTATTATTCCCATTTTCTGCTGGTTTGGGGTTTTATTTGCTATTCTTTCCCCAGCTCTTTAAGGTGTTTTAGGTTGGGTATTTGAGACCTTTCTAACTTCTTTAGGAAGGTCTGTATTGCTATATCTTTCCCTCTTATGCCTGCCTTTGCTGCATCCTAGAGGTATTGGGTTGTCGTGTTTTCATTTTCATTGGCTTCCATGTACTTTTTAATTTCCTCTTTAATTTCTTGGTTAACCCATTCATTCTTTTATTTATTTATTAATTTTTTTAAATGTTTATTTATTTTTGAGAGAGAAAGAGAAAAAGAAAGAGATTGAGAGAGCCCGAGTGGGGAAGGGGCAGAGAGAGTGGGAGACACAGAATCTGAAGCAGGCTCCAGGCTGTAAGCTGTAAGCACAGAGCCTGACATGGGGCTCGAACTCATGAACCATGAGATCATGACCTCAGCTGAAGTCAAATGCTTAACTGACTGAGCCACCCAGGTGCCCGTATTAATTCATTCATTCTTTGGTAGGATGTTCTTTAATCTCTAAGTATTCATGGTCTTTCCAAATGTTTCGTGATTGATTTCGAGTTTCATAGCATTGTGGTCTGAAAATATGCAGGGTATGATCTTGATCTTTTTGTACTTGTTGAGGGCTAATTTATGGCTCAGTATGTGATCTATTCTGGAGAATGTTCCATATGCACTCAAGAAGAATGTGTTTTCTACCACTTCAGGAGGAAATATTCTGAATATATGTGTTAGGTACATCTGGTCCAGTGTGTCATTCAAAGCCAATGTTTCCTTGTTGATTTACTGTTTAAATGACCTGTCCATTATTGTAAGTGGAGTATTGAAGTCCACTACTATTATGGTATTATTATCAATGACTTTCTTTATGTTTGTGAAAATTGATTTATATATTTGGGTGTTCTCTGTTGGGTGCATAAATATTTACAATTGTTGTATCTTTCTGGGGGACAGACCCCTTAATTTTGATATCATGCTCTTCTTCATCTCTTGTTACAGAATTATTTTAAAATCTAGTTTGTCTGATATAAGTATGCCTACCCCAGCTTTCTTTTGACAATCATTAGCATGATAGGTGGTTCTCCATACCTTACTTTCAATCTGTAGTTGTCTTTAAGTCTAAAATGTGACTCTTGTAAATAGCATATAGATGGGCCTTGTTTTCTTATCCATTCTGATACCCTGTGTCTTTTGATTGGGGTGTTTAGTCCATTGCCATTTAGAGTGAGTACTGAAAGATATGAATTTAGTACCATTGTGTTGCCTGTAGAGTTGGAGTTTCTGGTGATGTTCTCTGATCCTTTTTAGTGCTTGTTGCTTTGGGTCTTTTTTGCTTTGTTTTGTCTTTTCTGCACTCAAATAGTGCCCTTAAAATTTCTTTCAGGGCTGGTTTAGTGGTCACAAAACTCCTTTAGTTTTTGTCTGTGAAACTCTTTATCTCTCCTTCTCTTTTGAATGACAGCTTTGCTTGATGAAGAATTCATGGCTGCATATTTTTCCAATTCAGCACGTTGAATGCATCCTGCCACTCCTTTCTGACCTGTGAAGTTTCTGTGGATAGGTCTGCAGCGAACCTGATCTTTCCTTATAGTTTGAGGACATTTTATGCTTGTTGCTTTCATAATTCTTTCCTTGTCTGTATATTTTGTGAATTTGACTATGATATGCCTTGGTGATGGTTGATTTTTTTTAATCTAATGGGAGCTCTCTGTACTTTTGGATTTTGATATCTGTGTTCTTCCGCAGATTAGGAAAGTTTTCCACTCTAATTTGCTCATATACACCTTCCCCTTTTTCTCTCTCTTCATCTTTTGGGACTCATCTAATTCGGGTGTTATTCATTTTTAATAAGTCACTAAGATTTTTAAGTCTTGTGTTGTGCTCTTTTTTGTTTCCTTCTTATTTTCCTACTTCATTATTCTCTATAATTTTGTCTTCTATATTGCTGATTCACCACTGTGATTCATCCACTCTTGCCTTTAGGGCATTTATTTGAGATTGCATCTTGGTTAAAGCATTTTTAATTTCTTACTGACTAGATTTTACTTTTTTTTTTCTCCACAGAAAGGGATTTTGTGTTTTTTTTTAATCCCAGCTAGTATTCTTACTATTGTGGTTCTACATTCTAGTTCAGACATCTTGCTTATACCTGTGTTGATTAAGTCCCTAGCTGCCATTTTTTCCTGTTCTTTCTTTTGGGGTGAATTCCTTCATTTTGCCATTTTGGAGGAAGAAAAAATTAATTAAATTAAAAAATTAAATTAAAAAATTAAAAACAAAACAAAACAAAAAAACAAAAGAAAAGAAGCTAGATCCTAGGTATGCTTTGGTCTGCTTATTGAAAGAAATTTTATAGAATAGAGAAACAAGGGAAAGAAAGAATAGAAAAAGAAGGAAAAATTTAAAAAATTATATAATTTAAATTATATATTTTATATAATTTATAAAATATATATATTTTATAAAATATAGTTATATTTATATTATATATATAATATACATAATAACATATATAATATATAATGTTATATGAAATATAAAATTATATATAAAATTATATAACTTAAAAAATTTAAAAAATTATATAATAAAATAGACTAAAATAAAGAAAATGAAATAGAGTAAAAAAATTCAAAAAAATTAAAAAATATAGTAAAAAATAAGTTAAAAAAGTTTTAAAAAGAAAATAAAAATTAAACTTTTCTCTTTCTGTATCCAAGAAAAATCAAATAAAGAAAAAAACAATTTAAGTGAGGACAAAAGCAACAAAACAAAACAAAACAATAAATGAACCAGCAGACAGAATGAAACTTGAGTCAAGTTACATCCAGTTTCCCCTAGAACTCAAACTATGAAGCATTCTATAGCCCGTACACTAAGCAGGTGAAGAGACTCGTGCTTGTCTTCTAGGGGATGTGCTTGGAGGGCACAGTTGGGGAGCCCTTGGTGTAATGGCTCTGTTTTCCACTAGGTGGCACTGCTTAGTTTACTGGGGTGGATCAGTGTGGTGCACATGCCCATGTGGGTGCATGCGCATGTGCGGGAGAGGCGGAAATGGCTTCACCCAACACCTTAGTGTCTGGCACAGGAACTTTGCCGCTCTCCACAACCTGTGATCAAGCACCCCGCTTTTATCTCAGGCCTCCATCCACTCCCTCTCTCTACCCTGTACGTGTCCATGCTCTCTGCCTGCCAGGCGGCACCTCTCTCCAGAGTTTTATCTCAAATGGGGTTGTGTTTCAAAACCCCTCATTTCAGAGACCCCTGTGGCTTTGACTGGAGCTAACTCTCTGGGGGAGGGTCTCAATGAGCAATGGCTGCATACTGGCTTATCCCAGAAAACTTTCATGTGATCGTGCAGTGGCAGAAGTTCAGAGATTGTGGCAAGTAAACACACAGCCAGCATCAGGTTTAACCACCCTCTGGCATCTGTCCCAATACCAGCAAACAGCCCTGTGGAAAGGGCTGTCTGGCCTCTACCAAATGCTCTCCAAGCAGGAGAACTGCTTCTCCCTGTGTAGTGCATGGACCCTTCAGACCCCTATTTCTGGGGATTCACCCTGCTTCCTCACCAAAGCACTGCCAGGCACTGAGCTCCAGAACTTCAGACTCTGTGTTCCACTGCCGATAGAATCCTGGTGGTATTGAAATCCTCTCCTTCCCGTAAGTTGTTTTGGGGAACAGATTTCCTGTTCAGTACCCTGCACGTGTTTTCACTTTTTCTTTCTCTTTATCTCTGGCTACTTTGTGGGGGAGTGCTTTTCTTGCAGGAACCTGATTCACTGCACTCTCCCCCTTGCTCTTTCTATGTCTTCTCTCCACAAAAACAGCTGCTTGCTCTCCAAGGCTTTTCTCTCCCCCAGTTCACCTCTCCACACTGTGTACCTGCCAAGTTCTGTGGCTTAAATTATGCAGATTGTTGCATTAATCCTCAAATCAATTTCCTAGATGTACAAAATGGTTTGGTGCTGATCTTGATGCATTTCAGGGATGATAAAAGCTGAGAATCTCCACAATCCTCCGCCATCTTCCCCAAAACCCTGTCCTTATACTTTTAGTCTAGAAATTTGACAAAGCAGCAATGTGGGCTTTCTGGAAAATAAGATCATTTCCAAGTTTCTACATTGCTTACCAATCTCAGGATCCTCATACGAGTACAATATGAGTATCTTTACAGCAGATATCATACAAAAGGACTAGCCATAGTATTTTTGTCACTTCTCAGCAAGGCTCAGAAAACCATTGTTGATGCACAAGTTCAGAGACGACAGAAATGATGTTAAAGTAGGCAAGTAGGCTTCCAAAGGCTGAGGCAAAAGCCCTAGATGAACACTTGCATTGTGCTGTTGATACAAGGCTAATCTTGAACGCATCCTTAAATGCACAGGAAGGCTAAGATGCCTCAAAAACTTCTGTTGAAACATTTGACTGTAGCCAACTTCTAAGATTGTCAGACCCTCCCAAATTAATGCACTCTTTTGTGTGCATGTTCTTGAACTCATCTGGAAGAGACAGTACTCAGAAATCTCAAATGTATTCATATGCTTTGTCCAAAATCTCTAGGCAGGTAGCCTAGAAAGGTTTCCATTTATATCAGAATCTCCTCATATTCTTTACAATGTTTTCTTCTTCTATTTCTCTTTTCATATCTCAAAAATGTGGTTTTTATTCCATACTACTCAATATTTTCCATTTCATTCTAATTTAGTTTTTATCCTTGTCACTCTGCTGAAAGAACACCTGGTGCATGATGATATGTCTTATGCATGATACCACAGTGAGAGAATTCTTTTTTTTTAATAGGTTTGATTTCTTTTGACTAAGAGCTTGCCCTCAATTAGCACATAATACATTCATGAAATTACAAATGCTGAAAAAAATATCTAAACTACAAATTTACCCATTTTCTTATCTTTTTAAAATCTCAATGAAAAGACGATATCAAATATTAAATCTTAATGGAGCTGGAAAACAAATTTCTTGAAACAATAGAGGCATAAAGTATTCACTTAAATGTCAATTTTGAGCCCTCTCTCTCTTCTGAGACACTGGAAAGGGAATGTGACAAATACGTGAAGTTGCCGTAAGGTACCAATGCATGCTTACCAAAAGCTGTTAAGGAAGCATTACCCATCTCTGGTAGGCTCCCCATAGAATTCACTGCAGCAGCTGTTCAAAGCCTGTTCCTCCTCAATACAAAGCATGGAAATTATGCCGTGGAGGGAAGATGTTAACACACAGAATTAACATGCATTCCACAGGGGGAGCTCCAGCTAGAATTGCACAGGCAGATGATATATAGAAAATGACAAAAAAGACAGGGAGAAGTCACAAATTCCTGTAGTTTGGGAGCATCAACTTGCTCCTCTCCGGGAGACTAGTACTCAAGCATGATTTAATCAAGCCTATAAAAAAGGGGACATGTCCAACTTGGTACCTTACAGATTACTGGGGGGTGTAGCCCACAGATATCTGGGCTCCTCTTTTACATAAACGATGAAAAGCCATTCTTTTCAGGAGGTTGTGGTGGTCTGAGGTGCTCATTTTTTTCAAGTTAAGTAGCATTGCTGAGGTCAAATGCACACTACAGAAACCCTCTTTGATACTAGATGCAGTGGCTTCTACAAATTTCCCTTGACCTCCACTCTCTCCAGACACTCCAGTGTTTCATACTAAAACTGCTAGTGACTGGGACGCCTGGGTGGCTCGGTTGGTTAAGCGTCTGACTTCAGCTCAGGTCACGATCTCATGGTCCATGGGTTCGAGCCCCGCGTCGGGCTCTGGGCTGATGGCTCAGAGCCTGGAGCCTGCTTCCGATTCTGTGTCTCCCTCTCTCTCTGCCCCTCCCCCGTTCATGCTCTGTCTCTCTCTGTCTCAAAAATAAATAAACGTTCAAAAAAATTTTTAAAAAAATAAAATAAAATTGCTATTGACTATCTGATCTCCAACCAGAGCTTTCATCTTCTTACCCATATATGTAAGCATTGTGTCAATTAGCTTTTGCTCTAAAACAAACCAACTCAAAATTTACTAGATTAAAGCAACACCATTTTACTTAGCTTACACATCTTTGGGGGTTGGTTGGAAGTTCATCTGGGATGAACTTGGAATGGCTTGGCTTACTGTTAGATTTCCTCATGCATCTGTGGTCAGCTCATGATTGGCTGCTAGCTGGAGGATCTTACCCAGCCTCACTTACATGTTTAGCACTCACAAGTTTTTCCACTAGGGTGTCTAAGTCCTCTCCTACCTGGCTTGTCACCCTGCAGCAGAACAGCTTGGGCTACTTTACAAGGCAGTTAAAGGATTACAACAGCAGTAGGAGAGGGAGGGAAAGTTCCTTTGTTTAAGAACTCTCCAAATATTTGCATCATACCTCAGATTGTACCAATGGCCAAAGCAAGTCACACGGCTAAACCCAATCTCACTATGAGAGGGTGTACTCAAGGGTATGGATAAAGAAGAGAAGAATTTGTAGCCATTTTTACAACTAGCTTAACTCCTGATCCCTACACTATATCCTTTATTCTCATAATATTCATAGTGGCTATTTTCCTTCCTAAATCCAGAGTATTACATAATTGAATCAAGGCAGATGAGCTCAAGAGTTGACACAAATCTTAATCATACTATTGTGCTGCTCCCACAAAGATATGATATCAGAGAGTTTATTGTCTAGAAGCATACACAATCATGATCATTCTAAGAGACAGAATAAAATTAAGGACGATTAAATGTACTAGTTTATGTAGTATAAACAAAGAGAAAACAAGAATAATTTGAAGGAGAGGTGAATTGAAAGAAATATTGAACTATTTCCTGGCCTTCAAATTTACCATGCTGTCAGAGTGCCTACTGGAAAGTTCCATGAGGATTTGTTCATAATATTTATATAGAAGTTTGAGTACATTATCTTCTCTCACTCAAATCTTCTTCCCATGAGCTCCTTATTTTGATTTACTCATTGATCCATTCAACAAATATTTACTGAGTGGCTATTATGTGCTAGTTACTTTTCTAAGTGTAGTGATAGGATAACTAAAAAAAAAAGTTTTTTTTTCCTCTAAAAGAGCTTACATTTTAATGAGTGAATAGAAAATTTAAAATGTAAGAAGACATCTAAAAGAATATTGAATTGAGATAAACAGAAGGAGAAAAATATAAGGAAGCAGAATCTACTAGTAGGGAGTGAAAATTTAACCACTTTGGAAAACAGTGTGGCACTACTTTTTAAATTGAACATTGATATAACCTGTGACTGAGAAATTCTCCTTTGAGGCATACACACAGGAGAAATCCTTTCATAATGATCAAGAGATATACACAAAACTTTTAAAAATCATCATTGCCCATAGTAGCAAAAATCGAGGAAAAATCCTAAATGTGTGTTAATATATAATAGAATATGACTAGATAAATTCTGACAAGAAAAACAAAACATTTTGCTGATAAGGAGAATAAATTTTAACAACCACTTTGGAAAACAGAGGAATATACACTTATAACTAGTAATTCTCCTCCTAAATTTGTACCCTGGAGAGATGATTTCATATGTTTTATATATATACACACACATTCATATTATCTTTGTCTATTTAGCAAAAAGTCTACAATGTCTAAGAACACAAGACTGCATAACTCAAATATATCCACACAATGAAATATTATATGGCAGTGAAAATGAATAGATATTAATAAATCTTAGAGAAATACATAAAAAAATTTACATGACTTGTACATTAAGCTATGGTAGGTTAGCCTATAACAGCCTCGAAAAGCCAACCAAAATCAAGTAAAAATCTTTTTGAAGCATTGGTGAGCTACTGACATTGATGGGATTTGAGGGATCAACATTTCAGATATGGCAGAAGTTGACTAAGGAGAGAATATTCTCCATGCTGTTTTCCTCCATAGAAAATTTACTGATTTTTGGAGGAAGACTTGAGGCTAAAAACCTGGGCAAATCAAAGCTGCTATGAGTCAGACAAGCAAACAAGCAAGACATTCAGTATTCTTAATGTTCTGGGAGGCAAACACGTGAGTTCTGGTCTGACAAGGCAGTCAGCATGAGGGGCTAAGATTCTGGAGGAAACAAGGTGCATGTAAGTGGGACCAACATCACAATGGTTACCCATTTATAGCATTTCTTTAATGTTGGCTAAATAGTGTGAAAGATTAAGAGCTACACAGGAATTATCTAAAAAGCAAAATAGTTTGCACTATAGTTTTCAAAATAGTTTCAGACTTCTAGGGAGACCAAAATTGTAGTTCATGATACGTCAAGAAGGAGGAATCCTAGGAAACACGCAAAGCTCTCTTCTGGAATTCTGAAGAGCTTTACTCTAGAAGGAAAAGTACATCAGTGGTAAAGAGAACTTTCAAAACACTATATTTCACATGTAAGATTAGCTCAGTCCTTGATAAGAATAGGAAGGTCTGCGTGTACCCTTATTGCATGTCAGAGGACAGAATAAATTCTTTTGTGGATAGAAATCCTATTATTCCAAGTCTCTACAATATTTCATATTCAATGTATGTCATTCAGTAAAAAGTTTTCACTCATACCAAGTGTATCAGTCAGCAATATCCAGAATTATGCCACATAACAAGCAATCAAAACTCAACAGGATACAACAATGCACATTTATTTCTTTACTACACAATCTACAAGTTGGCTAGGAATAGTTTTGCCTTAGGTTATAGGTCTGCAGGTCAGCTGGAGTAGTTCTGTTTTGGGTTGCATGTATGTACATCAGCAGGGGTAGCTCTACTTTGCCCCTTTCATGCTGTAGACCAGGCTGGATGGGTGACAGTTACCCAGACTATCTTCTTCTTTAATAGTGACAGAAGCATAAGTGAGAAAAATCAACTATGCAAGCATATTTCAATTTTTTTTCCATACAACTACACAAAAAACCCATTCAACAAAGCCACTAGGCAAAGTCCAAAGTATAGCAGTTGGCAAGTACTGTGCATTGTCAATGAGAGAATGGGAACTATGTGGACAATTAATATTACTGTGGAGAAGCAGGTAGAGAGAAGGGAGAAATAGCACTAAATTTCACTTATAATAATTTACACTCTTGGTCACAACTACTTTTCTTACTCCTACATGCAAAATATCCTTATACCCATCTCAAGACTCAGAAAAACCTCATCCAATTATGTCATCAGGTATATCTATCTAAATATGTTTCTTCCAGGAATCCAAGATTTTATATAATTTAAAAAGATCAATAAATATCATTTACCACATTAACAAAATAAAAGAGAAAAAGCCTATGATCTTCTCAAAGGATGTGATTAATCAGTTGATCAGATTTAATACCCATCTATGATAAAAACTCTTACTGAACTAGGAATAGAAGGAAACATCCTCAATCTGATAAAAGTTAGAAAACCCTACAGTAAATATCACATTGACTATTAAAAATGTTAAAGCTTCTCCCTGGAGATGCTGACTAAAATAAAGATGTTCATTCTCACTACTTTTATTCATTATTGTCCTAATGCTCTAAGCCCATTGGGATAAATCAAGGGGAAAATCGTATAAGGGTAAAAAAGAAAGACATAAATTTTCATTACTCACACATTACACAATTGTGCATATAAAAAACCCAAAAGAATCTGCAGTAAAACTATTAGATCTGATAAGTGAAGTTAGTAAGTGTGTTGACAACTTTATCTGTATGAAATAATAATAGTAATTATATGTCTACAGGTGAGGTAGATAAAAATAATCAAATGAAAAGATACCCTGTAAATAATACAAAATACTTCAAATATCCAGAAACAAGTAAAAAAATTATACAACCTTTACACAGAAATCATTGAGAGAAATTAAAAACGTAACTAAATGAAGAAATATACTGAGTTTATGGTTTGGATGACTCATTATTGTTAAGATATCAATTCTTCTCAACTTAATGTATAGATTTATTATAATCCTATTTAGCTTATAAACATACCATCAGTATAAAGAGATTCACTGACATAGGACCTCACATACATTGTACTGGACACAAGTCACCCACTCTACAGCAAAAGGCAGTGTGGCAGTGTGCACCTGACCATTGTATCTCCTTGTTATAATACATACTATTCTACTCAGAAGCCAGACAGTGAGGATAAGATTCTGACCTCAGTGATGAAGCATACACGGTAAATCAACTAAAATGATACAGTTCTCTGTATCGAGTAGATAAACTATCTGGCTACAAATTCCAAGGATACAGGTCACCCATATACTGTCATCTCAAGTACCCCCTTGGGGAATTTGTGTTTCTTGTTTCAGCAGCTCTAGGCTATGTGGTCTCAGGGGCACAGTAAATATCTCTTTGAACTTACAGCCAAGGCTGCTGTTTGGTCCCTCGTGCCAAGAGATCCAGGGACAAGAAAAGAAGGCACCTATTGGCAGAGGTAATTGACCCTGATCATGAGAAGGAGATAGGGCTGCTGTTACATAAAAGAGGAGAGAAGGGTATATCTGGAATTTGGTGATTAGAGAGGGGACTCTGGGTACTCCCCTCTGACTGTGACTGGTAAATGCACAGGTGCTGCTGCTACAGGCTGGGAAGGATATGGTGACCAGTGGCTCAGCTGCAAGCTTAAGTCCAGGCGCAGTGGGGAGGGCTGCAGTTCACTCTAGTACCTTTCTCTCCTAAGGCTCACCAAGAAAGCAGTCCAACAACAACCCCAGGGAAGCTGTTCACAGATAGGATGAACATATAAGAAGCAAATGGATTTAAGCAACATGGTGAACTATACTATATCTGTCTATGTCACCCAGCTCTGGCCTTCTGGACGAGCCACTGAGGCCATCAGCTGCAGAGAACGTTGCTGATGGCTTCCAGCTGTTTCCTTCTCATGCCTTTGCCTCATCTACTGTTCAGAACCCTCTCCAGGGCATGGGGCTTTGCCTGAAGATCAAAGGTCAACTCTAAAGGCCATTCTTGTTGTAGCCTATAAGATTGCCAGTGGCCTCAGTTTCGTCTTATCCAATCCCGATGACACCATTTTCATAAAGAATTTGTTCCCAATCACACACTGTCCAATAAACCTTCTTCATATAAACTCCCATTTGAGTCTGGTTCCAAGAAACCTGTCCCAAGACAGTTTTTCTATTTAGTTTAAATATTTATTTTTTAAAATATTTTTGTTGCTTTTGGCATCTTTTTTTAAAACTATTTATTTATTTTGAGATAGAGAGAGAGAGTGTGGGGGGAGAGAGGCAGAAAGAGAGGGAGAGAGAGAATCCCAAGCAGGCTCTGCGTTGTCCGCACCAAGCCTAACACGGGGGGTCCGCTCTCACGACCTGTGAGATCGCTACCTGAGCTGAAATCAAGAGCCCAATGCTTAACCTACTGAGGCACCTAGATGCCCCTCCTATTTAGTTTAAAGTAAACACAGCTAGAGCTAGACTGCCAGCACCTGGAAGGCAAGCACAGTCTCAATTCTTCCTGTATCGCTGGCTGCTAGGGCAGAGCTTCGCACACTGCTGGCACTCAGTGTATACCTGATGACTAAATCAAGAATTGCCCTAGGGGCACCTGGGTGGCTCAGTCAGTTAAGCGTCCGACTTCAACTCAGGTCATGATTTCATGGTTCGCGAGTTGGAGCCCTGCACTGGGCTCTGTGCTGACAGCTGAGAGCCTGGAGCCTGCTTCACATTCTGTGTCTCCCTCTCTCTCTGTCCTGTCCCCACTCATGCTTTGTCTCTCTCTGTCTCTCTCTCAAAAATAAACATTAAAACAAAACAAAACAAAACAAAACAAAACAAAAACCCTGCCCTTCCCACCAGACTATCAACTTCTTGAGAACAGGATTTCATATATTTTTTTTGGTTTTATTCTTATATAGACTATAATAACCATTCAAAGGAGGCTTTGAATATATTTACTCTGCTCTTTAAAAGGAAGGACTAACAAGTGTTATTACATAACCAAATGATATTAACCTATTATTTATATTGAAAAGTGCTTTGCCCAATAGTATCTGCTTGTGCTTTTCAGAAAATTCAGATCAGCACCTTTGATCCTCTAACAGGTGTGGATGGGTGAACACTAACCTGATATGGTTTGCTGTTCTGTAATTTTAAATTATTCTGACATATGCACAAAGAAAGTGTCAGAGTTGTGTTAAGAGATACCAAATATTAAACTGACAAATTTTCAGAAGAGAAAGAGATAATGATAGGTAATGATGGAAATGAGCTCTTACTGGAGTCATCATTGGGTTTGAGCTCTCCAGCGTCAGGAGTTCCAAATTGGCCGAGTGTTTCTGTAGCCATGCGAACAAGGACAGTTTGAGGGAAACATCAGGGAGTCCTGATTCTATTAACTGTAATCACCGTGGTGTTTTCTGCTCGCCGGTACAACACATTTTCCATGTAGCAATAAATGCTGAAGCACATTTCATTAATTTGTGATTCCCCCTCAACAGCAATGTGTTTGGCTGCAGATCAGTGTGTGACTTTATCAAAGAAACAGAAGCAGGAGAAGTGCAATGAAACAAACTACCTGACCATCTTCCAGGAAGGCTGCCCTTTGCTGGGAGGGGCTTTGGATTAGGTCTACCGTAATCAGCCCAGGCAAAAGCCTGCTCTTCTGAGGGTCCTGGATTGCCAAGGAAAATCTTTCAGGCAACCCAGGGTAAACCAGACCAGACCCTGCTGCATTTGGCCAAGGTTGGCAGCCAGCTGCAGCTTCTCTCTGGAGGCCTTTGCAGTCAATCCGTCTAAGCTGAAGTCAGGAACTTGAAATTGTAATCACCACCCTGATAGCAGTTCACAGTATGTCTTTGTGCAGGCCACTTCCTGCTTCTGGTGCTCCAGCAGTTTCTCAGCTGGAGCTTGGGAAGAGGGACAGGTAGGTCTAACCGACTCTTCAGAGAATTAATACTGGCGGAACACTTGTACATCTGTTGATGAACACTTAAATGGCCTTATAGAGACTCCACAGGGTAGAGCATTTTCATTTGGGGTTACCTATGGAATAGACCCAGTTCTTTGTAATTATTATGTATAAAGGAATTAGTCTCCAACTCAGAGATGATATGAACTTTATTTGAATGGAATTGTGATTTTATTATTACTGGCTACTCACATTCCATGTTATATGCTGATTCACAAGCTAGAAGACACATATTTGGACATTTCTGTTCAGTGCCTACATTCATGAGGGGCTAACATCAGACACAAGGAAATTAAAGGGAGTCTGTAGCTCTTGGGAGAGTCATTATTGTAGGAAAAATAAGAGCGTCTCTTTGCCAGATAATTTCTATTTATTCCTTGAGATCCCCTACCCTTCCATACCTCTGCCCTGTGAGGCTGGACTGTATAGATAACCACAAAGAACTCCTTTTACTTTGGCTTCCTCTTGGTTCAGGCAATGAGAAGCCTGAAGTTGGTCAGAGAGGAGAATGAAGGCAGGGTATTTACTCTTCTGGCTCCTTCTCTGTCTGTACAGTCTCCTTTGGGCTTATTGTGAGCCTTAACAGGAGGTAACTGCTGTTAACAACATGGCCTCTCTATGTGGCTCTCTCTCCCTTCAGGTTCTAGTAACTACTCCTTCCCTTCAACCCTTTGGACCTATGTATATACTGAAAAGCTCCTTATGGTATCTCTACACTTGGCCCATACCTTCATAAATAATCCTGTCAGCAAACATCTTTTTTTTTTAATTATTTATTTTTGAGAGAGAGACACACAGAGCATGAGCAGGAGAGGAGCAGAGATAGAGGGAGACAAAGAATCTGAAGCAGGCTCCAGACTCTGAACTATCCGCACAGAGCCCGAATGGGGCTCATACCCACGAATTGTGAGATCATGATCTGGAGCTGAAGTCAGACACTCAACCACCTGAGCCATCCAGGCACCTCAACAAACATCTTTATATCATCTTGGTTTAATGTGCCCTCTGCTTCCTGCTCCAAACTGAGTGGCATACCTCCAACTCTTACTCCTACTTTTCTTCACTAAGTTCTAGCTATTCAAAATTCTCCATACAATCTGATTACTATCCCATGATGCACCTGGGTTTCCACCATGAGAGAATTCATGTGGAACCTCAAAGGTTCCAGATGAGTGCTGTCCAATAGAAATATAACACAAGGTATACACGTTAGTTTGAATTTTCTAATAACCATATATAAAAAAGTTTTTACAAAGGTGAAATTAATTTTAATGATCTTTCATTTCAACCAATACATCTGGGTACTACACTAAACACTTGATAAGTATTATCTCATGTAATTTTTATCATGCCTTAAGGAGGTTATCCTGAAATATTCCAGTTTTGAGAGAGGTTCATTTCTTGAATCATTTGCTCATCAGCAAATATTTATTGAATGCTACCATACACCAGGCTCTGTAATAGGCTCTGCAATTCTCAATAAGCAAAGATGTGCATTCATGGCACTCATATTGCAGTGGGAGCAGAGAGGGAATAAAACAAGCTAAACTAAACTATAAAACATATATATATATATATATATATATATTATACACCAACTAAAATATATACCATATTAATGAAAAATGCATCAGCCAAAAATGAAGCAAGAAAGGGGATAGGAAGAGTGTGGCAGGAATTGAAATTCTACACAGATTGGTCAGACCACTCATCGTGATAACACCTTTGAGTAATGGCCTGAAAACACTAGCCATGTAGCTAATTAGAGAAAGAATAATTTAAGTAGACAAAGCAGCAAGTGCAAAGGCCGTGAAGACAGCATGTGCTTGAGGTGTTCAAGGAAGTACAGGAAATATAGTGTGACTAGAACAGTGACAGCACAGGGCAGGACTGCAGAGGGCAAGTTCAGAGAAATATCCAAGGACTAGGGCTCAAATGTATGCATTATATATGACTTCTTATGTCAGAATGAGAACTTCAGGTTTTATGCTGAGTGAAATGGAAAGTCATTAGCAGATTTTGAACAGAGGCATGGCATCATTTGATTTAGGGTTTTACAAAATCACCCTCATGGCTGAAGAATTGATGGAAAGTAAACCAAGGAAAACATGGGGGATGGGTAGGTGGTAGGACTGCAATAATTTGGGCGAACTATAGGGGTGGTTGGATGGGGTACTTTGGACTAGGGGAGTGGCCTTGGAAAGATAACAAGAGATTGGATTATGCATTTGTTTAAAGAATGTAGAAAAATAAAATATTGGGAAGATGACCCTAAGTTTAAAAAAAATTTTTCTGGTTCACACAGCAAATAAACAAGACAGCAAGGATTTAATTTTAAATCTGCCTGACTCAAAAGCCCAAGGTCTCAATTGTGAATAATAAGACCTAGGTTTTCTTCTAATCTGGAGATGTATGTGTGCTCCCATAAGATGGATCATACCTTTAGACTGATGGGAAACTTGTAAATAATCTCCAAATGATGTCCCCTCTGCTTGAATTTTGAGGTCACTGACTCAGTTCAGCTATGTCTGAAAAAGTGCTCTCTTTCCTCTTTCCTCCCCTTGCCTACTGTGTCTCTTGCCTCTCCTCATTCTTCCTCTCCTCTTGTTATAGGTTCTCTCTCACACTCAAAACACATATGTACTCATTATCATAAAGTATTTCACTGAAATGTCTTACATTTTATAATTGTTTTGGAACTAAGGTCTTTTAAATCAGATTTTCATACGAACTATTTAATGCATGGTTATAGTCTGATTATATTACTTAATCTTCATCTTTTCCATTCGAAAACTGTTGTATGACTTTTTAAAACTTACTTTGTGATAATAAAAAGAATCAAATTAGCTTGTTTCAATCTCTTTGCTCAAACAAAAGTCTCATACTCCCCCGTCAAGAATTTTCTCAGAATGAGGAATTAAGACAGCAGAGTAGTAGGGGGACCCTATGCTTGCCTCTTCCCTTGAACACAGCTCGATAAATATCAAATCATTCCCAATACCCAAGAAATCAATCTGAGGACTGAGAGAAAAAACTGCACAACTAGAGGGAGAAAAGAGGCAACATCATGGAAGGTGCAAGGTGCAGAGATGTGATTTAGGGAAGAAAAGAATTGTGGATGCTGTGTAGGGGAGGGAGCCCTGTATCATGGAGGGAAGAGAGAGAGTGAGAGAGACAGAGAGCAGTGCACAGGTGATGGCAGAAGAAAAACACTTCTTCAAAACCATTGACTGGGAAAATGAGAGGGGGTGTTTATCACAAGTTTTTACAAGCAATAAAGCTCAAAGACTGAAGTTTTAGAAGTCTACACCATGGAAGATGTGGAAGCTGACAGGTGTAGCTGTGCTTCTGTGGAGAAGGACAGCAGAGATCCAGGAGCAGACAGCATGGTCTGCAGATCCCCTGGGTCACATTGGGAGAGACAGTTCCCCTTTTGGTGTGCATTTGGGAGAGGTAGCACTGCCTCACAGGGGACAAAAGAGCCAGTGGGCAACATTGAGAGGCCCTGTTCATTAGCATAAGAGCAGAAATGCTTACTGAGGGCCACTAATCTGGATGCCAGTTTTTTGCTGTGCTTTACTCTAAACTCCAAGCCTTTGAGTCTTCATGCAACTGCCTTTCTGGGACAAATGGTCCCAGCCACAGTGCAGTGAGACCCTCCCCCAGAGACTCAGTGCATGTCTGTGCCATGCCAGGTCCCGAAAATTTGGAGTTCTGAAACTCAGCCATTGTACCTGGAATAAAACACAGGAGCACTGCGCTGCTGGGTGAGCAAACAGGCTCAGACACAAGCACGTGAATGCAGGGATCTGAGGGATGTCTGGGACACATGAGAGGAGACTGTTCGCTCCACTGTGATGGCTTCCTGGACAGTGGTGGGTGAGAACTCCCTCTCTAGGGATGAGAAAATGGGCTGACACCATTTTCATCCCCTGCCCATCATCACAGACTGACTTCAGAGTGCAACACAGGGACCACAGTGCATGCCTGAGCCACTTACACTGAGCCCTGCCCTTCTATATTCTGCAGGTGCCTTTTTTTTTTAACCAGGGAAAGTGAGCCTGAAAGCCACAGCAGCAGTGGGGCCCTCCCCCAGAAGACCAGCACAAACCCCCCAGTATGCACCAAGTCTATTAAGCCTAGAGTGCTACAAAGCATCAGCTCTAGTAGAAATAGGAACTAGTCTCTTTTAACAAGCAGACCAAAGCACATCTAATTAAAACTTGCCACATACTGGGCAAGGTCCAAACACTCCCCACTGTAGGCAAGGAGAAACTCTGCAGGAACTGACCTAAGGGAAAGAGCAGCCAAAACACAACAGCAGAGTGCACAAAGAATATACTAGAAACACTTACTGAAACACCAGGCACTGGACAATATGTGACTTCTTAATAAAGCCATTATCTTAGGAGCAGAAGACAGAGGAATTCATGCCAAAAGAAAGAATAATAAAAGGTCATGGCTAGAGATATAATTGAAAAAGATATAAGTAATATGCGTAATTCACAATTTAAAACAACAATCATAAGGATATGAGCTGGGCTTGAAAAAAAGCATAGAAGATAGCAGGGAGAACCTTACCACAGAGATGAATGACTAGTCAGGCTGAAATAAAAAATGCTAAAACTGAGATGTGAAACTGACTAGATGTAATGGCCACAAGGATAGAAAAAGCAGAATGAATAAGTGACATTAAAGATAAAATTATGGAAAATAATGAAGCTCAAAAGAAGAGGGAAAGAAAAATATTAAATCATGAGAGTAGCCTTAGGGAACTCAGCGACTCCATAAAGTGTAATAACATTTGTATCACAGGAGTCCCAGAAGAAGAAGAGAGGGAAAAAGGGGAAGAAGGTTTTTTTGAGCAAATTATAGCTGAAAATTTCCCTAATCTCAAGAAGAAACCAAATATCCAAAGCCAGGAGGCACAGAGAACTCCCATCAAAATTAACAAAAGCAGGCCAATATCATGACATATCATAGTAAAACATACAACATATAGGAATAAAGAAAAACTCCTAAGAGCATGATGGGAAAATAAATCCCATGGGAAAAGAAATACCTAATTTACAAGGGAAGACAAGTAAGTTTAGCAGCAGACTTATCCAAAGAAACTTGGCAGGCCAGAAGTGAGTGGGATGACATATTCAATGTACTGAATGGGAAGAATATGCAGTCAAGAATACTTTATCCACCAAGGCTGTCATACAGAATAGGAGAGATAAAAGAATCCCAGACAGACAAAAACTAAAGGAGTTCATGACCACTAAAATAGCCCTATAAGAAATATTAAGTGGGACTGTTTCAGTGAGAAAGAACAAAAGCAACAAAGACTAGAAAAGAACAGAGAAAATCTCCAGAAACAATGACTTTACAAGTAATACAATGGCACTAAATTCATATCTATCAATAATCACTCTGAATGTAAATAAACTAAATGTTCCAATCAAAAACATAGAGTATCCAAATGGATTAAAACAAAACAAAACAAAACAAAACAGTATGCTGCCTACAAGAGACTCAATTTAGACCTAAAGACACCTACAGACCGAAAGTGAGGGGATGGAGAACCATTTATCATGGTAATGGATGTCAGAAGAAAGAGAGAGTAGCCATACTTATATCATACAAACTAGATTTTAAACCAGAGACTGTAATAAGAGATGAAAAAGGACACTCTATAATAATGAAGGGGTCTTTCCAACAAGATCTAATAATTATAAATATTTATGCCCCCACCTTGGAAACACACAGAAAATGAATAAATTAATAACAAACATAAAGAAACTCACTGATAATGATATAATAATAGTAGGGGACTTTAACATCCCACTTAAACCAATGGACAGATCATCTAAGCAGAAAATCAAGAAGAAACAATAGCTTTGAATGACACACCAGAGCAGATAGACTTAACAGATATATTCAGAACATTTTACCTTAAAGCAGAATGCACATTTTTTTCAAGTGCACATAGAACATTCTCCAAAATAGATCACATACTAGGTTACAAATCAGGCTTCAACAAACACAAAAAGATTGAGATTATACTATGTATATTTTTAGACTCCAATGCTATGAAACTTGAAGTCAACCATAAGAAATAAGTTGGTGGGACCACAAAAAAATGGAGATTGAAGAACATCCTACAAAATAATGAATGGGTTAACAAGGAAATTAAAGAAGAAATTTAAAAAACTACATGGAAGCAAATGAAAATGAAAACACATGGTCCAGAACTTTTGAGATGCAGCAAAAGCAGTCATAAAAGGGAAATATATAGCAGTATAGGTCTACCTCATGAAGCAAGAAAAGTCTCAAACACACAACCTAACCTTACACCTAAAAGAGCTAGAAAAGGGACCGCAAATAAAGCCTAAATCCAGCACAAGAAGGGAAGTAACAAAAATTAGAGTAGAAATAAATGGTATAGAAAGAAAAAAAACAAACCAAGTAGAACAAATCAATGAAACTAGGAGCTGGTTCTTTGAAAGAATAAATAAAATCAATAAACTCCTAGCCAGACTTATCAAAAAGAAAAAGGAAAGGACCCAAGTAATTACAATCATGAATGAGAGAGAAGACATCACAATGAACACCACAGAAAAACAAACAATTATAAGAGAATATTATGAAAAAATTATATGCCAATATTTAAATATTTAAAGAAGAGTTAATGGTTAAAGTTCAGTAAAGCAGAAAATAATATCCAATGGAAAAATATACAGTCTCTTCAACAAATAGTGTTAGGAAAACTGGATGGTGACATGCGGAAGAATGAAACTGGACTACTCTCTTACACCACACAAAAATAAATTCAAAATGGATGAAAGAACTAAATGTGAAACAGGAAACTATCAAAAATCCTAGCAGCTTCTTTAACCTCATAGCAACTTCTTACTAGACACATTTCCAGAGGCAAAGGAAACAAAAGCAAAAATGAACTATTGAGACTTCATCCAGATAAAAATCTTCCTCACAGTGGAGGAAACAGTCAACAAAATGAAAGGTAGCCTATGGAATAAGAGTAGATATGTGCAAATGACATATCGGATAAAGGGTTAGTATTCAAAATCTATAAAGAACTTATCAAACTAACCCCCCCAAACCAAAGAATCCAGTTAAGAAATAGGCAGAAAACATAAACAGACATTTTTTTCCAACGAAGACATCCAAACAGCCAAAAGACACATGAAAAGATGCTCAACATCAGAGAAATACAAATTAAAACTATGATGAAATACAATCTCACACCTGTAAAAGGGCTAAAATTAACCAGTCAGAAAAAAACAGATGTTGGAAAGGGTGCAGAAAAAGGGGAACCGCCTTATGCTGATGGTGGTAATGCAAACTGGTGCAGCCACTCTGGAAAACAGTATGGAGTTTTCTCAAAAATTAAAAAATTGAACAACCCTATGGCATAGCAATTAGACTACTAGGTATTTACCCAAAGGTTACAAAAATACAGATTCAAAGGGGCACATGCACCCCAATGTTAATGACAGCATTATCAATAATAGCCAAACTATGAAAAAAGCCCAAATGTCCACTGACTGATTAATGGATAAAGAAGATGTAGCATGTGTATACATACATATATACACATACATACACACATAATGGAATAATGCTCAGCCATCAAAAACAATGAAATCTTCTCATTTGCAATGACATGGATGAAGCTAGAGTGTATGATACCAAGCAAAATAAGTCAGAGAAAGACAAATACTATATTTTACTCATATGTGGAAATTAAGAAAAAAAAACAGATGAACATATGGGAAGGGGAAAAAAAGAGAAGGAAGCAAACTCTTAACTATAGAGAAAAACACTGAGGGATACTGAAGGGGAGGGGGGTGGGGAATGGGCTAAATGAGTGATGGGTATTAAGAGGGCACTTAATGGGCTGAACACTGGGTGTTGAATGTAAGTGATGAATCACTGAATTCCACTCCTGAAACCAATTTTGCACTGTGTGTTAACTAACTAGAATTTAAAACCTGAAGAAAAAAAAAGAATTTTCTCTAGGTTCAGAGAACACCGCCTCTGTTTATGTTCTGCACATTCACACCTGTTTCATAACTTACATGGCTCCCTGTGTTTGGTTTGCTCTTCTTCGTCTATCCTTCTACCAATTGCTACCTCTTTGGCTGATGCACTTTCACCACAAATAGGATATATTCTCCCTACGCACATCTTTCCCCATGTACATCTTAGTGTTGGTCTTCATATTGGCTATCTGTATAGGTTTCCTTTGGAATCCACTTTGGTAATATCAGAAGATTACTTGTGAAGTTGGTAATTCAAAGCTGACATATTTTCAATTCCTGTGCCGTTACTAGTTCATTAAAAATATTCGTAGTTGTAATAAAGTTATGTTATTAAATACATGAGAGGGTCACCTGGGTGGCTCAGTTGGTTAGGCATCTGATTCTTGATTTGGACTCAGGTCATGATCTCATGGTTCATGAGATAGAGCCCCAAATTGGGCTCTGCACTGATGAGCCTACTTGGGATCTTCTCTCTCCCTCTCTCTCCCTGTCTCTCTGCCCCTTACCTACGGTCTCTCTCTCTCCCTCAAAAATAAATGAAAAATAAATAAATAGAGGTGTTAAGCATCTGACTTCTGCTCAGGTCATGATCTCACAGTTTATGAGCTCGAGCCCCGTGTCGGGCTCTGTGCTGACAGCTCAGAGCCTGGAGCCTGCTTTTGATTCTGTGTCTCCCTCTCTCTCTCTGCCCCTCCCCTCCTCATGCTTTGTCTCTCTCTGCTTCAAAAATAAATAAACATTAAAAAAAATAAATACATGACAAATGTTTGACTCTGAAGATCCTACAAATTATAGAACACAAATTCTAAAAATAAAAGATTCCATAGTCTGGCTTCCTTTCACAGTATGTACACATACCAAATCATCATGTTGTATACTTTAAATATCTTACAATTTTATTTTTCAATTTTACCTAAATAAAGCGTAAAAAAATACCTACCCAAGATATAGGCAAGTGTCTGGTAAAAGCATAGAGTCACAAGTCATAATATCTGCAATTTATTCCTAGTTATAGCTGCATGAGTTTCTTAGTCAACCTATCTAGACTTTTTCCTCTTATACGTCCTCATTTCTGTATCATAGATAAATATTAATTTTCTTAAGTGTAAAATTTTTTCAAAGTTTTTTTTGTCAGGATATATTTTATAATCTAAATGTCAAATGACTGGAGTCAACATTCATACAACAAAAATAAATGTTATTAAATCAGTTTTGTGTCTACCAAGGATTGTCTGTCTCAAGGCATCTTATAATCAAATAAATATGGTGATTTTTCACCTACTTCTCAGACTATCATGAGGACCTGAAGATACAACATGATAAAACCAATATCTAGATCATTTGTAACCCCTCTAGGTCAAGGCAGAAAATATAAGTGAAAGAAAAACTGAATGTTCTGGATTACTCCATCTCAAAAGAGGTTGATGGTGGGGTAGGGCTATGGATAAAAAGCAGTACTAAACTCTGGATGATAGTTGCATAGCAAGGTGAAGGTCAGGTTTGCAGGACAGCCTGATTTTTGAAAACAAACTAAGATCTATGTCAGTATGTGTATTATATATGTATTTGTGTTAGGAAAGCCTCTCTTATATTTGGGCAATAATTTAATTCTAGTTTTGGATATTACAGTATATAAGCCAGTATGGTATGGTTGCCACCTTCTGACCTCAAACACAAGAAAATCAGTCTCAAGAAGTAACATTAAAGCCACTTAGAAATTCCATCCTAACCACATAAATTTGTAATTTGCATAATGTATTCTTGAATCATTGAAATGGAGGGTGTTTGGCGTGTACATGACATGGTAATCAAATTAGTATCACAGAAGACAGTGGACACTTTACATATATATACGAAATTTGAATAGAACACACATATAGAGTATTTTATCTTAGGCAGAATATTTTGTCTTATGCAGTATTTTGTCTTATGCTTTGGAGATTGCTAATTTTAAAGATGTTTTGATTACTCCTCAGTGTAAACGTGTAATTATTATAGACAAATAATGGCATGGCTATCATTAACTGAAACAATGGTTTCAGAAACACATTAATGCATTAACATAGTATCAAAATTTTATAAGTGTTATTAAGGAAACTTTTTCACTGAGATGTTTGTAGTGATTGTGATAATATATAATATGCAATTTTCATCTGAACTATTATGAGCAGACTTTAAAAAACACATACACATGTCAGCAAGGGGGCTTTGTTATGTCATGCAGGTCAAATGGCTTCCACCAGTTGATTTTCTTGTAGTTCTGTGGGGATGTAAATTCATTACAGGAATATATCTGTAAAAAAAATGTAAATTATTTAAAAAATCAACTTAGATCCAATTTCTCAGTTTGGAGAGCCACTTAAACTGATGGACAGCTGAACTAGTCTCTCAAATCTAAAAAGCCTATTAATATTTGGCAGCAAGTAACGGAAGTATCCTGGGTTGGCACAAGAGCAAAAGAGCATTTTCAAATTTTAATGAATGGGTGGTCTGTGAGCGTCACTGCTATGACAGTAATGGCCTGGAGAAAGGGAAAGTGGCTCTTCAGGGCATGGTGGGAAAGAGCAAAAATAATCCACAGTATTGATAGAGAGTAGATCACTTATAAGAGAGAGAGTCACTACCAGAAACATCCAAGCAAAGGAATTATTTTACATAGACATTTTTACTTTTTTCAAGAACATCTTTTCCCCAGCCCTAGTGTAGTCATAACTGAAGAATAACTTCCAATACTGCACAATGTAGTTTTTGATATCCTGCAATGTAGACCCAAAGGGTGGATTAAAATGGAGGATGATAGCAATTTCATGGAAGTTTCACTGATGGAACTTAAATACTGACAGTTCTTAGTCTCATATTTTAGCAGGTGACAACTCCTTTAAAGCCTCAAATTAAAATTGGGCTTATATAGTATACTTTTAATTTGTTAATACATTTAAAACAAAAAGACAATGCCAATGTATCTGGAGGAAGTAGGGCTGTTCTTATTCTTTCCAAATATGTTTCTCTTTTGGAGTAAAATATCAGTATTTATACTGAGACAGGTAAATAAAAACAAATGAGATATTGCTATACACCTGCTGGCATGGATCAAAACAAGACTGACAGGGGTGCCTGGGTGGCTGTCGGCTAAGCATCCGACATCAGCTCAGGTCATGATTTTGTTGCCCATGAGTTCAAGCCCCACATCGGGCTCTCTGCTATCAGTGCTGAGCCCACTCTGGTTCCTGTCTCCCTCTCTCTCTGCCCCTCCCCAGCTTGTGCTTTCTCTCTGTCTCAAAAAAAAAAAAGGACTGACAGCACTGATTGTGTCGGAGAGGATATGGAATAATGAGAACCCTCACCACTGATGGCAGGATAAACAGGTACAACTTTGGAAAAGGGTTCGGCAGAATCAACTGAAGTTAAATATGTGTGCACACAGTGAACCCCACAGAATGTGTGCATATGTCCATCAAAAGATGTGTACAAGAATGTTCACAGAAACATTATTTATAATAGTCCCCCATGGGAAAAGAAAATAAATGTTCTTCAACGGGAGAATGGACAAACGAATTGTGGTGTTTTCATATGACAGGATACCACAGAGTAATAAAACAGAATAAACTACTCCCATATGTATTGATGTGAATGACTCTCATAAACAGAGTATAGACATAAAAGATCTGTATGATGTCACTTCTTTGAAGTACAACTACAAGCAAACGGAAGTTACGGTGACAGAGGAAAGACAGTGTCTACCTCTTAGAGATTATAAATTTGGAGACAGTGCAGGGATCCTCTGGTTGCCACATATTTTCTGTATCTCGGATCTGGTTACAAAGGGATGTACCTTCTGTAGAAATTCATCAACCTGTGAGTTTGATATCTCAATAGTTTCCTGTACAGATATTTCAAGGTACCTCAAGAAAAAGGAAAACAAACACTGAAAAATAAAAACACCATTTTTAAAAGGTTGTTAGGTAGCATTCCTCTGGAATGGCTTAGATTTTGCCAATTTTGGTAAGCCAGCCTCCATAACGATTTACAGTTTCAAGTCATGTCAGAGAATTCATCCTAAATTTATAGAGTGGGAAGGAAACTTGTAGACTATCAACTGTGTCCGTCATGTCACAGAAGAGGAACCGGAAGCTTAGAGGTGATGTCCTTGAAGGAGGCTACCCAGCTGGACAATCGCTGAATTATGATACAAACCTTGATTCCTTTTAGTTAGAATTTCTTCCACCACCAGCTGCTTCAACTTCAGTTTCTCCTCACACAGCCTTTGAAGTAGGTACAGTAGATTCAACAACCATTCAGCATAAGAACAGTCAGCTTTCAGGACAGTTCTAGCCCTGCAGGCCATGGGGCTGGTTCCCAGTCAGCCCACAGCACTTACATCTTTCAGCTTGCCCCCAGGAAGTCACTTTCCCTGCCATTCTGCAAAGCAGCTTCTGCCTGCGCCAACACTCCATGTACCTCTTACCTGGGACCACCTCCAGAGGAGTAAATGTTCTGCTCAGTGCCTTCTGCCCTTGGCCTTTTAAAACATGCATGGGCCCTTTATATATCAATGGTTTTATCACTTATGGTGGGGGTGGAAAAAACAGGGGGGAAATAAGTAAGAAGAAATAAATCCGGTTCAGAAATCTCACTGAATGTTTTCTGCTGGAGCCTTAGCAGCTCTTCTCAGAACACATGCAAATGCAGAAGATACAGTGCATGGGAGGGAAAAGGAAATCAATCACATCAAAATAATGACAAAGATATTAAAATAAATACATTTGTGAGACAATATCGAGCTCCTTTTTAAAGGACAAGATCTAATGGTAGGTCTAATAACTAGAATTACATAGAGTGCAAATAATATTTGATTCATCTGATACTATTATGATACGAAAATTTATTATTTCTGTTGGTGGCAACTTAGATACTGCTTATATTATTATGCATGTGTTTTTCTTTGTTTTATTTGTGTCTACATTCTTTTTTAAAAAATTTTTTATATTTATTATTTTCGAGAGAGAAAGAAAGCACGTGAGTGGGGAAGGGTCAGAGAGAGGGGGAGAGAGGGGATCTGAAGCACTTTGTGCTGACAGCAGAGAGCCTGATGCAATGCTCGAACTCATGAGCCATGAGATCATGGCCTGGGCCAAAGCTGGATGCTCAACTGACTAAGCCATCCAGGCACCCCTGTGCCTACATTTTTAATGGAAGGAAATGCTAACCTTCTGTGAAAATAGGGATTTTTTAAAATTCAAGTCCACTTATCTAAGTAAAGAACCATATTCTAATCATTGGCTCTAGAAGTTAGTTCCTATTTATAGACAAAATGGCCTGAAATGGGAACACTGGAGAAAAGCCAGGGGTTGGTAGGAGGGGGAATACTATCAACATCAGCAATAATAATAAAAGTCTGGGTCTAAGGCACAGGCTGGATATTTTTCCCAGACTCTAAGCCATGCACTCTAGAATCCTTATATCACCTTTTGAAGAAGTCATAGGGAGAGGGATTATGCTCAAGCAAGCATAGAAATTGTATAATATAGAGGTGGGGGAACAACATGTTAGTAAGGAGGTGTAGAAGGTAAGAAGATGCCTTCTTTGTTTTCAAGGACCTTGCAGTCAGGAAGGAAAAAAAAAAGAATAACCATCAAAGGTAAGAACCAAACCATTAAGTACTAAACACCATAGCTTGTACTACATTGGGAAATAATTTGTAATGTGCATCTTAATAAACAGGCAGAGGAAAAGTACATCATTTTCTAATATGTCTACATATTAGACATATTAGTCTAAGTACTAAATAAATACATTTTCTAATATGTCTACAGATTTTAAAAATTTGCCAGGCTCCACTTTTCTGTTTTCCAGCACTGCTTGTGAAGATCCAGATTCTTTGGAGAAGGGCATCTTTGCCAGAGGTATGCCCAGCCACTTGTGATTTGTTGCCTTTTCCCCAAGACTCTTTCAGCTTTCTAAGGCAGGGCAAGGACTTATTTATTTGACCTAGCTTTTCATAATTACTCAGGCTACTAATTTTATTATGCCAAATAGTATCTTGGGAAACCTTGTGTGAAGGGCATGATGGAAGGGAGCTTTAATTTATTGGTTGTTTCCCATTTTGCAAAAGTTTCCATGATGCAATTCAATTTAACTTTAATTAAGGATAATAATAGATAAGAGTTTTATATATGGATTATATTTTCATTAATTTTAAGTAGGATTTTAGTGAAAGCAAAACTAAGGTGGATAAAAATATCTGCTTGTCAATTTTTTACTGACTTTTTAATTTTGTTTCTGTGTTATTTTAAAAAGGAACACAAAATGCAGTTGGCTGTTGAGTATATGCAAAGAGATTAAAACTGCAAATGTGTTTTTATGAGTGTGTGTTTGCTTGAAGAGTGATCATTTGGCTATGTCCTGTATCCTATCCTGATGAAGTGTTGTTTGTTTAAAAATGAAGCTATCACTGCAGAAATAGAGAATGTGATTTGTAAGCAACTTTTCTTTCTTCTTCTGATCCATTATCAGATATGAACAGAAATGTCCACTAGAGGTCCCTCCACCCTGAATTATTTTTGATTCCTAAAATGAGATTGTACTTATTAAATTTTCAATTCCTTGCCTGTTCATGAGAGCTGGTGAAATTTTGTTGCATTTGACATGATAGCTAGCTATGACCTTAACAGAGGAGAGTGGCACAGACATCCAAACCACTACACCTGTGAGTCTATTTTATTTACATATAAGAACGTTAGTTTCACCCCCGCCTCCCCCCCCCCCCACCATTCTACAGAGTTCACTTGACAAGTTTTCATGCTTCTGAGTGAGAATGGAAAACATGAAAGCCCTTTAAAGATAGTGACCACATGCTGGCATGTTCTTTGCAGCTTGCAGAAAACTCTGGTACCCTATCAACTGGAAATAATTATTATGATAGGCAATTTTCAGCTCTTCTCTTATCAAATCACAGAAAATATATAAAGATTTTAATTCAAAGGAATAATTTTCATGTGCAGACTCTAGAGACAACTTTTTGATCTTCTGATACATTTACTTTAATCGTTATGTCAAATAAATTTCAGGAAGCTTGTCTTATGTGCAATGTGCATATAGAGACTTGTTACAGTGTGTAATTTTAACATAATGATGTGTGTGTGAGGGTGTATAGATAAGACAACTCTAATATTGCTTTCAGCAAACATTTATAAACTGTCCCTTACTATATGAGTCATATAACATGAAATTAAAATGGCAGCAAGGCTTAGTAAACCTATAACCCTCTCTATAGCCTTTAATCCCACACCCTGGTTCAAGGAAAGGTAGGTTGTAACCAATAGACAAGGTGTTCGATTAGAAAAGTCAGCATTTGGGATGAACTGTGGTCACTGGTCCCACAGTGGATGGAGGTCACCCAATTTGTGAACTAATCTTTGGACGTTAGATCAATTCTCTGATGTGGCCCAAAGAAACCTTCAAGCCAAATGAAGAACAAAAAGGATCATCCACAAAGTGGAATGACCCACAAGACTGAATTTATATGTGACTAAGGGAAGAGAAAATATCAAGTAAACTCATTACCTTTCACCTCAATTATTATTTTTTTTCAAAATCAAAATCTACAGAATGCATGTAAGGAGCCATTACAGTATTTATTATAAGTAAATACAATAATAAGCAACATAAAGGGATGGCTTTATTCCTGCATCAGATTGCATTAATGATTAAGATATGAGGACAAAATAATCTCAAGGTGTCAGCTGTTTGAATTGGTGGAATCCTAAACCCCTGGTGTTGTGCTGCTAAAGTTTTGCACCACTAAACATCAGCCCAAAGGAATCTTCCACTTGGATCCCAAGCCAGTGTAGGCAGAAACAATATGTTGTGGAAACTATTTCCTCTACACTATGATCAAAGTCAATGGAAAACTCTTTCCCCAAGATGACGCTGAAGTGAGGATAAATATTGAAACTTGGATGACCCCCTCCAAGGAAAAGGAACCCCTCCTACTCACAAAGAAGAGAACAATAATAAAAAAATGACATGATTTTTTTTTAGTAAAACCTCACTGTCTATAAGTCTATGGACAACCTTTTAACATTCACAGGTTATGGAAATGATGTGTGCTACATTAGTCCAATGAATTAGCTGGAAGTATATACAAAGATGTTCATGGCAGTACTGTGTATAATAATAGAGAATGAGAACAAATCTATTCTCCAACAATAGTGAATTGGCTAGTGAAACATCCAGGCAGAATTTAAAATGATTATGTGTGTTTTCCAACTAAGATACCAAGATGGCTAACAGATAGATGAAAAGATGCTCAACAACACCTATCATCAGGGATGCAAATCAAAACCATGATGAGATACCACCTCACAGTTGTCAGAATGGCTAAAATGAACAACTCAGGAAACAGATGTAGGCAAGGATGCAGGAAAAGGGGAACCCCTCTTACACTGATGGTGAGAATGAAAACTGCTGTAGCCACTCTGGAAAACCATATGGTGTTTTCACAAAAATTTAAAAATAGAAATATCCTCTGATCCAGCAACTGCACTATTAGGTATTTACCCAAAGGATACAAAAATACAGATTTGAAGGGGTACATGCTCCCCAATGTTTATAGCAGCATTATCAACAATAGCCAAACTATGGACACAGCCCAAATGTCCATCAACTGACGAATGGATAAATAAGATGTGGGACACATACACAATGGAATAATACTCAACCATAAAAAAGAATGAAACCTTGCCATTTATAACACTGTAGATGGACCTAGAAAGTATTAAACTAAATGAGGTAAGCCAAACAGAGAAAGACAAATACCATACGATTTCGTTCATATGTGGAATTTAAGAAATGAAACAGATGAACATATGGGAAAAGGGGGAAGAGGAGAGAGGAAAACAAACCACAAAAGACTCTTAACAACAGGGAACAAACTGAGGGTTGATTGAGGGAAGTGGGTGGGGGATGGGTGAGATAGGTGATGGGTATTAAAGAGGGCACTTGTGATAAGCACTGGGTATTGTATGTAAGTGAGGAATCACTGAATTGTACACATGAAACCAATATTGCACTGTATGTTGGTTAATACTTAAATTTTTAAAAAAGTGAAAAAAAGTACATATTATTAAAACATTTTAAAATCACTAAAAAAATAAATAAAATGATGATGTGTGACACTATTTGTTGAAAAAGGCAGAGCTTTTGTAATCAATTAATAAGTAGAAAAGCTGGCTACAGCTGTGGTTTTCAAGTATTTTAACCGTCAGTAAGAAAATCATTTTACATTATGATCCCAGATACATTTACACACACACACACCCCAATAATCACCCTGATTCTACAGTATTTACTCTATTCCTTTATATTCTATTTAAATTAATGATTTTAAAGCTGGTTGTTACCCACTAAGTTGATTTTCTGACCCGCTAATTGGTCATGACTCACAGTTTGAAAATTCTTGAGGGTGAGACCAACACATTGCATGAAACAAATTTTTAAATACATAAATTTTCATGGGAAATTTTAAACACATAAGTGTTCACAAAGATCACAAATTGAAACAGAAATAGCAGTTTTCTTTGAGGAAGTATCTGATTTTTTTTTCCTTTTTGCCTTTATTACCTTATCTTCCTTCAGTAAAGTATATTTTTTTGGTAATTAAAAAAATTGCACCTCACCTAAGAAATATTTTAGACTCTTTACAGGTTGAGACTGGATAACAAAAATCCTGTTTGAGGCATTCATTTCCTCAGTCTGGTCAATTTGAGAAATTCACCTCCTGCTTTTCTGTGCCTTAGTTTCCTTATTTGTAAAATGGAGTTGTGGTGCTAACATTTCACTTTGATGTCTAAGAGATATTTTGGCTCAGGAGGAATCACCTGGACAACTGGTATATATATGTTTTTAGATTATTGATAACTCAAAATCCATACTTTTTGACCTAAGCTGAATTCCCACATAGGGAGAATGCAGGAAACTTGCTGCTTTTATTATATATTAGATTTAGTTCAGTGGCTAAATCAGATCAAATGCTCCCTTTTTATGACAAATGTTTGTAACATTTCTTTCACTATTTTGAATTGCTTGACTACTTGAACTTATAACTCCACAGAATGAAAGGAAAGTGTCCTGACATGTGGAAGACAATGTCACTCTGCTGCCAGAGGTATAGATTTATTTAAACAGTCTCTATCTTCTAAGGGTTATTGGTTTATCTGTTTTTCAGTGCTAAAGATCATGAGTTATATTTAATAGAAGGTCATATGAAAAGCTTTGATAAGCTTTATTCATAGACTTTGCAATGTTAAAGTTCCTTCCAGAGTCCCAATTTCAATTTGAAGAAGTTACTACTGATAGTGATATTAAGTCTTCTTGAAGATTCTTTCTGGGAATAGATTATAAGGACTTCCATCTGTGTATGATTCATAGACAGTTTGGAATGCATAGGCCAATGGTTAAGAAATGACAGTGTGTGGGCCAAATCTACCTCCAAGGATATTGTCTTTGGCTTTTGGATGCTAAATAGTTTTTACAACTTAGTTACAGATACTAAAAATGAGAGATTCCACATCATATGCCAGATTTGTTTTTCAGCTTCTCTTGAAGAATCCTAACATCTGTCTGTCTACCCTGGGCCCACATTTCTGTCAAGCAGCCCCATGGACTGAGTCATGATCGCACTTTACTGTGGGGTAGGCTTGGCGGTTGAGCACAGCCTAAGCTGCATCCTGCATTCATTCAGGATGCTGGCCTACCCTTTCTAGGTATTTGAGTGTAAGACTCCTTTATAAGCAAACATGTCACCATGAGTTTAAAAAAAGAACAACACATATTTGATGCAATTAATTAGAAAAGGAATAAAATAGAAATTAATGAAAAACAAACCCCAGATAGTTCAGGCAACTTCTTTCTCTAAACATTCGCTTTCTAGCTCATTTTTCACGTCTCATTGGCTTCATCTTTTTACATTTTTTACATTCACATGCGTTCACCCTTCCCATTACGCTTCCTGCCTCTGGGAGCTATTTTTTAAAAATGCAGATAACAATGCCTGCTTGGCCCTCCTTTCTGGATTATTGTGAAGATCCATGTGTAAAAGTGCTATATAAATGCAAAGTATTATTATATCCATTATTATCCACGCTCAGGCACTAGAAGGTTCTTATAGGCCCCACTGCTCTGGCTGGCTTGAAGTTTGACGTCTCAGCAGTAATAGGTAAAACTCGTTAGATGCCTTTCAATTCATTTACTGCTCTGTATTTGGCTCTTTAATACTGGTGTTGAGGCAGCGGGATCTTTTTCTCTGTCAGCACAGCACTGAAGCCAATGGAAAAAAAAAATTCTCCTCGGTTCCTATTACAAGAACCAAGGATGAAAACCTCCTTGCCTCACCTAACTCCATGTCCGTTCAAGTTCAGCATGGCTCCACTCCTGCATGCAGAGAGACAGCAGCAGTATCCAGGAGGTTTGCGCCCATGTCGGTCCATTTGTCCAGAAAACAGTCTATAGCTGTGTTGTCTTCTGTTAGAATGCATCATACCATTTTGTAAAAACATTCAGATTGTCTGATGTCAAATAATGGATGCAAAGCACTCTGTCAACAGAGGACTTGCAACTCTATTCATTTCGGCAAGACTCCTCCTTTTGGGGATTCAGACCCTACCCCTCAGCACCCACTTGACATCCCACAAGGGCAGGGTGTTTTGGTCTCTATTTGTTAAACGGAGATAATCTCCAGTGCCCAGGATGGTGTCTGGCATACAGTAGGTCCTCATTAGTTTTCTGTTTTGTTGTTGAATGAATGAATGAATGATACCATCCAATAAGTATCTACAACTTAACTTTTCCAGGAAAAACTGTTGATTACCATCCCCCTGACTCCAAACCTGCTCCTCTCTTTATTTTTTCAATCTTGGCAAATGGCGCCACCACCCTCCCAGCTATTCAGTTTCTCTGATTCCTTTCTTTCCCTTACTCCCAACTTCCGATCCATCAGGAGTGCTTTGGCTCTTCTTCTGTGATGTGGCCTGAGTCTGTCTCCTCAGCACCATCACAGCAACCCTAATATAAGTAACTCTGGTCTTTTCATGGGCTACTCCAGCAGCAGCCTCCTCCAGCTTCCTGCCTCCATTCTTGCCTCCTACAGACCATTTTCCTCACAGCCAAAGGCAACGTTTTATGATATAAATACGGTCATATTATTTGCTGCTAAGAATTCTCCAGTGGCTTCTCATGGTGCCTAGACAAAGATGAAAACTCCTTCTCATGGTCTATAAGATCACACATTTGTGGTCTGCAAAAACTGGGAGCACAGTAGAATCTCCCAGAAAGATTTAAAATATGCAGAGTTCGAGCCCACACATTAGAATCAATATCTCTAGAGATGAATCTCCACAGATGGCAATTTGGGCATTGCCCCATTTCTTGTCTTATATGTCTTGTATCACTCTCCCCTTCATCCATAACACTTGATACACACAGCTTCTTTTTGCAGAAATCATGAAGTTCTTTCCAGTCTCAGAACTTTTGTTTTTGTTGTACTTTCTGTCTGGAAAGTCCCTCCTCTTTTCATGGCCGCCTTTTCTCCTCACTCAGAGGTCTCATCAAACATGTCCTCCTCAGTGGACCTTACAATGACCTTCCTCACCAACATGCAACAACAATCTCTATCTTTAGGCATTTTCTGTGCCATAACTCTGATACTTTCTTCCTAACACTTGGCACCCTGTTAAGTACTCTTATCTATTCATGAGTTTATAAATCTCTCCCAATAGACAGTGAAATCCATGAATGCAGGGACATTGCCCGTCTTTTTTTCCCACTGTATCTCCAGATATGCTCCATAACTACATGTGGAACACTAATAATAAATACTTCAGTCTTCATGGGCCATCCAGCCTCTGTCACAACTATTTACCTCTGCCACTATAATGCAAAAGTAGCCAAGAATGGGATGTGCCAAATGGGCATGGCTGTGTTTTTTTCTTTTTAATGTTTATTTATTTTTGAGAGAGAGAGAGAGACAGAGTGTGAGCAGGGGAGGGGCAGAGAGAGAGAGAGAGAGAGAGACAGACAGACAGAGAGAGAGAGAGAATCTGAAATAGGCTCCAGGCTTTGAGTTGTCAGCAAGCCCAACGAGGGGCTTGAACTCAGAAACAGCGAGATTATGACCTGAGCTGAAGTTAGGCGCTCAACCAGCTGAGCCACCCAGGCACCCCAGCATGGCTGTGTTCTAATAAAATTTCATTTGTGGAATGAAATTTGAGTTTTATATAATTTCCACATGTCACAAAATATTATTTGTCTTGTGATTTTTTTAACACTCAAAATTGCAAACACCATTATTGGCTCATGGGCACACACACAAAAAGATGTGGCAGGGTGGATTTGGTCCATGGGCTATAATTTGCCAACCCCTAATTAAGAGCATTTGTATTTATCTGCTGGTTTGAAAGGCCAGAATTTCTTTGAGAAGTACAAAGAGGCTTCCTAAAACACTGTTAGCAGTGTTATCACACTATTTCTGCCTAGGGATGTCTACAGGTCTCAAACCAATTCAGAATACATTTCCCAAGTATATATTAGGTTAAACAGAACTGATTAAGTTGTAGGCCAGGGGGCAGCTACCCAAGGTACCAATCTACAACTAAAGCTAAAATATCACTCTAATAAGTCTGAAACAGCACACCTTTGAACTTAGTTTTCCAGTCTTTTTACATAAATGACAAAATATAAATCTCTGAAAGTGAAGAACACAGCCATGAATGAAGAGTAATTTAAAATAACTCACACCTGCTCTTTACTTATTAAATAAATATTGAGAAAACATTTAAATAGTTTTTAAATATAAATAGGAAAATATTTTAGAAGTTGCAAATTATTTTTATGTTTCTGGATCCCATGTAAGTTCAACTGACCCTACATTGAAGATATTGTTAAAAGATTCCAAAAGATACAAAGAATAAATACAAGTTCCTCCTTGTTTTCAAAGAGCTTATTCTGGCTATCCTTAATTGTCACCTGGTTAAATATTAATTACACATTTTACTTTAGGTCACAGGCCACTATCTCTGGGGATACTTCTTGAACTTACAGATACATCAATTGGTAGTACTTGGTTCCCCAAATTTCTTCTTTGTATATATTTACATATTTATTTTAAAATGCCAAATAAATTATATATATTTACATATATATATATATATATATATATATATACACACACCATATATATACTTACCATACATATACCATATATATATATATGGTGTATATATATATATATATATATATATACACCATATATATATATATATATACTTACCATATATATCATATATATGTATACACATATACCATATATATATGGTAAATATTTATTTTTGTACTTGAGTACTTAATTAACGCTTCTTCCTTCTCTTATGAGATTGCTAAGCCCTTAAGGTATGTTTTACAGACCACAATGAATGTTCTGCCTGCATGCAGTTGGTGGTCAATAAATAATTATTCAATCAAGGAATAAGGAAGTGACTAAGGATGGTAACCTTGAAAGAAAGCAAATCTTGCCTTCACAGCCATGATGACATTTCCTTCCACTCTCTCCATAACTTTTTATAATTCATTGCGTACACGTTTATTATGAATATGATAATCATATTTCTGAGATTCAAACAGTCCACCTTTGGGTGAATGGAGAATAGAAAAGGGGAGGAGATGAAGGGGCCCACAGAGTGAAAATTCATTAGACATAGAGGGTAGGCTTTCAAACCACAGCATACATTTTAAAGCTCACATGCTGGTTACCAGTGAAGAAGAAGAAAAAAATCAACCACATATATTTAAAAGCATAAGGAAACACAAAGCAAAGTCTTCTTTCAAAGCCATAGGAAGCTTGTTTTCAATTCTGATTCTAAAAGATGAACAGCCAACTCTCCCCTACATTATAATCCTCATTGCTGCCCTTACAATTAGGTCCTAGAATGCATGCTGGCTCTCAGACACAAAATCAAAAGCTTATAGCACAAATATATTTCTAGACACCCTGCATACGTTTTCTGTTCCTCTACCAAGGGGCAGATTCAGTGGGATCTCTCACTTAGCTGATTGTTCCTGGTCAGTATGTGTGTCTGTCCAAGTGACTGATAATTTAGCAAGAGCAAGAAAGATGAACTTGTACATTAACAAGAATATTTAGACACTGAAAATTTATGAATCAGAGAGGAATATATTTCCTACCAAATGATATGTAGTCCAAAAAATAGGTTATACCCTAGGTGATCCACAGGACCCAGGCTATAATACTAGGGTCCTTTCAGTGTTGAAACTGATGGTGGGGATGAATAATGTATATGTAATATACTAACAAGAAGAGATATATATTTTGAAGGAACCATTAAAAGAACATAAGTTCAGAGCATAGCAAGTGAATAATACTCTCCAACAAAAGCATAATATAAAGTCCTCACAGCAGTATATACACTCACAATTGCCTGAACTAGATTTTAAAAAATCAAGCGGTCATACTTATCTGAGGATTCAATATGGTGATATTCATAGTCATGAGGTTGTGAAATGAACATTCCTGTAAGACAAGATGCTTGCTGGGGCACCTGGGTGGCTTAGTTGGTTAAGCATCTCTTTGGTTTCAGCTGAGGTCATGATCTCATGGTTCATGGGTTCGAACCCTGCATGGGGCTCTGTGCTGAAAGCGCAGAGCCTGCTTTAGATTGTCAATCTCTCCCCATCTCTCGGGCCCTACTCCTCTCTCTCTCTCTCTCTCTCTCTCTCTCTCTCAAAATAAATGAATAAACTTAAAGACAAGATGCTTACTACCTGATTAAATAAAATTAATCTTCATTAAAATATTCCTCCACTTAACACGAGGTTATGTCTTCACTGAATCTCCTTTCCAAATTAAATAGAGTACAAAGCAATTTTAAGGTGTAATTGCAACCCTTGTAACAGATGTAGGATTTCATGATGTTAACGAAAGTGATAACTGAAAAATTTCTTAACCCTCAAATGATTTGTGAATAGGATTTTAACTGGTAGAGCAGTTAATGATTGCATAGGTATTCACTGTCAAGGATGATGACAAAGTTCATCATTTCAACAGAAAATGACTTATACATAAAGATTCAGAGAGGGTCTTGGAAACTCAAGAAGTCCTTGAATATTTTTTGAAATATAATGTGCTATTTCCTTTGCTGCAAGAATCAAATGAAGCATGTTCTTTTACACCATCAGAAAATTTTCTCACAAAAGACGTGCTTAGGGAAAAATAATTATAACTTAGAACTCACCTATTTTAGTATTGGTTTTTAGTGGCCACTTCCACGAACATTTTATAAAATAAATACACAAAATATACACATCCCATAAATAATAGAAAATAAACATTTATATATAAAATAAAAATACAAAAAAAGAATAAATATTTTAAAAATATAAAAGCAAATAAACATGTTCACAATATTACCTTCAGTTTTCAAGGTAACATTCCAATAACACTTCTTCAGAATTTCTATGACATAGTTATCTCTATCTTAAGTAAACCTATAAAGGAAACTTTTCCTGGCATCAATTGTCCTTGGTTATGAAGAATCACCTATGTAGAGTTCTACTTGCCACTTCTCTGAAATTATTTCCAATTTTTTCATGGTTTCTTCCTCCTACAATCTACCAGTGTAAAAGCGGGGCTTCTCCAGGTTTCACTGATGTATATAAAAAGATAATCTATTTTACTGTCCTATAAGAATACTTTTGAACGTGAAAGAAGCCAAAAATAATTAATGTTCACTGAGTTATAACTCATTTTTTGGACTCTGGTCTAACTTACTTTGTGTGCTGTTCTCATACGAGCCAGTCCATTCGCAAATAGCAAACATGTAATCGACCTACACCAATGCTGTCGGTTGTATTCCTAATCTCAAATATCCATCAAGTGGCCCTAACTGAAAACCTTGACAGAAACAAGACCCCTTCCCTTCTTCACTCACTTCAACCTATCGATCAGACACCTTCAAAGTGGTTTCACCTTTTGTGGTATAAGTCCATCTTTACAATCCATCCATATTTTCAATACTGTTAGGAATAAGACACTTTCATTTGGACCACCTGTACCAAACGCCTAGAAGTCTTCTGTGTCCTCTTTTTCCTCCCAAGAGCATCTCACATCTCACCACACAGAGTCAAGCACAGATAAGACAAGGCTCTATCTTATTGATGGATAACCACATCATTTTTCTTATAATCCTAAAGGAGAGATCGATCTCCTCATCTACACATGGGCAGGGATCTAGTCCTCCTGTGTCCTTCCAATATAATCTCTCACCATTTCTTACATAACACTTTGTGGTAAAGCAGTAACTTGTAACCAGGGATATAGCAATTCCTTTACAGTATAAAATATATGTGCATTGTGAACAATTTTCCTGGAGAGATGATCAAAGAACTCCATGACTACAAAATAGTAGTCAACCAGAATATGAGACCAATAATGACCCTGAGAACAGCGAGCATATATTTTCAGTGGACACAGCTGTAGTTTGTATAGTCTCTACCACTCACAGTGGTAGATCATTGTGACCTTGGCCAAGTTAATTAACTTCCTAAGTATATTTCCTCATATCTGAAACCAAAATAATATTTTTTACGCAAATTAACTTACTATGAGAATGAATTGAAATGGTTTTTATAAAGTCTGATGCAGTCTCAGTCATCAGTAGTTTAGCAATGACGCTAATGACGCTAATGAAGGAGATAGTAATATACCAAGCTCTTTCTCAATGCTATGCTTTTGTTTACGTGGTTCCCTTTGCCTAAAAACCCTTTTGTTTCCCCATTTAACTGGATAAAATTTGCATTATTCTTCAAGGTACCACTCAGACTTCATCTGCCTCAAAAGCCTTTCCTTCCACTCCCCAGACCGAGCTGTGCTCCGTGTTTTTACCTCTGCATAACCCTCCACAAAAGCAAGCACCACACTACACTGAAATGATTCATAAATCTGTTTCCACAGCCAGACTATAAGTTCTTTTATGATCAAGGGCTATATCTCACTACCTTTTTTTTTTTCTCACTGGCTTACACAGCACTTGGCACATAGTTGCATGGGGTTCAAGGGATTTGAGGCTGATGACGGAAAAAAGATATAACTATAGGAGGCCATAACACACAACAAGCCCTATTGGGAAGTAGGCAGGGTTGCATGAGAGGGGAAGACTGTCACAGCATAAGACCTTCCAGAGGGAACATCCAGAAGGGGAGGAGCACAAGATAATTCCTGGGGGATGGAGGGTTGAAGAGGGGGCTTACATGTCTAGGTGATGATGTTCAGCAGCACAGCAAGGATTCTTTGGGTCAGAGAATTCCAAAGGGTGGTAGCAGCCTGGAGGTTTTAGAACTACAAGGCACTGTCTTATCAATGGGTAACAGCTGTAGGGCAAAGCTTTCGTAAGGTATGCAAAGCAGGCAGGTCCTAGGTGGCTCAGAAATCTACTTGTTTGGGTTATTTTTAAAGTAATTGGATGTGTAAAAATTTGAGTTGGAGCCAACGGGCTTTTGAGCTAATGGGTCTCAGCCTGCGGTGAAGAAATAAACAACCAAGAGGCTAATACACAGAGGCTATCTTTGGCTCATTTATGTAACATTAGTAGATCCTCAGTGATTGTTGAACTTATATGAAGTTACTAACTACAATTTTGCTGTATACTCATGAGTTCCCAAGGGAACGTCATATTTTAATTGAGGTCAAATTCAGAGTCCAGAGGTAGAGGACTTGGCTCAGTTTTTCTTCTTAAACATGTCTATTAATCTATTCAGTTTTGGAATTCAAAACATTTGAAAGAGCTCCTTGGGAGACGGAAATATCATGACTTCCCTTTTTATCTCTCCAGCAAGCATAATACCTGTGTATCATATGTACTCAATAAATATTTGTTTAGAATGAATTAAGTAATGATTCCAAATCTCTCAAGGCATACATTTTTAAAGTAAGATCTTTATAACAGAAAGCCCTCTTTAGGCTTTAAAAATATATATATTCTGGAAGAGAAAAACTCAATTCTTACCCTTTTAGGAATATTTAATTGTATTTACTAAATTAAGGTATGTAGATATTTTTTAGTTGAAAATACTGAATGAAAAACTTCATATATATGAAACTCTACCTAATGTAAGCAACTAGACGTTATCAGAAGAAATGTAATGCCTGAATAACCATCTTCTTCTTAAAGATTCCTATTCTACCTTTTCAAGTCCATGAATGATGATGATGAGGAGGAGGAGAATGGGGGATACAAGGAGGAGGGGGGAGGAGGAGGGGAGAGGATGAGGGGGGAGGAGGAGGAGGAGGAGGAGGAGGAGGAGGAGGGTGAGGAGATGGATGGATGAATGGTTGGATGGATGGATAATTTTTATTTCACATTTACTATGTGCCAGATTTAACACTTGGTACTTGACCCACATTATCTCATTGAATTCTCACAGCTCTCTGAAGAAGAGGCCATTATTACCCCATTTTAAATCTTAGGCTTAGAGCGGTTAAGTTACTTACACAAAACAACAGAGCTAGTAAATTATATTTGAATGCAGGTTCTCTAACTCAGAGTACATTTGCTCAATTACTAAATGAGCACCTATACATGCTAAGAAAGAAGAATTTCAGCTTGCACAGAATCGGTTCCATAAAAGAGAATTGCAAACTTTTCCCACATTGGTCTTTCTTTATACCTGCTAAAATACTTTTTTATTTTGAAAAGCAATTTCAAACACACTGTAAACACAGTAAAAACCTATGTGTAATTGTAATTAAGCTCCAGATCAACATATACTACAGGAAAACAAAAGAAAGCAGCTGGAAATCTCTTACTGAGACACATGGCACCCACTCACTGTTCAATTAGTCCAATCATGGTCAACATCAGTCTCTGTTGTAAGGATGAAGAATATGATTCTGCCACCTTTTTGGAACTAGCCCTGTAGGATAGATACTACATAGGTTTGGCCGCAATATGGGTAATTTCCAACCATTCTGCAGTAGCACTAAATAATTAAAATGATTCAAAATATAATAATTTTTAAGAAAAATAAAATAGTTCTTGTATAAATCTTTTTAACCCTTTATTTATTGCAGTCACCTGTTTATGTAATCCATGGTTGGTCACACAGTGTATGATTTCATAACATTTTTATATCTTCCTTTAACAACAACAACAAAAGGCAAGAAACCCTTATAGTTCTAGAATGAATTCAACAACTGAAGACTTGCACATATACCACTTAAAGTAACAGGGATGATTAGGTTGACAATGAAAAAAATCTTGAAAATTAAATGAAATGTCTAATATAAGCTCCATAAGAAGTAGAATTTAAAGTAGTGTGTGCACCCGAAAAACAAATAATCCAGTGAAGAAATGGGCAGAAAACATGAATAGATACTTCTCTAAAGAAGACATCCAGATGGCCAACAGGCACATGAAAAGATGCTCAACGTCACTCCTCATCAGAGAAATACAAATCAAAACTACACTGAGATATCACCTCACGCCAGTCAGAGTGGCTAAAATGAACAAATCAGGAGACTATAGATGCTGGAGAGGATGTGGAGAAATGGGAACCCTCTTGCAGTGTTGGTGGGAATGCAAATTGGTGCAGCCACTCTGGAAAACAGTGTGGAGGTTTCTCAAAAAATTAAAAATAGATCTACCCTATGACCCAGCAATAGCACTGCTAGGAATTTACCCAAGGGATACAGGAGTGCTGATGCATAGGGGCACTTGTACCCCAATGTTTATGGCAGCACTTTCAACAATAGCCAAATTATGGAAAAAGCCTAAATGTCCATCAACTGATGAATGGATAAAGAAATTGTGGTTTATATATACAATGGAATACTACATGGCAATGAGAAAGAATTAAATATGGCCTTTTGTAGCAACATGGATGGAACTGGAGAGTGTGATGCTAAGTGAAATAAGCCATACAGAGAAAGACAGATACCATATGGTTTCACTCTTATGTGGATCCTGAGAAACTTAACAGAAACCCATGGGGGAGGGGAAGGAAAAAAAAAAAAAGAGGTTAGAGTGGGAGAGAGCCAAAGCATAAGAGACTGTTAAAAACTGAGAACAAACTGAGGGTTGATGGGGGGTGGAAGGGAGGGGAAAAGGGGTGATGGGCACTGAGGAGGGCACCTGTTGGGAAGAGCATTGGGTGTTGTATGGAAACCAGCTTGACAACAAATTTCATATTAAAAAATAAAAATAAATAAAGTAGTGTGTGTGTGTGTGTGTGTGTGTGCGTGTGTGTGTGTGTGTGCGTGTGTGTGTGTGTGTGTCAAGGGCAGTCTGAAAACTCACCATTGTAAGATATAAAACCCAGGTACTTAACTATTAGATAGAAAAAGTAATTAACTTCAGACATTTCAAAGTACTGACAGTAGAGCAAACAGTCTAAATTTTCTGCAACTCATGCAAACATTTGTTGTTTACATATTTAGAGAGGCTAGGCTCATAATTAAACTGAAGCATAAGCCAATGCTTTGTAACAAAACACTGGGAGTTATACACAGAACCAAGAAAATAAGATACAGATTCAGGAAGAGTCTTCCTGATTGTGCTTTTCCAGTTCTTAGTTAAGACAGTGGAGCAAATTCCATTGGACACGTTTGTTCAGTAGAGTGTCTATGAGAAAGATAAATTGGTAGCTCCTGGACACATTTATTTCCAGAAGTATTTTCCTTGGTTTGCACAATGTTTTGGCAATTGAAAAATTAGTTGCCATTTTTTTAAAAAATAAAAATAAATGTATGCAATACCAGTTTTTCTTGAAAAATCCAATGAGCACTCAGCATGTAGTCCCTCAAGGCAATGATGCCTTGAACTTGAATGACTTTTGTTACTTTATAAGGATCATGTGCTTTATTTTAGGCCAGAGCCCCTGGTGCAATCTACGATGCGGCATAAGGTCTATAGAAGTCATCAAGATTTCTGCATGACCCTGATAGAAACAGAAAGAGTTTGAGAACTTTGGGCTAAGGGATGAAGAGAACAAGGAAAATGTGATCACTCCACCCAAATCTGACCTTAAATTCCCTTAACAGAGATGGAGAATTGAATTGATACATTTGTTTCCCTGGAGTTCAGCATAGCACATAGCATATCCACTGAAGTTTGTTGAGCAGTGATAAGTCCAAGGGTCACTAGTAAATGGTAGGTTAAACTGGGAATAAAATCTTACGGGATTCAAACATGGTGACTGGATTTTGAGTTTTATATAATCCCATATAAATTGTTTAACACCTTACCAAGTCAACTGGTTCTTGACTAAATGAATCACAGGAACTCCACTGTTTGGTATATCAGATTTAGGACATTAGCTATGTGAATGATTTGCATAAAAATATTTATGAACTAAAAAATATTTCCCACGCTTCTGTTAAAATTAAACAATAATAATATAAAGAAAACAAAAATTCCCGAGAGTCAATAGGATGGCTCTGTAAAATAAAGAATATAAAAGGGGAATGATTTTCCTAAGAATTATATTATTTTGGGGCACCTGGGTGGCTCAGTCAGTTGAATGTACGTCTTTAGCTCAGGTCATGATCTCACAGTCTGTGGGTTCAAGCCCCGCATTGGGCTCTGTGCTGACAGCTCAGAGCCTGGAGCCTGTTTTCGATTCTTTGTGTGTGTCTCTCTCTCTGCTCCTCTCCTGCTCGCTCTCTCTCTCTCTCAAAAAAATAAGTAACATTAAAAAATTAGATAAAAAAGAATGATATTATTTCTAGTATTTACAACTGATCATATTTTTTGTAATGTGTAAATGTGTTTTCTGCATAAACTGTGCATTTTAATTGATCACTGCTTTATCCTTCTAATCAGTAAAATCCTGAAAAAAAACAGAAAAAAAATCTATCACCATGTCTTAGAATTACAAAAAAAGAACTGCTTCAGATAGGAAAAAAAAAGAAAAGAAAAAAAAAACCTACTTGGGTAGATATATAATGCTTTTTCTTTGTTTTTGAAGGAGTAAAATATGTGTGCCAGGTTTGATTCACACTTACCAGGAAAATTCATCAAAATACTTGAATAATGAGAAAATTACATTATGTTGCCCACCAAGTTCACTGACTAAACTCACTCCCTAAAAAAATAATAATTCTGACAAACATGCATTCCAGGGTATGTTAACACACACACTATTCCTCATCTCTATTAGGCTTTTTTTTTTTTTTTTTTTTGAATTCTGTCTACCTAATACCAAATATCAAACTTAAAAAGGAATTAAGATGAGATGCAAATTTCTGTTTTGACTAATGCCAATAAGACACTTGGAAATGCTTTACTGGTTATTTTTATAATTTTTTTTCTCTTATTAGGTATCCTGTAAAAGGAATCAAAACAGCAAATGGCTCCTTTGGAAGGAATGAGTCGTCTATCACCAGAGAAGTTGAAGTTCTCTGAATGACCTCTGACTTCATTCATTCAACAGGTGCTTTTTTGAAGGTCTATTATTTTAGGTCTAGTCTAAAATGCTAGACACGAAAAATACAGTTATAAACAGAATGCTGTAGAAGATGTTCTAGACTAATTAGGTCAGTGAGCTATATAAACTTTAAAAATCCTTTTGAACCCTGAGATAAAATACTAAGTGTGTTACATATATATCAAAGAAACTACTCCTGGTAGCTAAAGTTATTTCCAACCTGACATATGCCAAAAAAGATTGTAGACATGATTAATAATTTCCTCTGTAATTAATTTTTTTATTTATTATAAGGGAAAGAAGAAAACTTAGAGACAATAAAAACTTACCACACTGACTATAATCCATGGGGTTGGATGTTGTAAGATAACCTTACAGATAGAATGCTTGACCTTGTTAGAACCTCAATACTAAATGATGTATGGAGCATCAAGGAAGAATATTACCTTTTCCTTTCTCTACATTTACAGCACTTCATGCTTCTAGTGAAGGCATTTTGTTTGAGAGTGCTCATGTAAAGCTCTTGGAATAGGATCTGGCACATAGTAAGTGCTATGTAATTGTTCAATGCTGCTGTTGTTTTGTTACTACTATTGTCTTTGCTGTCTGGGTCAAAAAACAGAAGCAAAGAGAATGAAAAAATATATATAATATCAATTGTAAACCAAGGAAAAAGATATAATACAATTTTAAGATGTACATTCTTGAATATTTGACTACCTTTATTTGAAAAAAAATAGCTACTATATATAAGAAATTTCCAGAGTAGCTAACATAGTTGCCAATATTCACTTGCTACATCCAAAAATAGGGATAAATATATATACAAGAAATGGAAAGAAATATACCTCTCTCCTCATAGTAATTTTGACCAGTGGGATTTTATTGAAGGGCATTCCACTGTCTCAGGTTTCTTATCTAAACCAAATAAATTTGCAAAAGTATTAAAATGGGGCTGAATCATAAAACAAACACTAAGCCTCATTTATCACTTTCAGGATATTCTCCCATGCTTTTTTGATTAATACTTTTATTAGAGGCGTTCAATATAGATAATGCAAAATTAAATGGATTTTGCCAGAATACATTACAGCCATTAAAATAAATCAGACTATTAAATAGAGGGAAAAAAGTAAAATCTGAGAAAGAAATATAATTCCATATAACTTATGACAGAGTCAATTAATCATGTAACTACAATTTGAGACTTTTCCTATAGAAAGAAAGGAATGGAGGTCCATTTAATACTTCATCATTATTGTCATATTCTTTGAAGAAAAGACCATGAGCCAAGGACTGATCTATATTGGAGACGAAGACAAAATTTTCTTTGTTTTTTTTTGACTTCCCTAAACTCAACTACCTTCTGCAGCACTTGCCAGAGACAATATGAAACATGATATAGTATAATAAGTAAGAACCAACCTAAATTTCAATACTTTCTAAACTGTTTGAAGTCATTTGAGAAGAGCTCTTCTCTTTTGTCATTCTGTCTTCATTTTCACCCTTTGCTTCTGAAAACTTTTCTCCAGTGTTCCATTTCGCAAAACTATGTTCAATTTCCAATTACCTTAATAACAAGACAGAACATTTACTTGACTTTAATTATTGAACTTTGTGAGTTTTTTGGCCTTTAAGATTTCCCCTTAAATAATAAAAAAGATGACAAGATGAACACTTTTCTACATGTACAATAGTAGATCCGATATGAATTCACAGAATTATGATTAAATTCATTTTTATCAAATACCAAATGTCGGCTATGAGGCCTTTTTAATATTGTCTGTGTTTTATGCCATTCCTGAAATTTATTATTTTATTGATTTAATAGATTTTTACGTGTCAGTTATAGTTTGGTGAATTTAAGGGACGAGTGAAAAACTTTCTTCTTTGATATTGCTTTTGATGACAAGTTTAATCAAAAAGTCCTACTTTTGAGTAGTGATTAGAGCCTATTAGCTTTTGAGTGGGACATGAAAAGTAAAAACCACATTCTTGCTCTCACGGAACTTGTAGGATAGTTGGAAAGACACGAAGACTAACATATAAGAGATGTTTGGAAAATATGAAAATATTCTTAGACTTTTGGTACAGTAGGAATTAAGCAAGAAAAGGAAGAAATAAGAGGAGGAAGAGAGTTTTGATGAAGAAGAGGGAGGAGGGTAGGCCAGATTCAAGAGTCCAAGAAGATAAACGTTGATCTTTAGAACAAATACGGAAGTCAGGAAGACTCCTTTGAGTAGGAAGCAGTATCTTCAATGAGGCAGGGGTAGAGCAGACTTAATGTAAATATGCAGGTGTGTGTGTGTGTGTGTGTGTGTGTGTGTGTGTGTGTGTGTTGTTAAATAAATATAACCTGCCTTTTATTGTAAATTACACCATGCAGACATAGCCTTCTGGGAAGCAGCATGAAACCTGAATTCACCACACTTACTGTCACTTACTGTATGTATTAACTTGGGTAAGTGACAAATCCTTTAACACTTAGCCCCCTTCAATCCTTGAAGAATTTGTAGCTCTCTCCATGTGCCACCTTCCATTTCTTGTATAGCTTTTAGTGACTTTAATATGTTCATGGATGAGATTATCAATGCATTAATCTCTCTAAAGTCTTTCTTCCTTGGTGCCAACGCCTTCAATGAGCCTGTACTCCACACTTCTGCACCTACTCCCATGATTATACCATTGATCCTTTCATTAACAATAAATGTATCCCTTCTGTAATCTGTATTTTAAACACTGGGCTCTCCAAGACCCTCCTATCTTTTCATTTCATTCCTTCTACTTTCTGACTCCAAAAGCTCTTCCTTCTCACTATGACTTCCAATGTGTTGACCTTTTCACCTTTTCACTTTCTATTACCTCTATTACGTCCTCAGTTCTGTTCTTATCCAGCTTGAATTACATGGTCAATCACTATAATCACTCCCTTGGAAATACTCTCAACTTGGTCTCTCTCCTTCCATCATCTTGCCTGCAAAATATTAAATTTGGTTAAATCCAAGCTTGTGCCGACTCAGGGCCTATATCCAAGCAGCTGAATACTTCTGGAAAAAAAATGCAGCCTGACAGGTTTTGCTTTAAATGCTTGACAGAAATCTCAAGTGAGCTCTTAGTGCTTGCCTAGCAATCTTAGTACATTTCCCTAGTCAATTCACTTTCTCATTCTACATGGTTCTTATTAGAAACTTTTTACTGTCTCCTCAAACTCTAAGTATCTTCCACCCATCTGCTTCTCTCAGCTAAAGGCACTGCTTAAACTTTTCCATAAGAAAATATAAAATTAGAGGTGCTTGGCTGGCTCAGTCAGTAAAGCATGTGACTCTTGCCTTCAAGGTTTCTAAGTTTGAGCCCCATGTTGGATACAGAGATTACTTAAAAATAAAATAATCTTTAAAAAAAGAAATATAAGATTATAACAATGCATCTATGCACTTCCACTATGCAGTCTACCAGCTAACTTGGATCTGTATCCATATATTCAGCCTTGTCCTTCTCTTGTGTCATGACAGAAGTAAGTGCCTGTCTAAGGCCAACTTCCACCTGCTCTGCGGATTCTGGCTCTCATTCCCACAAAAAGATCTGACTCCTGAAAACCTCCTCTCTTTCCTACAACACCAAATTTTGTCTTCAATAGTGGAGTTCAGCAAACTATGGCCCAGAGGGCCAAATCTGGCTGGACGAATAAGAATGGTCCCAACACGTTTAAATGGTTGGAAAAATAACCCCCCAAAATAATATTCTATGGCACATAAAAGTATGTGAAATTGAAAGATTGGTGTTGATAAAGGAAGTTTTACAGAAACACAACCTTGCTCACTTATTTATGTGTAATCTGTGGCTGTTTTCACATTACAATAGCAAAGCTGAGTAGTTGCAATAGACACGTATGGCTGGTAATGCTAAAAATATTTACTATCTAGCCTTTATAGGAAAAGCCTTCTGACCTTGCTTCTACAAAATCATCCTCAATAATATTTAAACACTCTGCTATCACTTACATGTTAGCTACAAAGACCAGTCCTCGATTCCATGTCTCCCTCCAACTATAACACCAAGTCAATACTCTCCTTTCCACGAAAAATTCTCAAAATAATTATCAGTATCTACAGCTTTCAACTCCACAACTCTTATCTGCTTTAATCTCACTCCAGTAGGTTTCTGTGTGTGCTGTTGGACTGACATGGCTCTTTTACACTGAAGGTGGGGACCCACATGGCTCCTTAATTCTACTCCTACTCTACCTTTCAGCAGCATTTGACTGGGACCACTGTCTTCTCCACTTGCATGTGAGTCCCACCCTCTCTTGGTTAATTTCTTTATCTTGCTGAATCCCCTTTGATCCTTTTGCTGGATATTCTCATTTTCCCCACATCTAAAAATTGAAGAGTTCTGGGACTTAGTCTTTTGTTCCTCTGCCTGCTCGGTGATCTCATCCAGCACCATGGTTTTAAATTTTTTTTCAACGTTTTTTATTTATTTTTGGGACAGAGAGAGACAGAGCATGAACGGGGGAGGGGCAGAGAGAGAGGGAGACACAGAATTGGAAGCAGGCTCCAGGCTCCGAGCCATCAGCCCAGAGCCTGACGCGGGGCTCGAACTCACAGACCGCGAGATCGTGACCTGGCTGAAGTCGGACGCTTAACCGACTGCGCCACCCAGGCGCCCCCAGCACCATGGTTTTAAGTGACAGTAGTAAACTGACTGATGCCCTTAAGTCTGTAAGTTATGCCTGAACTTTCTCTTCAACTTCACAATCATATACACAAAAAGCTCCTTGATATATAAAAGTTATTATGCCTAAAAACACACTCTTGATTTTTCCCCCAAACCCGCTTCTTCTTCTCTCTTCCACTTCTTAGTAAAAGGCAATCAGCCAAAATCTTTGTTGTCATCTTTGGTTTCACTCTACCTCTCCTATTCCATCTTACTGGTTCTTTGTTTTTTCTTTACCTAAGACTCAAATACTACTGGCTCTAGAGCTTTAAAATAAACCTAAAATTCAACCACTTTTCACTGCCTCCAGGCCTATGACCCTAGTCCGAACCATTGTCTTAGGCCTTGACTATAGTAATAGCCTCTTGTTTGACGTCCCTACCTGCATGCAAATGACCCTTTTCTTTCTTTCTTTCTTTCTTTCTTTCTTTCTTTCTTTCTTTCTTTCTTTCTTTCTTTCTTTCTTTTTCTTTCTTTCTTTCTTTCTTTCTTTCTTTCTTTCTTTCTTTCCTTTTTTTTTCTTTTAGTTTATTTATTTTGAGAGAGAGAGAGAGAGAGAGAGAGCGCAAATGAACTGGGGAGGCGTAGGGAGATAGTGAGAAAGAGAGAATCCCAAGTGCTGGAAGCACGGAGCCCCACATGGGGGGCTGGGGCGGGGCTCAAACTCAACAACCCTGAAATTTCCACCTGAGCAGAAACCAAGAGTCCCATGCCCAACCCACCCAAGTGCCACTCAAAGATCCTTTTCAAATGAATATCAAATCATGCAACTTCCCTTTAAACGGCTCCCAACTGCAGAAGGATTGAAGTCAAAACATTTAACCATGGTCAGAGTGGCCCCAGGTTATTCCCCCCTCCCCCGTTTATTCTCCAACTCCATCTCATTCCACTTTTTTCACTAGGCTTCATCACACAGACCTGATTCTGCTGCTCACAACCACTAAGCTCAGTTCCTCCTGCTGAGTCCTCCGTTTATATGCTTTTCTTCTCCCAGCTCACCGCATGCCCTTGGCTAATCTTCAGATTCCAGATCAATTATCTCCTGCCCAAAAAGGCTTTCCCAGACACCTCAGCAGTCTCCACCCTCTGTCTCCTCTGCTTACCTTTATCTTTCCTGCCTATTTCCTTCACAGTCCTTATCTCCATCAGATATTGCACTACTATGTATTTTTATTACCCTAGTAGAACATTAATTCCATAAGAGCAGGTCCCTTACTCTGTCTTAATTGCCACTCTTATCTAAGAGTCTGGAGGAGTTGCCACCCATAACCGTCAGTCAACTTACCAAATGAATTAATAAACATATCAATGAAAAAAATCCTTGTAAAATGTTCACATCGTCTGACAAAATAAAATGCTAAATAAATGGAGGCTGTTGATAAAAATAATATATATAAGAAAGTAATTACAAATTAATAATAAAAATTAAAATATAAAAATAAATAAATAATACTGTTTTAAAGATAGCAAAGTGGAAGAGTGGTATGCAAAACACTGTAAACAGCAACACTATAGCATAAACCTATACAAAGACTTAAATTTCAGACAGACATTTCTAATGGGTTTGTAGTGCTGACAATATTTTATTTTGTGAGGAAGTATTATATCTTTACTCAGAATACCCAAGCACACACACACATACACAGACATACAATATGGTGGGATACCCTACAGAAGTCAGCACTGATAGCTATGAATAAAGAGAACTGAATTTTCTTTTTCTTTTCTTTTCTTTTTTTAAATTTTAGTCTCACGTTAGTTAACATAGAGTAGTCTTGGCTTCAGAAGTAGAACCCAGTGATTCATCACTTACATATAACACCCAGGGCTCATCCCAACAAGTACCCTCCTTAATGCCCATCACCCATTTACCCCACTCCCAGCCCCATCAGCCCTCAATTTGTTCTCTGTATTTAAGAGTCTCTTGTAGCTTGCCTCCCTCTCTGTTTTTCTCTTATTTTTCCTTTCCTTCCCCTATGATTATGAACTTGCTTTTTCTTGAAGAAAAGGAAATAAAGCTGCTGCTCTTTCATGCTTCTTTGGGCTTAAGTTTTGATTGTGTTAAGTCTGGTTTCTTCCAAGCTCTGAATCAAACATTAAATTAAGTACTGCACAGGCAGTGTGACTAATATTCTCTTCTCATTCTTTTAGACCTTTGACTGTGCCCTGGGTGACAGTCTTTACATAGCTGACTTTGATCTCTTTTTCTTGGTTCAGGTGGTATACAGGATATTTTCAACAAGATTTAAGTGCGTAGTTGCAAGGGACAAATTTATATTCAAACTGCATAAGCTTCTCATTTGAAAAAAAAGATAGTTAAAAAAAAGTTGTGTGTGAACATTGAACATCTACTTTCCTTTGAAATGATAAAATTTCTGCAATTTGATGGAATTTATTTTGTTTGTTTCACTTCAGTGCAATTCATTAAACAGGGCTGAATGTCTATAATGTTGAAAGCAATGTGTTGGGCACTTTAGAGGATACCAAATGAGCCAGGTGTGGAAAATGGGTTCTATCTCCTGGGCCACTCCAGTTGAATGATTATAGTTGCCGGAGGGGCTATCTTGAGAAGGATTGTGAAACTGTGACTGGAATTATGGGAAACAGTGATATGACCCATGAATGATATCTGACTAAATTGGCAAAAGGGGAATCACTGCACAAATATTGAGGGTTTGCTATGTTAGAATTTGATAGTTATTGCTTTTAGATAGTTATAGTCCACTAAACAAGAAAAGATTAATCCACATGGTTATATGGCAAGGAATCATATTAACTGTTTAATGCAAAAAAATTGACTCTGTTATTTGTTTTTTTTTTTACTGGAAAAGACTTAGCAGCAGAAAACAGTAAGTGGACTTTTTCTTTTTCTCTTTGCATAAGAAAGATAACTAGGTTCCACCATCTTTGAGAATGTGGGAATCCTTGGTCCCTGGGGGAAAGTTCCCATTTGTTGGCTGCTCTAAGAAACCTTCCTCCCAACAACAGACCCTTAACTAGTACATTCAAGCAGAGTTATCCAAGAAGAATATAGGAATGGAGACTGATAATTGAGAGGAAAAATATATGGATCAAATGTTTGTGTTTTTCCTCCTTAGGACATGGAGGAGTAAGAGATTTTGCAAAGGCCACCATCTTGCAAACTGCCCTTAAATTTCTTCTGGCGGTATACAGAATCCCAAAACAGCTGTGAATAAGGAGGGTGTAGAACCATGGAAAATAACTCACATGGGATATTGCATGTCAATGGTGGGGTGCCTGGGTGGCTCAGTCAGTTGAGCATCCAACTCTTAATTTCAGCTCAGGTCATGATACCAGGGTCATGGGATTGAGCCCCGTATGAAGTACCATATCAAGTGTGGAGCCTTCTTAAGATTCTCTTTCTCCCTCTGCCCCCCTGCCCCACTCATGTGCATGCTCTCTCTCTCTTTCTCTCTCAAAAAATTTTATGAAAGGAATCATATATATTAAAATAACAATAATAAAAAAATTAAAAACAAAGTGGTCAATGGTACCTGCGACCTAAAGAAAATCTCATTTTGAATAATAAAGCTGTGTAGCATATTTTGCACTTTAAATATAATATAGTAGAATAAGATCATCAAAATAGAAGCACAAAATTAAGTACTAAAGAGATTCAAGAAAAGTAGAAATATTTTAGTTCAATTTCATACAGAATTTTATGCTGAAGAATAGCTAGAGCAGGTTATGTTGCAATGACTCATTTTGTATAAAGATATTTTCACAGCCGTGTCAAGTGACACATTTAAGGAATCCTAAAACCCTTTAAGGACTTGATGAAGAACTTGGGAAACACAGCTTCTATTTAGGTTTTGGAGTCCTAGTTATTCCAAGTATAGACTCACAGTGATTAAGACTCTGACCCTATACTGCCATCCTTGCCTATGATAGGAGGTCACAATAACATCTAGATAAAATTCCCTAGATTGGAACACCCCGGTACACTGCGTCAGGACATTTTTTTTTTAATCATGGTAGTACTTGGCAACAAGCCATGGTTGGTTCAAATCTGGAAACAACTCTGTAATTTTTTAATTCTGTCTAGGGAGCCACCTGACTTTCATACCTGTGTTTTCAGTTCCATTCTTCAGGCATTTTCTATTTCTCATATTTAGGAATATACCATGTTTTAATCTATGTTTCTAACCTACTTCACCTTGTAAGGATTTTATACCTTAGTTCATTTTCTTGACTATTTCTTCGGACTCTACATAACCCAGCATTCTTGATTATTTAGTATCAGTGTGCCTCCACATAAACTAGATCAACTAAATTAGTTCTGATATTGCCTCAAAGGACTTGGTTCTGTATCAAATACTTCTTCACTGGTCCACCAAATAATGTATTTATTTAGGTTTTATGAAAGGCAAGCTTGTATACTAGGTGTTATCTCAGATCATTCAAAAACCAGAGGCTGGTATTAATACCTGAGATGCAAGGACTTGTATACCTCATATGGAGCCATATGAGAGGGTATATTTCAGCTGCAGAGGAGAAAATATGTGTATTTTTTAAATTTTTAAAATTTTTTTAACATTTATGTATTGTTGAGAGACAGGGTGCAAACAGGGGAGGGGCAGAGAGGGAGACATAGAATCCGAAGCAGGCTGCACACACATGCACACACAGACACACAGACACAGACACACACACACACAGACACACACACACACAGAGACACACACACACACACACACACACACATTGGAACATTACTCATCCATGAAAAATAAAATCTTGACAAGGTTTTAGACAGCCAACAGTAACTTGAATACAATAAGTTGTTACCACTTTAGAAAGTTTCATATGAGCAGTTTGAAATATTTTATTCTGATTATATTCATTTTAATTTGGTAGTTACATACACTGTTCAGAAAATTATGAATACAGTTACTAATAGCTTTTTTCAGTTGTTGCTTTATGTTTTTTTTAAATTTTATTTAACGGTTATTTATTATTGAAAGACAGAGAGAGAGACAGAGCGTGAGCAGGGGAGGGGCAGAGAGAGAGGGAGACACAGAATCTGAAGCAGGCTCCAGGCTCTGAACCGTCAGCACAGAGCCCGACACGGGGCTCGAAATCACGGAGTGTGAGATCATGACCTGAGCTGAAGTCGGATGCCTAACTGACTGAGCCACCCAGGCACCCCTGGGCAGTCCTTTTAAAGTAAATTGTAACTCTTTGGTTGGTTATTCATTCATTCATTCATTCATTCATTCATTCATTCATTCATTCAGTAAGCTCCATATTCAACATGGGGCTTGAACTCAACAACCTGGAGATGAGGTATTGCATGCTCTACCGAATGAGCCAATTAAGTCCCCTGACTTTTTGATGTTTAATAGAGATTTTGAGAGAAGCCAAATGCAACCACAGAAGATGAAAATGGAAGTTTTAGATTTGGTATATATTGTACATACACACTAAACATTAAGTAAGTTATGGTTTATTATATCATTTAGTTTGGTTTTTAAAAACCATGAGAGCAAATATTAGACTCTTAATTATAGAAGTTATTAAAAAAACAATGCTAAGCCAGATAAAACAAAATATATTGGTCTATATTTAATGCTGCAGGGGCGCCTGGGTGGCTCAGTCCGTTGAGCGTTCGACTTCAGCTCAGGTCAGTTCGTGAGTTCGAGCTCTGCGTGAAGCTCTGTGCTGACAGCTCGGAGCCTGGGGCCTGCTTCGGATTCTGTGTCTCCCTCTCTCTCCACCCCTCCTCCACTCAGGCTCACACTCTCTCTCTCTCAAAAATAAATAAAAATTTTAAAAAATTTATATTTAACGCTGAAATGTAAGTCAGGGAAACCATATATCTTAAATATAGTCTCCCATTCTGAAAGGGAAGGTCTGTTTGTTGCTACTCCCCATGGCTCTGTGTGAGCCCACTTGTCTATTTACCTATGGAACAGCTTCTTTTTGATGATTTCTAAATTGACATTCAACTACATGATTTACCTGAGCTTTGGATTCATGTCTAGCTCTCTTTTGGGCATTTCCAGTTCAACAGTAACATACCCTTAACATAACCTTACCTCCTAACCCCACCTCTTTCACTAATGTGTTGACACTCCAATATTTGCTATGTGATGGAAACACCACCAGCAGCCAACCTGTCTCTGAAGGCATATACTAAAGAGAAAGCATCGTCTTCACTGCCAACATTCAACCAAAGTGATCAACCATACTGACTGATCACCCTGTCTGAGGGGTTTCCTGAGACATGAGAGTTTCGGTGAAAGCTGGGAATCTCCTGGCACTAACCTGAGGAGGTAGGCATCTTACATTTTAACATGTTCCAGGATTGAGAGTCCATTCTCACCATCCTCTATATCCTTCCACTAGTTCAAGCCTAGATCTCTAGAACAGTACCATCACGGGTTTTCAAATCATTCCCTACTTTGGCCTCAGGGTGATATTTCTAAAATGCAAATATCCTTTGAACTACACTTTCTTTCGTGTCTCAACCATTTTTCACCACACTCATATCCAACTAACAGTGTAGTGCAACACATTTTTACAAGTCTGTGAGTCTCCCAAGTGTCAGATGTATGCATTATTTTTCTGTATATATCCATCACCTACCACAGTGACTTGTGTAAAGCACACGCTGGATAACTACTTTTTGGATGAAGAGGCAAATGAAAAATAGTTGTCACTGTTTGAAATCCTTCAAGGACTTACTCTTTACTGCAATCCTCAATAAAGAGTCTAAAGCTGCAAAGTCCTCCACACTCCAGACTACATGTCTCTCCTCATGTCCTGCCATTCTCACTTCACATCCTCTCATTTATTGCCTGAATGTTGTGAACAATGTTTTCACTTGGTTGTATTTCTACTTCCATCTCTTCACCTAGATTACTCCCATTCATTATTCCTGACTCATCTACAATACCACCTCCCAAGAAGCCATCCCTGACATCCCCATTTACACATATCTCTCCTCTGTTGTTCTACATCACACTTCACTGGCTACTATCAGAGCGTTTTACCACATGCATTTGTGATAATCTATTTACTTATTTTTTCCATATTTCCAGTAAAATTATGACCTCTGCTAGGATAAAGGACTTCATATTTTTCAGTCTTGGACTCCACTGCCTAATACAGTCGGTAAATAAAGGGTGGATGTTAAATAAACTTGTTGAATGAGAATGGATGGTAAAAGCAGAAATTATAGCAATGAAAACTTCAATACTAATATGAGGGAATAACAATAATATGAATGGATGTTTCCTAAGTTGTCCTTTAATATCCAATTGATCCTTAAAATATCTTTTTCATGTTATGGCCCTTGCATATAAAATCAACAAAAGCTTCAAAAATTCGGACTATTTCTGCTCTTGAGACTTACAGTCTTTTGGTCTATTGCAGTAAAATTTTTTCATTCATCTATCCATCCATCGATTCATCCAATTCATATATTGAAAAATATATGTTGAATGAATTCTATGTGTTAGGCATTCTGCTAGGTGTTCAGAATACAGCAGTGGAGCTAGACCAGCCCAAGTCTCTATTCTCAAGGAACTTAGATTCGGGGGGGTGGGGTGCAGACTACAAAAAGCACATAGATATAAGAAATAGGACAATTTCAGATACTAATGGGTGCTCTTAAGAAAGTAACTTAGATTGACTGCAAACATAAAAGGCTCTACTCACATACTGAGAGTAAAAAGATACATCAAGTTGGTATTATTTTTTTAAGATTTTATTTTTAAGTAATTTCGACACCCAACATGGGGCTCAAAGTCACAATTGTGAGATCCGGATTTGCACGCTCTACTGACTGAGCCAGCCAGACCCCCTTAAGTTGGTATTTTTATGTCACAAGAATGCTAAACATCAAAAAAGATTTTTTTAAATGAGCATATAAAATAAACTGTGATTTTTTTTTCTCTCTTAAACACTCTTCTTTGTGATAACGTAATTTTTACCATCACACAAAAAATTTCTGTTCAAAAAATAGTTTGGTACATTACCAAAATTTAGCCCCAAACATGGCTTATTTTAAAGCTATTTTCTAAGATGAACGAACATGTAAAAAAAATGGAAGAGAAATTCCATCCGATGTACCAGGCATCAACCCTGAAGTTGGCTGGCTGCCCTATACTGCTTTCTAAACATAGGCAGCTGGTGCATTCTAAAAGACTAGAAATGATAAATGGGGTAGACACTGCTTAAGGTCTTTGTAAAGTTTAATGAAAGATTTATCTCTTGAGGGTAATGTTCCTCTTTCTTTTACTGAAATGAGAGTTTGATAACCTCTCATTGTGCTTTTGATAAATTACACCTCACAGTCATAACTAAAATGACTAAGTGGAAAAAAATTTAAAAAATAGCTAGGCCAGGTCTAGTTAACAGCAAATGGTTTAATACTTAGTATCTATAAAAGTAAGTTTGGCATTTGAAATATTTTTAATTATCAAGCTGAGAAATCTATGATTCAGTAATTTAACAACAATTACTGGAAGACCCTTTAATGGTCCAGAGAAACTATGCCAATTACAGCCACAGGAATGGGAGATTACGACTTAGAATTTATAGGGAAGTATGGCATTCTAGTCTACAATCACAGAGGATGTTTCCTTGTCAGAATATGCCATTACTGTTGTTCAAGCCATTAACATTTAATTTCAAATTTAACAGGTTTGAATGGGTTTATATCCTTATACACCCACATGCCCCAAAATTGAAAAGACAATTATCTAGCTCTATAAAAATCAAAGAAAAACAAAACACTTCAGTTATGGTATTTAACTCGAAGAAAGCTGAATGTTTTCCCAATATACTGAACATTTTGCCCACACATTAGGAATATAAGTTTTTATTTTTGAAACTCAACATATCTAAGAGCATTTAAGATGTATGGCTAGAAAAAGGAAATAGACCTCAATATGTCTACAGAAGTTAAAAACTATGTCATAAGTATTTAACACATTCGCAAGAGATGGGTTAGAAATGCTAGGTGTGGAGAGCACTTCTCTGAGGTTTATATGAAAGTGGGCAATGCTACTTCTCATTTTTCCCAGCTGATGTTCCAGAGCTGGTTAGATTCAGGTGGAACTTCTTTGCTCTAGGAACTCTATTAAGATCTGCACATGCACAGTTACCGTTGTTCGTATTTTTGAACCCTTCATTTTTATTACAAAATAAATCTATATTTGAGGTGAAAAATCAAAGAACACATAAAGTCAAAAAGAAACGTCTTCAATGCTCCCCACGATATCCATCCCACCATGTCTCTTCAAAGCTCGGACCCTACGTATTCATACCGACACACCTCCACTTGATTGGCCCAGAACAGCCAACTGTGACATACACTCCATGCAAAACCTCTACGGTATGTACATAAGATACTAAAATGTAAATACAAGTATTGATAGATAATTAAATATATGCTCATTTTAATTGTAATATTATCAAATATATTTATTTAAATATATAATTATGTAATTAAATATACACAAATGTTTGTATATAGATTATATACAATATAAAATTATATAATTTATACAATTACATACCTTATCTAGTTACATAATTTGTGTATATTTTACATAATTTATAAAATGTATTTATAAAATGATATATTACATAACTTAATAAATACATTATTACTATAGTATATTATACTATATATACTCTATATACTATATACCTTTATAGTACGCATATAAAAACAAGATCCCATCATTCACAACTCAACTTCATCGTGTTGTTATGTATTTATTACCTTTATTTGTCTTAACAATTCATTTTGGAACTCCATCCCTGTCGGCTCCAATGTCGGCTCCACATTGTTTTCTCACCTGGTTGCAGTAGAGTTTATATTCAACTGTGCACCATTGAACACATATAACTATTTACCATTTCTTGTGACTTTTCTGTCCAGCTGTTGTGCAGGTGTGTGCATGTGTGTCAGTGAAGATATTCTATCTTTTGGATGCTAGTGAGTGACTTTTCTGCTTCCAGTATTCTTAAGTTTCTCTTTGAGGTAAAAATATTAGAAGCAGGTTGAAAGCAATCAGTGCCTTCACTGGGTTTCTCCAGCACATTAACAATGTGTTGCTAAAGAGAAAAGCAGTCTGATTCCACAAACCTGGACAAATAGCATATGTAACAAACAGACACATTTCTAAGAAATGATCTGCAAATCTGTCTAATTGTTCATTCTGTTCACATGGAATCACAGCTTCTATCACTCAAACCCGACTCAATATAAATCTTAGACGCTTTAGTGCAAATAAGTTTCAAGTGTCTTATTGAAAGCAAGTTTTCCTTTTACTTCTTTGAGTCAGCAGTGATCCACAAATGGAGTGCTACTCTAAGATACTATCTGGTTATTCCTTATGAAGCACTTTAGGAATGATTTTAAAAGATAAATGTAATCATTTGTGGCAGAATGACTGACTCTTTTCAAAGCCTGACTAATCCAGACAATTTTGCAATTAGCAAAGGCTGTCCCGGTTCATGAGAAGCAGAGGTGTTCTGTGCTTTGAGAGGAAAGGAAAACCTCTACCCTCTGTAGCTGTGAAAACAACACAGATGAACGTGCACTGCTGAAGTGGACTATTCATTTCTTTGGATTATCTATAAGACTTAAATAGGACAGCTGGCTTCACTTACGATAAAAGAGCCAACGTCAAAAAGAACTATGTTTTCTGGCAAACAGTAACTACTTGTTACGGTTGTGGAGTAGTAAGTTGAGATAGTTGGGCTCATTTTCCATTATCCTTTCCCTGCAATAATGTGGATAAAGGGATACATGAAATGATCCTTTTGTTGGTCACAATATTGCTGATGGGCTCTTTTTAAAGGGCAAAATGCTTTCTCCCTAGTGAAGAGCCCTGTCTTTGTTTAATGCCTTTCTGAGCATCTTGGGAGATGGGTTTCTGAATTGTATTGAAAGATTTAACTACTGAAGGATTCTTGGAGGTTATGTCCGTTGACTAAAACCACTAAGTGGAAAGATTTAATCTCTCATATGTAAACAATACACACTCACACACACTACAACTGGGCTGAAATAATGATAATACGAAGTCATTCCTCCAGAGAATCCAAACTAGGCAACATGCCTGCACTTGCTCTTTAGCAAAGCATTCTGATACAGCCCAGGTTGCCAAGAGGGAATATAAATAAATGCTTGATGCAAAAGAGCCCTTTCTTTCTGTGCTTCTGGGAAACAAGTAGACATACTGGAACACCGCCTAGAAGGTAGAAGATGGAAGAGAACAGAAAGCCAAACAGTTTGGAAAAGAACTTTTAGTCCATACTTATCTTTTAACCAATATTTAACCATTTCACTGATTGCATAGTTTATCCTTAAAAGTATCCATTGTGTCCTGACTATAAGAATCAGAGTTATCAAAGACCTAGCACTGCCACTACCAACCTCCCCCCAACTCAATGATTTGGGCTCAAGATTGACTAGATCCACACTTTTAGGTAACATACCTTTCTAACTGTAAAATGAAATAGTAATGATTATGTCCCACAATTGTCAGGAGTAGAAATTAGAGTTATCAGAGCACAGAGTAGGGCTGGGCAAATTAAGGCCCACAGGCCAACTGGGCCCCACTTATTGTGAATGGCCTGAAAGCTAGGAAGGATTTTTACATTTGTTAAAAAAAATTTTTTAATGTTAACTTATTTTTGACAGAGACAGAGAGAGACAGAGCATGAGCGGGGAGGGGCAGAGAGAGAGGGAGACACAGAATTTGAAGCAGGCTCCAGGCTCTGAGCTGTCAGCACAGAGCCCGACATGGGGCTCAAACCCACATACCACGAGATCATGACCTGAGCCGAAGTCGGATGCTCAACCGACTGAGCTACCCAGCCACCCCGGATTTTTACATTTTTGAAGAGTTGCAAAGAAATCAAAGAAGAATTAAATATTAAATATTAGGCAAAAATTATATGAAATTCAAATTTCAGTGTCCATAGATTAACTTTTATTGGTGCAGGACTGCACTCATCATTTATTTGCTATCTATAGTTGCTTTTGCAGAAGTGACTAGTTGTCACAGAGGCCATATGGCCCACAAGGCCTAAATTGTTTACTCTCTTTTTCTTTTTAGATAAAACCTGCCAACGTCTGTCACAGATGATGCTCAGTAAATGATAGCTATTGTTAGAATATCAGAATTGCTGAGTGAAGATTGAAACATAATCTTCAACATGGGTAGAATGAAACAGAGACAACATCTGGAAACTGGAAGTTTTCTATAAACTAGCGGTCCTGAACACAGACCGAAGGTTCAGCTGCAGAAAGTAAATGAAAGGACTGAATCAGAACAAAGGGATAATGGGGAGTCCTGGGTTGTCATCACCCATCTCAATACCCACATGTGTCATCCGATACTCAAGCCTAACAGCTACTCAGGCAAATACAGGTTTAGGACTGCCCAAGAAGACAAGCTGGACATTACATTCTTATGTGAAATTTGTTGGCAACCAATTAAATTTTTTTTAATTGCTATTCAACAAAGTGTGGAAGAAACAAACTATGGCAGTGTGCCAAACGCAATCCAATCATTTAAAAAAAAAAGCAAGGTTTGATGTGAAGAATAAGCAATAGCCCCCCAATTGACAAGATTATAACTTTTATCTGAAATACTTCTTTTTTAAAAAATTTTTTTAACTTTTATTTTTGAGAGACAGAGAGAGACAGAGCACAAGTAGGGAAGGAGCGGAGAGAGAGGGAGACAGAATCCGAAGCAGGCTCCAGTCTCTGAGCTGTCAGCACAGAGCCAGATGCAGGGCTCGAACCCACAAACCATGAGATCATGACCTGGGCCGAAGTTGGCGCTTAACCAACTGAGCCACCCAGGCGCCCCTGAAATACTTTCTGAAGTCAACATAGCTTTGGTCATTTGGTAAGCTTTAGATCATCTCTCCTGTCCCTCATTTTTTTTTGTTTATCTAGAGGCACTTTTGCCTTAGAAATAGTCAAACACTATTGATCATAAGATGGTCATAATAGTTTCTTTTTCCTTTTCACCTTTTTGAAATTCCTGATATCTGTCTCTCATTTCTTTCCATAAGACAACAAGTTCTCTGATTATAGGTGTATAATTTACCAAATTTCCAACACTCGGAACATGAGATGATTACAGATGCCTCTTGAGCAAAATTTAAATAAATAATAATAACTAATGTCCTATTCCATTTATCAAATTTCTAATGTAAATATATCAACCCAAAGTGTCAGAGCTAATATACAAAAACAATGGTCATATACTGAACAGTTCTGATGCAAATATGTGATTTTTGGTTACTACTGCAAGACATAGTGTTACTATGTCACTTCTTTTTATAAACAGAATAGAGAATATATGTGCAATACCTACTGGGTATATTTTTCCCCAGTGTCTAGCCTTGTAGAATATCTATGTACTGTAGATATATAAATGTCAAACACTCACTGAGAAACAGCATGGTTCATGGAAGCATTAGTAAGAGATATGTTTTTGTACTTCAAGTTTTTATTGTAATTCACTATACAACACAGCTCTTCAAATTGCCAGGGAAAAAGTTATATTTTTCTCTTGAAATAGAGGTTGGAAATGATACATTTGTAATCATCTGTGTACATAAAGCTACTTATTCACCATAGGCATGAAATATGTGTGTACTCTTGCTTATTAAGCTTTCAAAGCCTACAGAAATCATTAAGAATGCTGTTAGCGTACAGGGAAGCAATGTGGTCTAGGGCAGGGGTATGGGATCATTACCCTCACCATTGCTTTCTTTCCTTTCCCACAAAGTCTTTGATCTTGGTAAGGTTTTTCTATCCCTGGTGAAATTTCTCTCAAGTGCTTCAAAAATAAATAATTGCTAGACTATTCGAATATTTTATTAAATTAGACTATTGCCTTTGCATTTAAATCTATAAAGTGTTTTGACTTTTACCAATATGTATTTATAATCCTTACATAATAGACAGGTAAATACAAATATATGGAAATGAATTTACTCCAGGAGAAGTAGGCATTTGACCTGTTCTAAATTTTTCAAATGCTACTGTGAATGGATCACTGTTAAATAAAAGGTACATGTGAGGCTATGTGTAAACAGAATAAATAACAAGTCTAAAAAGTTTTAATGTTATCCACTGTCAAAAACAAATGTTCAAAGACATTTTTGTTAATGTCTCAATTTCTACCCTAATTGTATGCCTTTAAAATGTGTTTAAATATATGCTGAAATGCTTTATAAATAATAAAATTTACAGGGCAGCTTTCTGTGGGTATTAGAAAAAGACTGCGTAGTATAATTTCTCAAAGCTCAGCAAGATGCTAAAATTGTGTCTTCATAATGATATTCTGCATCTGCATAGGATCCTTTGCTTAAGGATATCAGAGAGCTTTACTTAATATTAAGTGATTAAATCATACAGTACCCTTGAGTGACAAGTTTAATTATACCCATTTCCAGAAAGACAGTACGCTGAAAAACTATTAATCTACAACCCAAGGTTATCCAGATAATCAAGACCAGAAGGTCATTTTGCTGGGATATCCATACCTCCTCCAGTGGCTAGCTCCCATATGGAAGTGAAGTGTCAGACTTGGGATTTTGCCAATTTATTCAGCACATATATAAAGCTGAACGGCATCAACAGTATTGCAAGCATCATATCTTGGGAGCGTTATTAATAACCTCTTAGCACCTATGATTCAACAACAGTTGCAGAGTTTTTTTGGGGGGAATAATAAAGTATCAAGCTAATGCTCTTTGTTATAGAAATACTAAAAATCATGCAAACTATGTAGTAATTTGAGAAAGGAAATTCTGAGCATACACACATTCATTTTTTTAACAAAAGGCACACACACTCCCACAAATTCACAAGCAAACTCACAGTTGGTTCTTTCTACTAGTGCTGCTGGTTCTATCCCTAAGAGCTAAGACTCCCACCTAGATTTGTCCCTGCCTTTTCCTTTCTGCTTCACTCCCTGGCATGAACATATCTTGTTTTTAGGTATGAGAACTATCTTGTAGTCATAAGTAGACAGATATGAGAACCAGTGGTCAACACACAAAAAAATGGTAAAGCTGAAAGTTAGCAACAGCTTCAATCTTAAATGGCACTCCTAAGCTGCATTTAAGCTGCTGACAGACCATCCCTGAGATCAATTACTTCCCAACTTCTTGTAATCTATAAACATGTGCTTAATTCTTTTTTTATGGCAACCTGTAGCAAAACACATCGCTAACCAATACACATTTTACTCTGTTGCTCATGTTCATCACCTTTGTAACATTTCTTCTTATATCAGAGTATCTTAGTTATTTATAGAACTACTCCCTGGTTTTAGTTGCTC